>NC_053153.1:82423500-82757667 GCF_016808335.1 Panicum virgatum
CGGTGAGTTGTGTGTGAGCCTTTTGCTCATCCTGAGCGTCTTGGTTGTGCCTGTGCTTCCCGGTGTGAGTTCCGTCCTTGGCGGTCATGGCGGTCGTCGCAGCCGGGATAGTGTGTGGCTTGGCCTCTTGTGTGCGTTTGTTGCCGACGGATTGGTCTTGGTTCCTTCCTTCGATCTAGTTCGACTGAAGGGGGGACGACGAATCCGATGTGGCTTGTGGCTTGCTTCATCTCTGCGAAGGGGTGGGAGCTTCCAGTCTTCCCCGTCTGTGGGATTTGGATTCCGGCTGTCGGTTTCGCCGGCGGCGGCGGAGAGCTTCGCCGGCTGCTCCTGCCGTAGTGGATGCCGATGCTCGTTCAGTGGATTACATGCGGCATGGAGGTGGTTCTGTGTCGTTGGCTTCTGCGGCTTCACATGCGTGGGTCCACTTCGGCGGGGGCAGCAGGACAGTACGGTGGTCGGCGGCGAGCAGTGGCCAGTCGTCGCGGTGACTAGAGAAACGCCTGGAAGCTATGAAGTTTTGCAAACAAGTCGTCTATGTACCTTTCTGCTTTTCTTCTTTAGTTTCCAGAGTGTTTATGTAAGTGGGGATTGTACTGTTGACCATATTTAATGAAATCCCCATCCTTTTGCAAAAAAGAGAGGAAGAATTCCCTCAATGCTATTAGAAATTACTCACTGTTGTAATTTAAGGCTGAATTTAAAATTTTGTGAGTATAGCATTTCCCTCATTGCCATTTAAATTCTTTAATTCGCTCTATTGCTATTATTTTAAATTTCCTATCCTTTGGTTGCCATTTCCGTCCGCCCAGGCAGTGCTCACCCTTGGCCCGTTGGCCGCGTCCAGACGGTGCTCGCCTCACGCGTGCCATTTTTAGGCTCGATGGGGGTGCTCTTCTAGCAGGGGATGAACACGCCGGTGCCGGTGCATTGGTTCGTCCGCGAATTGCATGGGCGCCGCATGCAGCTGGCAGAAGATAACAGAGGAATGGTTTGGGCTCAAGCTGTCAGTACTCAGTACTCCAACTTCAGACTTTCACGGGAATAGCAACTAAGGGAATGCAAATTTAGAACAATGGCACTCAAGGAAAGTATAAAATTCCAATAGCACTCAAGGACTCTATATAAATTCTAGTGGCAATGAAGGAATTTACTCCACTATTAAAGTTTTATTTTCCCCTCGACCCTCATATTTTTAGTGGCTCGCGATGTCGCTGAACCTACGAAGTAGTAAGGACGACCTGTAAGTTTTCTTTTTTAAAAAAAGGAATTCATTTCCCATAATGCCAAACCGGGTGCTGACAATAAATTCAGATAATCAGACCAGGTAATCAATCTACTCTAGTTTGAGAAGAAGGCGCACACAACAGAATCACAAAAATGTTCAGAAATCAAATGTTTCAGTAGGCAAGCATTTGACCCAATATGGCAATACCACTGTTAAAGCCATCATCGTACTTGAAGATTTCTACTAGGTACGCATCATGGTTCCAGGAATTGCATAGGCGAAGGGCATACTTCTTACACGATTGCCCTGTACAATCTCAACACCAATAACCAAAACCTGATCCAAACATACAGCTATACAAGCAGGGGACGATGCTACACTGCTACAGAAACCATCACTGCAAAATGATAAGCTTAATGTTGGCTCGGAACAATCGCTGATCAACAACAGACTGTCAAGATTAACATATAATAGGCAATCATCTCTTTATATGAGACCATGAGACCAATATAATTATGTACAAAACTTAAGGCGTAAAAATACAATAGGAAGACCATTTGATTATTGAAAACAATATTGCTAACAAACTAAAGATGAAACATACAATTAGTACCGTATCCTAGGACACACAACAAAGTTCGAAGTCGTACATCATAGGGAAAACCACCAAGCTGAAAATAGAAAACTAGATTTAGACCAGATAAGCTAGCGGCTCCAACAAACCAGATTACCAGCACAGATCAGCCCTAAATAAAGAAGAGTGAGGAGGTTCTGATATATATATATATATATATAGTTCACATTTAAAGTAGAATGCTCTCAGAAATCTGGAAAACTGCTGAGGATGCATGGTCATATTCATAGACAATTTCAGATATGAAATGATCCTGCCATTAGTGTGTCACTGTGCGGAGGAGAAATCAGGTTGCTTTGGAGCAATGTACTCCGTACGAGACTATCAAACAAATATAAAGACTATCAAGCGAATATAAGTCCATCAGGGGAGGAAGTTGTACACATTTCTAATCTACGATTGCACAGGCAACTACACATTGCACCATGACTTGCAGAAAGAACACCAGATTTTGCTTACCTGTGGCAGCCAACAAGGTAAATAGGTAATGCATGTTTTGCAATAACAAAGTACTAGGAATTATTTCAGTTTGACTAGGTAGGAAGCGTATTCATTCATAATTTCAATTTCCTTTCCCCAAACGACATACGTACATAGACAGAATCGGACAGACGCAACACATATATAGGTGCATAATACTACAGCTTATACTGCATAATTTAATTCCGAGTAAATCATGCAATGTTATTGTGAACGACGAACCCTTTGGTTGCCCTCGGTAAGACTAAGATCCCCAATCCTATTTGTTACCGGCGCCGTACTCCTCGGCGTCGTGGATGATGACGTATCCGGCCTTCTTGGGGCTCTCCGAGTCGGAGAGTTGGTCCTCGTCGTCGTCGTAGCCGGAGGCGCAGGTGGAGGCGATGAGCGACCAGACGAGGTACATGGTGGCGGCGGTGAGGGCGCCGCAGCCGAATCCGAAGAGGAGGCCGGAGACGACGACGAGGATGTCCTTGGCGCGGTCCTGCGCGGACGAGGCGACCTCCGACTCGGAGGCCGAGGCGGCGGGGAGGGCCTCGGTGCGGCGGATCTGGTGCGGGCCGAGGCGGCGGACGCGGAGGACGGCGACGACGGTGGTGGTGAGGGGCGCGGGGTTGGTGGGGTCCGGGTTGGGCCTGGAGACGGAGGAGAAGGAGATGAGGAGCGTCTGCGCGTGGCCGCACGGGCGCGCGTCGGCGCCGGGGGAGGTGGCGATGAGGGACACCGCGGCGACGGCGGCGAGGAGGAGGAGCTTGCCGGCGGCGGCCATGGCGGCGGATTTGGGGGGAGGGGGAGGGGGGCGTCGTGTTAGTTGGGGTTGGGGAAAGGGCAAATTAAGGTTGCAGACGTTCGGTTTGGGTTGACTCCCCCGCTAGGCTCGGTGTATGTATGTATCCTAGTCTTCGTCTTCGCGGACGGTGTTTTTTATGGTTTGGTCCTTGCAGTATTAGGTTATTGTGTGACGTGTAAATTAAGGTTGCAGTATTAGTCAAAAATCATTTTGGCTTGGTCGTGATTTTTAAAACTCTTATTTTGTTTTTGACTAGGCAATTGTGCCCGTGCATTGCTACGGATAAAATTAGTATAAATATTGGATAAGTATTGATACTCATGTGTTAATTTGTAGAGATCTACGTGACCGAGTCGTGGACGGAGGGGTTTAATCCGACTCGCATACGGGATGGACTAAGGCCCACCGGTTAATAATGCAAGACGGACCAACTCAAGCAGATCAAACTAAAAATTTAGATGGAAAACTTACATGCTTTATAAATAGATATAAATATAAATATTGATGAAGGTAGTTTTGAGTTGGTAGCAATGCCCACCATGCACACAATGGGAGTCATGATCATTGAACGGATCACAAAGTAACAAAATAGAGAATGCCATTTGTTGTTCGTCAGAAATGAACGATTAACTCGTTATGGCCACACAAAAGTAAAAGAGTAGGTACATAGTGGATGTGGAGAGGACGAGAGAGTGGATAGGGAACGCGTATGTACTTACGCGGACGATGCCTAATACGCGTATGTATACCAAATTAATTTCTGCAAGTTTTGAGCTTGCAAGATTTGGCAATGGTCGTCCAACACAGGTTATCATGGTGTAGTTCTCGTTTCCAAAACTCGGAGCCCCTGGGCGGATCTAGCGTGGGGGCAGAGGGGGCTCAAGCCCCCTACCCAAAAAACTCCATGGAAAATAGAGGCGAGAAGGAGAGAGAAAAAGGGAAAAAAAAGAGAGGAAGAAGAAGGGAGATAAGACCCCCAAAGGGCAAATCGTGAATCCGCCACTGCGGAGCCCATACACATTTACACATGCATAGTAACCTCATTTTCATCTGCTCGCCTCGGAGCAAGCCGTGTAACCAAAAGGGTTAAAGATCACTTCCAAGCCTGTGCTCTTCTTCGCGCCAAGAACATGACCATTCGCGGGAAGAAGGTCGTCTTCCTCTGCCTCGCATCCGCCTCCGCCATCAACTCGGTCCTCGGCATGTATCCTCCTCTCGGGCTCACTATGTGAGGGTTCCCGCGCCCGTCGCCGGCGCCCGGGTCGTTGAGCACGGAGATCTCTGCGAGCCCCGCGCGGGGCGACTCCGTCTCGCCGGCCGCGCCGCGCCGCTGCGAATCGTGCTCGGCATGCCACTGCCTCAGCTCCCGCTCCGCCGAAAGCTTGTCGAACTCCGCCTCCTCGGCCTCCAGCGTCGCCGCCTCAAGCGCTTGCCGCCTCTGCTCCGTCTGCCTGTCTTGCTTCGCGAGCTTCTCCAGGATGCGCACCTCCGCGTCCTTGGCTTCCTTGATCAGCTTCACCGCCTCCATCACCCGCTTGCCGGCCTTCTCCTCCGTCTCCCGCGCTCTCCGGCTCAGCTCCTCGTACTCCTCCACCGTCAGTGTCACGCCCCCTGCTTCGACGGCCTTACTCGGCGGCTTGCTGCTTTCCTGCAGAAGCGCGGCCGCCGAGGCCGTGGCCATCTCCTCCGACGTGGCGGCGGCGAGTATCTCCCGCTGCACCGCCTCCAGCCGCGCCTCCATGGTGGCGACGGAGGCCTTCGCCAAGCCGGCTTCTTCCCTGGCCTTTGCAACCTCCTCGCGAGCGGACCGGGCCTTGGCCCTCGCCTCCTCCGCTTCTCGCCGCGCCTCGCCTATCTGTTGGGCGGCCATCTTGCAGCTCTCGTCGTTGGCCGCCTTCGCTGTCGCCTCAGCCGCGGCGAGCTCGGAGGTCAGCCGGCTCAACTCGTCGTTGAGAGATGGGATGGACGCTGACGCGAGCCCTTCCCTCCGCCGCAGCGCGGCGAGCTCCGCCTTCTCCTTGGCCAGCTCATCTCCCATCGAGGCGGCGGCGGCGCGCAGGCACTTGGCCTCGTCCCTGGCCCTCTCGACGCTCGCCTTCACGTCTTGAAGCTCCTTGTTGACCTCCTCCAGCATCGGCAGGGAGCGCTTGTCGTCCTCGCCGCCGCCGCAAGCGAAGAGCTCGGCTTTTAGGCTCGCCAGCAGTTGGGAAGCGGCCTCTGCTTTCATCTCGACATCACAGGCCGCCATGAGCTCAGCTCGTAGCCTCTTGGCCTCCTGCTGGGCATCCTCCAGCTCCATCTGCCATTGCGACTTGTCTTGCTCCAAGGCCAACGCGAGGCTGAGTCTCTTCTCCTCCGCCGCCACAAGAGCGGCGTGCGAAGACTCCAGCTCCGCTTTGAGCTCAATGAGCTCGGCGGCGAGGCCCTCGACGGCCGCCCGAGTCTCCCGCGACTCCGCGGCGGCGTCCCGCGCTCGTGCCACCACGGCGGCCGCCTCGGCGGCGGCGGCGGCGCACACCTTCTCCCGCGACTGGAGCTCCGCTCGCGCCGCCCGCAGGTCGGCGAGCGCGCTCTCCAGGTCCGCCTTGGCCGCGGCTGTCTCGGTGGCGGCGCGCTGCACCTCCCGGAGGCGGCGGTCGGCGAGGTCGGCTTCCTGGCGCGCTTGGGCCTCCTCAATCTGCGCTTTCTTGAGGCCGAGCCTCAGCTTGTCGGCGGCGCTGGTGGTGGTCCTGAGGTCGTGCAGAGCTTGCGCGCTGGCGGCCTCCATTGATCTCTTGTGGTGGTCCGTGGTGGGCTCTTGCTGCAGCTTGTCGCAGTCATACTCATCATGGGCTTGCTTGCGTTTCTGCACGTGCCATGAAATGCAAATGCATGTGCATGCAAAGAAGAAATAATCATCTAGTTTCAAAAAGAAGAAGAAGAAGAAATAATCAACTGAAAGTAATACTACTAATTAAGAATGGAATTGCACAATAGTACCTCTCTCCAATGAGGGATCCCCCCGAGTTTGGTGACGGCGCCTTTGACGGAATCGATCGGCGCGGCGGTGTCGACGTGGGACGACTTGGGATCCATCTCTGAGGCTTGTTTGTAGCTGCTGCTCTGCTGTTGCGTTTCATGCTGTTGGTCGTCGTGGCCGTCTTGTTGAGAATGGTGGTGAGACAAAGAAGAGCTAGTGGATGGAGGAGATGCGGGAGCGACGGTCCCGTCCCCTTCCCCTTCCCCTTCCCCTTGAAGGTTATTAGCTGCTTCCTCCATCCCGCAGCCGCAGCCGCAGCATAGGCGTATGATGTAGAAGAAATGTCTGACGCCGGAGCAGAGTAGAGGAGAAGAATCATCAATCATCAATCATATATGGACCTCCAAAAGGGTAAGTAAGTACTCCATGCGAATGAATGCAAACACGATTGCAGCTGATCCGATTGTGTCCTTGGCCTTGGTCACACGAGACAATTGGTACCACCTCATGGCCTCTCAATCGATTCAGGCTCTTTCTTGTTTTTCTTTGACAGAACGATTCAGGCTCCTCCTTGTTCGTTCCAAACTCAACAAGGCGATTCCAATTCCATGGGCACACAATGAAGGAATGCACCGGCAGAGCGAGAGGCGAAAAATATATAGGGGACAAATTCATTCATTCATTCATTCACATGCAGGCAGGTGGGTAGGTACCTGGATGGCCCCTTGGGTTCGTCCTTGTCTCCTTGCTCGGTTTCTCGCTGGAAGTCCGTCGATGAGAGGAGAGCAGACAGATTGGGCTGGCTGCCAATCCTTTCTGCTTTGGCCGGCCGTTGAGACGAGAGGACTCACCGACTCTCCTCCAAGGGAGGCAGGGAGAAATGTGGTGGGGAGAGAAGCTCGGGAAGAGGAGCCTCCTCCTCCGTTACCATTACCACTCGTGGATCAGATCCATCATCCATAGCCCACTAGAGGCCCAGAAGGCCTACCACCACCACTGTTGCTTGCGGCAATCGATTACGCGGCAGCCCGCATGCCGCCCCATCATTTTTGTGGCCGCCCGCGCGTGCTCCTCGCTAGATAGGGACTGTTTGGTTGGCTGCGTAAAGCCCAACCAGGCTCTAGTAGGACAAGGAGGAGATGTTTGGTTGTCTGTTTAAAAGCTGGAGCCAGGCTCCCATTGTGCAAATGGACGCCCGTGGCCAGGCTATCCTTATGCGGCCGAAATGGTCGCACAGTCCGGGCCTGGCTCCGCTAACTGGCCGTACGCACGCTCCCGCGGCTCCGCTCAACTTCCTCTCCTCCTGTCGCCCTTTACCTCCAACTCTGCTCTGCTTCTCGCTCAACTACGCCTCGCGCGTCTTGCCTGTCTCGACTCTTCCCGACTTTTCCCCTTGCTACAGTTGAGAGGGGCGGAAAAGGGGGGATCGCCGTTTCCGGCGGCGATTCCGGCAGCCTTCTCCCTCTCCGGCGGCCGCTATGGCTCCGGAGAGGGGGATGGGCCACGGAATCGTCGTGCAGATGTATATAGCTTAGGTAGTTGTCCTCCTAGGATTAGGTTTTGCTCGTCGCCGTTGCTTAGCGGCGGAGCTAGGGTTTGCGCGCCGGTAGTGGCCGGTGGAGCTTGGATTCCTGGCGTCGGCGGCGAGGTGGTGGCGACGGCGGCGCTTTGGAATAAGTCCTCGCAGACTCGTCCCCGTCCCTGCGGCGTTTCTCTCCGGCGCCACTGGTGGGTCTGTGGAGGTGGTGCTCCCGTGGTGGAGTTGCTGTTCCAGGGAAGTTCGCCGGCGGCTTGTTGTCCCGCGTTGGAGGTGAGTTCGTTGGCCTTTTGCTTGGTGGATAGAGGGGATGCTTCGGGGTTGGTGGAAGTCGAGGGTGGAGCGGGTCCAGTCTTCCTGCGGCGGCTCGGGTCGTCGACGGCGGATCTGCTTCCACGGCCACAGGGGCTCGGGGTGCGTCCCCGGCCGATGGTCTTCTCGCGGTGGCTTCAGATTGCCCTTGGTGGCGGTTGTTCTTTGCGGTCCGTTTCAAAGCTTCATAGCGATGGGGTTCCGGCTGGCCATGGGTTCGAGGAGATCGATTCCGGCGGCGGCTGCTGTTCGACGACGGCGGAATCTAGAGCACAGAGGTTCTAGGGACCTAGTTGTATTTTCTCGTTTTTTGTGGACCTTTGTGCAATTTGTCTGGTGGTGTAGGTGTAATTTGTATCCTGCCAAAATGTACCCGTATTTGTACTGTTACTTGTACCGTATCTTTTAGTCTAATACATGTACGTTTGATAAAAAAAACTACGCCTCGCGCGGTTTACCTTTGCGGCCATGGGAGCTCCGCCGGGGCCACGGCAAGGGATCGAGCAAAGAGCGGGGTTGAGCACCAGAGCAAAGCAAGGAGCAGGCTGGGTAACCGCACCGCTACCGCGTCCACGAGCAGGACAGCTCGCCGGCCACGTAGATCGGGACGGCGGCGCGGGGACGGAGTGGGGCGTGACCAAGGAGGTCGTGCTGCTGCAGGTGAACTCCTCCACGAGCTCCACCATCTCCACCGAGCACGAGTCCGTCATCCCCATCCTCAAGCCAAGCTCGTGGATATGCTGCTTTTTGGATTGGGCTCGTGTTTGTTGTGTGGTGCCACCGTGCTCGTGCTTGTGGATGGATTGGATGGATTCAGCTGCACCGGGTGCCTGTCGTGCTCGTGCCACCGGGATGGATTGGATGGACTGGGCTGCCACCGTGCTCGTGCTCGAGTCGAGAGAGCAGAGTAGTCCTCAGCATGTTGGTCAGACTAGGCGCGCACCAGATGTTTGACGAAATTCTTCAAAGGAGGTAAACTTACCCAACCAGAGAAGATGTGATTGTATTAAAATAAAACAGGCAACCAAACATGCCCTGAACTAGCCAGGCTAATATAGTATAAATAACCAAACACTAGCCGTTGTTTTGATGGGGGCAGGCTAAGCCTAGCCTGGCTTAATTTTGCTAGCCAGGCTAGTTTAGGAAATGAACCAAACACACCCATAAATGCTCCAGTTAGCCAGCTAGTGGCTGAAGCGGCATGCAGCATAACTCCACTAGTCCATTAGCAGGTTTAGCAAAGTCAGAAAATGCAGTCATTTTAAAAAGGGAACGAGATCCGCTGCAGTTGAGTGCCCTGCAGTGGTGTCCCTGACACGTGGGCCCCACACATGCAGGCCCACCTGTCAGTGGCCCAACTGCAGGCTGCCGAACTGCAGCGGATCCCTTTCCTTTAAAAAGGAATCATAGCGAAGTTCCAAGTAATTACATTCATAAATTGTATTTATCTATCACAATAACAACAAATAATATTAATAAAGTAAACAAATTACAAAGTGTACCGTTTCAACTACTAGTAATCTAGCAGGAGACATTTTTGCGCTGTTAAATTCACTATATAGTTCCTATGTGTGTATTATCAAATCATAAGCAACTGACCACCAAAGAGAGAATAAGCTTCTTCAACTCTCCTTTGTGACATCAATCACCTAGCTCTGCAATCTCTAATAACAACAAAATTGACTCAATATGTCAACATATGTTTGATTAAACAGTAGTGTACCCTATATATGGCTACTCATGGATAAGAAATGAGAAAATGATAGTGAACTATGACAAAATTAACTAGCTCACATGCAAACAGACAATCTCAAGAAAGAAAACTACTTCAAGCACACAAATGGGGTTGGGCGATTGGTGCCACCAGCACGCAAATGTGCGGCGGGGCGCGAGGCGAGCCAATAATGTTGCTAAAATCTACTTCAAGCTCCTGGCGACTTAGTTTTGGCAAACTTTTCAGCATATTGGAATCTGGAGAGAACATGGATACATCAACCAAATACATATTAACTTATTCATTGACTGTTCTTTTGGGCAGTGAACTTAATACTAACCAATCAACACTGTTATCTCATCGCTCCAACTCTTTGATCAGTTCCATGAGGATATTCTTGTAGAGGGCTTCAGCTTGCAGCTTCTGGAAGCAGTAACGATACCAGTAATCACAAAGACAACGAAGAATGCCATTGCAATTTCTAAAACAAGGAGCCAAGTTGGTTGCTGCATTCTTTCATGCTTATGATTAGGATATTTGGATCCATTTATGCCACCTCGCTGGCCAGTAGAACCACCTACACCAAAAGAGTATATTCACGTTCAGTGGATCTGATAGAGCAAACAAATACTACTTCAGATAAAGTAACACAATATCAGGACATTGCTCATTTGCTCTGAAGTTAATATTTTTGTTTTTTTGTTTTCCCATGTATGCATTCCATGAATACAGAGTATAATAACAGGACTGTAACTAGCTGCATTTGTTATTCTGGTAATTCTCTAAAATTTAATATAAATATCTCTGTTACAGTGTGGAGCACCACGCACAGAAGGAATTAGGAGAAGTCACCAACCCGATATTTGAAGTAGGAGAAAAACTGCCAGTATTGCTTCCCGGAATTGATCCCTTCAATCTATTCCTGTCCAACCTCAGGTCAACGAGGTTCGGTAGTTTCCCCAACTCTGATGGTTTTTTCCCAGTCAACCCATTTGAATGGAAATTTCTGCATGACATGAAGAAGAAGCACCCTTTAGTTGTCAGTTCAGATATCAAAGATGAAGCCACACTAGAAAGTAACAAATGCGAAAACAAGATAGATGTGCCATACATTACGCTCACGCTGCCCAACCCGCCTAACTCGGACGGAATAGGGCCAGTGAGCCGATTAACACTCAAATCCAGAACCCTCAATTTGCTCAGCGACGCCCACGAGGCTGCCGACGCTGATTTCTTTGCCCTTCTTGTTCTTGTGGATGGGGTGGGGATTTGGAAGACTCGACGTGATAAGCCTGTGGATCCGCTGGCGACGTCAGCGCCGGCGGCGGCGCACGCGAGACGGACGGGGCGGCGGCGCGATGGGGTCTGAGTGACCGTTGGGCCCCGCTGGCAGGCCGCATTTAGCCCAGCGGGCTTACGGCATCCCTACCACACACTGACCTGACCCGACCTGACCAGTCAGGTGAGGTCGCCGCTCGCCCGCCCGCCACCACCGACCATCGATTCGATTCGAGACGCCGCGCCGATAGGTGGTAGGATGACTAGGCCTCCGGTGAGCAGCGCGGCCTTCGCGTCCGTGCTGCTGGGCCGCCGCGCGGTCGGGCCTTCTCCGGTCGCCGCCCGCTGCGCCTCCTCCTCGGCCACCTCCCCTGCCGCCGCCGTTACTGCCTACGGTGGGTGAGCCGCCGAAACCACCAGAGTCTTCATGCCTCTCCTTCATTGCCAACCTTGCCTCCGCCTCGCATTTTTTATTCGGTAGGAATCCAAGTGATTACCAAATCACTACTCCTACTGTTCGTTATTTATCCACTAGGAGTATGCATGCCCCTGCCCACTGACGGCTGTTAATAAAGCCCATGTCATCGTTACTTGATGGCAAAATTGCCTCCATTCATGTGCCAGTGGCGTTTACCTCACCAATTCATCTTGTGTGTCTTGTGCCTTCTGATGCCCTCTGTTTGGATTGTATCCATGCACTCCATTAACTAGAATCAACGCCATCAGACTGCCAACAAATCCATTTCTTCCCTTAACAGTTTTCCTGCTCAAATCCAGACCATGCATCCTTTGTTAAGGAAATTGCCGCAACGGATCCACCGGAGCATCTCAACTCTCTATTGAACGTGCTTCAGGCGCGAGGTAGGACGCAAAATATCACACTGCCATTTTTCTTGCTTTTATGGTTGCTTCTCTATTGCGCATATCTATTGAATGGGGGGCCTTTTTACTGGTCCGTGTTCGTTTTTCTGACAGAGTGGAAAATTGTTTCAATTCGAGTTTCTGGTTGACTTTTTGGCAGCAGAAATCACACTGTTCAAAATCTTGCTGTTGGCACTTAGGACCCTCTCCATCTTGACCACACAAATATATTTGACAGGTGAAAAGATTGTTTCTCCTGGAGCAAAAAGAGGCTTGATTCCGGTGGTTGTTCCTTTAGCACAAAGTCCAGCAGGTTTGGATGCCTTATAGTTTGAGCGAATTACTTGATCGCAAACATTTGTGATCTAGGTTTGACAAGTCTCTAGCTTTACCTGACATCATCTGTCAAAAATGTAGGTAATTTAACATCCCTACTTAGATGGCCAACTGCTCCAACTGGGTACAATGCCACTCCATGTGCTGTGAATTTTATATCCAGTGTATAAATCCTGGACGATGGCAATCTAATTAATGTTTATGTCTATGTATCCGCTTGTCCTTCAGGATGGAGATGCCTGTAGTGGAAGTTCGTAAGCATGGGTTGTGGCTTTTGGCTAAGAATGTAAGTTTATATTGTTTCTTGTTACTAGTGTCTTGCCTTATTGTAAATGAAAGGTATGTGATAAATTTCTGTTCACACTTTTGCTCATATTTATCAGGTGAAACAATATATTCACAGAATACTTGTTGAGGCTGACATCAATGCTAATGCTGGTGACGATGTATGGGCTGCTGTGGACGAAGCTGGTGAAAACCTTTACACTAAAGGTGACTTCAAAGAGTCACAGCTGGCGGATCTTGATGTCTATTTGTTGAAGAAGGTTGAGAGATACACATTAGTTCCTAATTACTGAGTTTCAAGGTAGCTTTTTGTACGTACTGATGCTTTTTTGTAGGTTGGACTTTTCCCTGATGTTATAGAGAGGAAAACATTACGCCATCTAGAAAAAGGAGATAATGTAAAGCTCCTAGATCTTCTAAGAGATGCATCAGTCTTCTTTGGATACTAATTTTTGATATGCTTCAGTTTTTCCTTTTAGGTCTCAGCTCTTATCACTGCAGAATTCTACAGTAGAGATCAATTTCCTGGATTTGGAAGACCTTTTGTGTTCAATGCAGAGATTTTAAAGAGGTATTACGTAACATGAGCTGTTTAATTTCCTGATTTAATTGCAAGATGCAAGAAAACAAATATTGGGCACATGTAGAATTTGTTCTCAAACAGGTATGAACTCTCTGGCCTGAAAAGGTCAGTTATGCATTGCCATCTGCGGCCACTGCAGTGCCATATATTGTAACTGTGATATTTCCCATGCACAAAGGCCTGAGTACAATTTATTGTTATCCTCTATTCCTAATTTATCTAGTTGTTCTTTTGTTATTAAGAGTCGGGCGGACATCTGAAGCCAAAGATTCAGCTCGTGTGGCTTTGAAGTCACCATGGTGGACGCTAGGCTGCAGTTACGAAGTATGATTTCTCTGGCCTTTTCATGTTTTTGCCTATATGCCTATCACCCATCAAATATTTCCCTGTTGTCTTAAGGTCACTCTTAGTGAAACTAAAGACTAACAGATACAACTTACTCATGAAACAGGAGGCTGCTGAATTAGCTGGGTGGGAGGATGAGCAGATCGAGTTTATAAGAGAGAAGATAACCGAGGAGGGTAAGCGTGAGGATCTGAAGAAAGGGAAAGCTCCAGAACAGGTCTCTAGTGACAAGCTCTTCTTAACTTCTTCGGGTTATAGTGGCCAATATTTTCTTTGCTGACGCCACCACCTTTGCTGTTTTCACGCACCCAGGTGGTTCTTGACGAGGCAGCATTTCTAATGGATTTAGCATATGTGGATGGTAACTGGGATGATGTGGTGGATCGGATTGCTGAGTGTTACAGAGAAGCTGGGCTTGGTGACATTGCAAAGTTCATTGCCTACAGGGAATAGATGTTAGATTCCCTATGCTTTGCAATTTTATTTAACAAATTTTGGGTCCTTTTCGTGCTCTTACTCCTTATTCATAAGAGAAAATCTTCCAACATGTTGAATTTAGAAATACTCATCCATGAGCTAATGCCTGTGTTGTCATTTAATGATTGGCACCATAATAGATATGTTTTCACATGTCCCTGTTCTGTCTAGCTCGCAACATAGTTTTTCGTTTTTGGCATTGCTTAGTTATTCGGGATTATCATGTATCAGGTTGCAATTTTGCTATTTTTTTAGAAAGTAGCCGGGAGCACTGGCCTCTCATGTAAGAGGTTAGCACCCACGACCGGTGGCCTCCCCATCTAGAGCGCCCATACGGCTCGGTCCCAATTTGCTATATAATATCTAGAAGTATGCATCATTTATAGGGCTCCAATTTGTCTGAATGCTAGGTTTAATGTAATCACTAAACAAACTATCACTTCGGGGCTAATCACTAAAGAGTAGTAGTATTTTATAGAAGCGGTTATTGGAGCAAGTATTATAGTAGGCTATAAACAATCTGAATGTTAAGATGGAGGAGAGAGAAAACAGAGAAGTTTGGGCTCTAAGTTTATAGCCAATTTCGACACAAGAATCAAGAAATTGTGTGAGATAGACACGTAGACCATGTATTAATGGTGAAGAGCTAAATCACTATATAAGTGGGCTGAGAGATGAGCTTGCGGCCAGTAACGAACTAAATCATTAGCCTTACTTTACCTTCAATCAGCCAGCAGTGCTTTTCTCTCACGCCAAATCAGCACCAGCAGCTACTAGCCAGCCAGCTGTACTCTTCTCTCGTAATAAATTAACACCAACCACAACCAAATGAATAGAGTGCGGACTGATACAGGACACTCTAGGAGGAGACAATCCAACCAACCAACCCAATCAGAATTCCGGTACTACGGGGGATGCCAAGGCAGCCCAACGGATAAAGAAATCATCGAATCAAAATTTTCGGTTCGAGCCCAGCCTGGCGTATGATCGAGTCTGAAAATCCGAGTTTTCATGTATACCCTTCTCTTTTTAATATTATGCGGAAAAAACATGCAACGGTAGCATCAGTCTTCGATCGAGTACCTCTTAACGTGTCCTTTAGACGAACGTTGACAGATCTATATTTATGGCATGATTTGGTTGCTCGCATTAGTCATGTTCAGTTAAATAATAATGCCGATGCCTTTCGTTGGAATCTGACTCAAGCCGGTACGTTCACCGTTAGCTCAATGTATAATGCACTTATTAGCAATGGTAATGTACAGTTTGATAAACATATGTGGAAATTAAAGATGTCCCTGAAGATTAAAATTTTTATGTGGTGCCTAAAAAGAGGTGTTATCCTTACTAAAGATAATTTAATAAAAAGGAACTGGAATGGTAACAAACTGTGCTGCTTTTGCTCTAGTGATCAAACTATTCAACACATCTTTTTTTACTGTCATGTGGCCAAATTCCTGTGGCGAGTTGTACACTATACCTTTGATTTAAGTCCACCTCAAAGTATTACTCATTCATTTGGTAATTGGCTTAGAAGTGTGGGAACCAAGTTAAAACGAAAACTGCTAACATGAGCATCTGCTTTATGTTGGGCTATCTGGTTTAGTAGGAATGACATAGTGTTTAACAGATCACCATCTAAAACTTATATGCAGGTACTTTACCGGGGCACACACTGGCTCAGGCTATGAGCTCTGCTACAAAGGTGTGATGAAGACAAGGAGGAGCTACAGGAGGCATGTCGAACTATGGAGGTTCTGGTCATGCAGATCTTTGCCAACCATGGCTGGAAATTTAGTAATAAGATTTGCTCTTAATAAGTGTTTTCAGCAAACTGTTGGCTGGCTGCAAAATTCTTGCTTAGTCATGTGTGAGTGATTGCAGTCCTTCGAGCTGCAAACTTTGTTTTGGCTGTAGCCTCTCGAGGTTACAGCCGGGTACTATTTCCATTATCTAAAAAAATGTATAATTTCTGGTTTGATCGTGTTTCGGATTAAAAATTTTGTCTTGAAGTCAGCCCATGTATTTTTTTTGAGAATCACACAGTACAAGGAAGACGCCCACAACACGTACGCACACTCACACCCTATGAATACACGTATACAAACTCTACCCCTATGAGCACCTCCGAAGGACCGAGCACCGGCAGATCTGAAGATTCTCGAAGTCACCACTGGCGCCTCAAAAAAATTCTTACCACTTAACGTGTAATACCGGTAAATCCTAGAAAAATCCCCAAAAAAAGTGCGAGCACCAAGATTTGAACCCTAGTGGGTAGCGTCCCACTGGACCGTCCTACCACCATTGGACTACAAGCCAATTCGCGAAGTCAGCCCATGTATATTCATCGGGTCGGGTAGCGGCCCGCGACCCATCTCCTCCCTTGGCTCCCCCAGCCCCAGCGACCGCGCTCTCCACGCGGTCGGCCCGGCTGCACCACGCTCCCCTGCCCGCCCAGCTGCAGCTCGCGTCCGGCGGCTGGTGCGGCGGCACCCTCTTCCCACGACTTCTCTGTTCTTTCTCTCGGCCTCGGTCTTCCTTTCCTAGCGGCGACGACAGTGCGAGTTGCGCTGCCCGTTGTTCGTCGAGCGACGGGCGCTTCGCCGGCGACGAACATCCGACAGGGGTATGCGGTATGCCTGCCTATTCCCCTCCCTCCCCATCATGCTGCGCGAAATCAAACACCCGAACACCCAACATATGGTGTTTGTATTCGGATCTGACCATGATTTTACCTACTAAATTCGATCTCTTTGCAACAGCTGCCACCCTGGGGAGTGGACATGATGAAAACAGTGGCCGACATTGTCCGTACCGCGGAAGAGTGCGGCAAGCACGAAGCTGCGAGCAGGGTGTGGTCCGAGGAGGAGCACAGAGAGCTGCTCTACCGCCTTCAATGGTACTACGGAGTACTTGTGATCAAATCCGTCTTCTGTTTTTTTCCCATACCGTTCCTCTATCTGAATTTGTTCTTCGCAAGGTATGCCAAGCATGACAGTGCCAGCATGTGTCTCCACATCGCATTCCATCTGCCCAACAAGACTGCAAAGGATGTCGCCCTGCGATGGCGGTGGTTGCAGGTGACTGATTTCCTACTCGAATTGGGGGCATGTGTGCGCAGCACCGTTTCTTGTGCTTATATTTAATAAATAAAAGATCATCTGTCAATTCTCTTTTGTGTTCTAGGACAAGGAAAAAAATGCCAAGAAAGCAGAGTTGGTAGAGAAAGATTCTTCTGGGGTAAAGGTTAAGAAGGTAAGCATGAAAAAGCATACTATGTGATTCTAAATTCAACAGTTACAACGAAACTCAGCTTGGTACAATTTATACCAGTATGACATAACAGCTTAAATAAGGACTATCTTATCTTATTGTGAAAGCGCATGTCATAGATAAATACTTGCAGAACTTATTCCTTTTGCTAATCTAAGATGACATCATCTATGAAGAAAAGAGGGCATATAATTGAACTTCCTCGGGTTGATTAATTGGATCATGTGACGCCATCACAGTAATATCTGCATTTATCTTTCCAATTGGCATGGAAACACCATCCTGTGAATTTTCGGCCTTTTTTAATACAGGCGTGTTTTTCATAACCTTCATTACTAACTTGTAATCTGTAACGCGTTGTGCTTCTTCCTTTTGACCTAATAACTATCTCACTGGACAGGGGCAAGGAACTAAGGGCGCTAAGAAAAATAACATGTATCCCCTTTCCAAAGGTACTGTTGATAAAGTTTGCCTATTCAATAAGAATTCTTCCTCCCGTAATCAGTTAATCACATTTTTTATCTTTTAGATTAATGGCTTGCTGATTAAGGTTGTTCATCTAGTCAGTATTCTTTGCCCTTTTCCCCTGAATTATAATGCTATTCAATTTGCCAAGAATTCAAATATTGCTCATAACATTTTGGTTAGCCCCAACTTTGAAGATTCAATAAAATTTAGTTATGTCCCGACTCTGTAAATGCTATCCCCGAACCAACTTTGTGAATGGCTAATCTACCTTTTTCCATTATGTTACAGATGCTCTAGATTCCAAGAGTACTAGAGAGCTTCTCCGGGATAGTCATATTTTTATGCAACAAATAGAAGAGAACATAAAAACAGGAGAGGTATGCTTTGTCATGCCGTACATTAACTTATATGTTTAAGCCTTCGTCGGACACTTGATGTGCCTCATATCACAAGGTTCTTTAGTCTCTACAGTTTGGTGTGCTACCAGACTTGTTTTGTCTATTGCATTTTCGATTTTTTTTTAGAATATGGAAAAGTTGCATTTTCAAATGCTTCTCAGTTTCATCATGGGAGTAACCTCCCTGTAGTTTTGTTTTTTTCCTCTCAAGGCAGTGAACTGCATTTTTTTTGTGGGCAGTTGGGCAACGATAGTGCAGACTACTTTTACTACGTGAAAACTAACATGGATGCTATAGTAACGAGGTAAATCAAAGACACATACCGAGTGATGAAATATACTGATTTTTTTGAAGCAAATAAAATATACTGATTTTTTTGAAGCAAATAAAATATACTGATTTGAGTATAGCCATTCTCTGAAAACAAGTGCTACGGTTTGCTTGTGCAGAGAGAAGGAATTTTGTAGAATCAGCATCCCTATGCCTCCGATAGATGAGCAAGGCCTAGAGGAAATCCTACAGCAGTCTCGTCACAGGGTACCTTGTGACACCTCGCGATTAATTTGCTGCGTCTGTTTCTGGTTTTATGTTTTTCGCACTAAATGCTATCTTTTTGCTGTCCATGGAAAAAAAAATCAGGCCGGCAAAAATGGTGCATGATGGCTGGAAGGCACCGCACTAAGGTGGGGAGAAGAAGAAGCAGGGCACCGTTGGAATTCTGAAAGATGAAAACGTTGGCATTGCAATGAGCTGTTCTCTTGCCTCCTTTGCACTCTACGGCAACAGTGTTAGGTTTAGCATGCATGCCTGAAAGTTTATTTGGTTTGATTCGTGCTAGCTGGGACAAATTTTAGGCTTTGATTCGATATCCTGACGATGTCTGTTGAATTTCTGGTGTACGAATACTCCAAGTAGGATTTGTAAGTTTTTTGTAGAACAGGCCAAGAAAACCAGAGCCCAACCCCAACCCCCCACCCCGTCCGTCCATTCCGACGCAGGGCAGGCGGACGGACGGCCAGGATTGGCCGCCGCCCGCCGCCCGCGGTTGTTAAAACCCAAACGCGAAGCGAAGAAAAGCAAAGCACTCGGCAGTGGTTGGTTGGGCCTTCCGACTCCTAAGTCCTATCTGCTATTCTTCCTCTTCCACGCCGTCCTCTCGGCCCCGCCGCCGCAGCCACCGCCTAGCCTTGCAAAGGTGAGCGGGACCGCCGGCCGATGCCCCTCTCCTCTTCCCCTACTCTTGCCGCGTTTTGCTTTACTAGGGTTGGACCGCGTTCATGTGCGATTCCGTCGGTTCATTGCTCCAATCCAATGGGTTGTGCACTCGCTCAATCTCCGCAATTTGTCCGTCAGTGCCCTAGATTTGACCCTCGGCAAGCAGCAAGGGGCTTGTGAGATTGGATTTATCAGCATGATTTGCCTATCTGCCATTTTGGCGGATTCCAGTGTTCGGCTGGGAGAAGCCCCCGCTGGATGTGCCCCGTGCTCTCTCACTATGTATCATCAATCACTTGTCTGTGCCTCATGTAACCTTTGTCTTGCAGATGAATGTGGATAAGCTGAAGAAGATGGCGGGCGCTGTGCGCACTGGAGGAAAGGGCAGCATGCGCAGGTTCTTTCTCTTCTTGCTCTTCACAGGTGCTTCAGTGTTGGTGATTACTATGAAATTGTCACATGGGCAAGTATCTTCATGCCATTACAATTCACATAGTATTTGGTGCCATATAATCACAAGAGGCAATAGTTGAAGTGCGCTTTTGATATCATACTGAACATAATGGGCAAGTAGGGCATTATTCAACTTTATGTTGTGCTACCTAACACAATGGGCATCCATATGTACGGTGGGTAAACTGCATCCTTTTTGTGGCAACTTGTGCGGGAACATATCCTTCCTTTAGAGATATATACGTAGTAGATACCTAAGGCGAGTTCCAACGGCTCCCCCTATACCTCCCCCCACCGAACATAGGGGGTGCTTTGGGGGGAGTTGGCGATCCAACGGTTCCCCCCAAAGCTCCCCCTATATACGGGGAGAGTTGTAACTCACCCTATATACTAATCACACCGTTTCTTCGCGATATTAATCCCGTTTGAGCCCCGTAACATGATGATAATGCGTATTATGACAGTACAAATACTGTATGATTTTTTAAAAAAATTCAAAAATGATAAATAAATAGTTAGTTAATGAGTGATCGGTACACTCAGGCAGGAGTAGCCTCTCCTACAAGACAAGGACGAAGGCGCTCAGGAGCGGCAACCACGGACCACGGGTTCGGACCCCCGCGGACAGGTCCCGAACCTCCGCGGGTCGGACCTGTTGAAAGGCCCTTGTTTGGTTTTGGTAATTGAGTGACAACTTAGGTGGACTAATAAGTGTTTATGTTGAGATACACAGGAAATTAGTCCACACAAAGACACTAGTATGAGCAACATGTGCCATGGTGGAGAAATGGCTAAGGGTTGATGCTATGCTCATATAGTGTGATCGAGGAGCTCATTGCATATGAGACATGACATGGAGTCATGTGACCAAAGTGGAGAAGATCAAGACAATGCTTGGCTTGATGGACCGGTTGCAATGGAGAAGGTCAAGTCAAGGCTTTGAAGCGATGGACCGCGAGGCGGTGAAGCTTGGGCAAGATTTGGCGCCAATGGACCGAGGCAACGGTGAAGAGCGAGCAAGGTCAAGATCGATGGACCAAAGAGGTCATGTGATGATATGGAGTGGATCATATCATTCAAGGAAGATCAAGCCAAGTGTTGACTCATGAAGATGATCAAAATGCTTGATGGAGTTTGGTGCTTGTGTGGCATCAATATTTGGAAAGATGAAATGGAATGCGCAAGGCAAAGGTATGACTTGTAGGGCATTTCATTTCACCGGTCAAAGGTTGTGTAGAGAAGTGCATGACCGGATTTAGGATAGATGGCCGTTCTATCAAGAGGGGCAAACTTGTTTGCATATCGGTCATCTAGTGCCACTTGAGCGATCTAACATTGCAATGTAGCTAGGATCGAGTGGCGTGGTGAGATCAAGTGAAAATCCTTTGAAAATGATTGTGAAATGCTAACACACATGCACATGGTGTTGTTCACGTGGTTGTGTTGGCACATTTGCAAAGGAGAAAGAGTTGGAGTTGATGTTGATCAACATTGGGAAGTAAGAAAGGTTTTTCGGTGTTCTCCGGAAATTAGGTGGCTCTTGGAGTGGAATACTGCTTTGATCCATTGTGTTTTGGATCAAGTATTCAGTTGGGTTGTGTAGCCCTCTGAATTAGCTTTCCATAGAGTCCAAGATCACCTAATTTGGACATCGGAGCTAAGAGTTATGGTCGTTTTACCGAGGTACATTTCTGCTGGAAATAGACCTGCGGACGGTCCGCCCTAGACCTGCGGACGGTCCGCCGTTATCTCGGTTGAGCTCAAACAGAACCGTTTTTGGCTCTGTGGGTGGTCCAAAATGACCTGCGGACCGTCCGGTCCATGGGGGCGGACGGTCCGCCTTTAAAAGCTGAAACGGGCGCAGAAACTTGGTTGTTCTGTCTTGGGTGCCCAAAATGACCTGCGGACCGTCCGGTCCTTGGGGGCGGACGGTCCGCCTCCTACTGAAATTTCTGGGACAGAAACACTGCGGTTTCTGTGTGTGCTCACGTTTTGAACTGCGGACAGTCCGCCCCTGGGGAGCGGACAGTCCGCCGGTAACTTCCAGATTTAGTCAGAGACGTTTGCAAATCGGTTGGTTCGAAGTTTTGAACCGCGGACAGTCCGCCCCAGGGGCGCGGACAGTCCGCCCGGGGCTCTAACGGTCGACTCTGACACATAATCATTGCAGTTCTAGCCGTTGGTTTTAAATGGCGGACGGTCCGGTTTTTGTGAGGCGGACAGTCCGCGAAAACTCAGTTTTCCCGGGATTTGAGTGTAACGGCTAGTTTGGGGCCTCCCTCTATAAATAGAGGGTGTGGCCGGCCATTTGAGAAGGCTTAGCACCTTGGGGACTTAGTGTCCATGTGTGAGAGTGCTTGAGAGCCCTCTACTCACTCTAACTTGATAGTAATCATCCGATCGAGTGAGAGAGCGATTCTAGTGCGATTGCTTTGAGAGATTGCATCGAGTGGCACTAGGTGATCGTGTTGCAAGCCGGTGTGCTTGTTACTCTTGGAGGTTGCCACCTCCTAGACGGCTTGGTGGCAAGAGGCTCCGTTGAAGCCTGCAAGAAGATTGTGCGGTGCTCCGGAGAAGAGATTGTGAGGGGTATTGTGCTCACCCCGCGGGAGCCGCGAAGAGCAACTCTAGTTGAGCGAGACTTGAAGAGCAACAAGTGGTTCGGCCGGATCATGTGCTAGAGCTCGGTGTGAGCACTCTACGTGGGAGAGTGTGACTTGAGAGTCACCACTAGCAAGAGGATCGGCGGCAACCTTGGAGCTTGTCTCAACGGGGATTAGCTTGGTGGCAACCAAGTGAACCTCGGGATAAAAATCACCGTGTCAACTTTGTCTACTCTTCTCGGTGGTTTGCTTTCTCCAAATCACAAGCATTGTATTTACATTCTTCTATATCTTGTGCTTGTGTAGTTGCTCTCTAGTGATTAGTTAGCTTGTGTAGCTTGCTAATCAACTTCTTGCTTGTGTAGCTAGAAGTAGAGATCCTAGTGTAACTAGTTAACTTGTGTAGCTTAATTAGTTGCTCTTGCTTAGATTGTGTAGCTAAGCAAGTTGAGCACTTGGATTTGGATTGTGTATCCTTGTCCTTGAGCATCTAGTGAGCTTAGGTTTGGCTTTGTGCTTTTGCTCATTAGATTTGTTTAGGAGCTCCCCCGGTTTGTGAAGTACTAGTGCTTAAGCTTGTGTGTCTTGGCATTAGAATTGTTAGGAGAGCTCTTACTAGCTTGGCACTCCATTTGCTTTGTGTAGGATCCTTTTTGGAGGTGCCTTAGAGTCATACTTAGAGGGGTGAAGTCTTGGCTAAGCGAATAGTTTCAATTCCGCATAAGTTTCGGTTAGCCGGCGTAATTAATTTTAGAAAGGACTATTCACCCCCCTCTAGTCCGCCATCTCGACCCTACATCTGTGCCTCTACAAGTGGAAGCCGGACCTCCAGGAGGCCTGAGTCATCGAGCCAGCCAAGGGACCCGGACCCAGCACCCTATTTGGGTAGGAGTCCGGAGCCCTCGCAAGCCCCTGTGGGCGCGGCCGCCGACACTAGGGTCCGACGCCACCACGTGTCCCACAGGGCCGACCTCCGGACCTCCGCTCCCCGCTTGGGCAGGGGTCTGGAACCGCCACGTGCCCCTGTGGGCGCGGCCGCCGGGTCCGGTGCCGCCACGTGTCCCACAAGCACAAGTCTTCTGCCTAAAGCCAGCCCTACTGCCGCATTAAATGCTGGTGGTTGGGGCGTGCGCTGCCAGAGCAGGGCATCGGATACCCACTCACGGGTTGGACAGGCGTGACATGACAACACGGTAAGCCCGCCTGTTTCCAAGGTGGCTCGTCTGTTACTGAGGCACGCAGCAGTGTCTCAGCGCCGCGCGAGTGGATGACGAGTCATGATGACCAGCTACTAACTGGAGAAACAGTGCATGTTACTACAACGGACTGAGTCAGTAGTTCGGCGCTTCATCATGACATCGACGCGCGGCTTCAGAGGCTAGACTCTACTCCGACAGGACAGCTCAAGATCATCCCTGGTCAGAAGCTACGCACGGAAGCCGACGACAAGATCTCCGGATCTGAGGCATTGAAGGCCAAAGTGTAGTTTATAAGACATCGCCGGGCCCACCTGTCGGGGTCCCGCTCAGTGTACTGCTCCCCTTGGGCTTATAAAAGAGAGCACGCACGATAGAAAAGAAGGTTCGCACAGACACGGAGTTACACAAGTTTTCACACATGCAGAGACAGGCATAGCTCCTCCCCCAGCTTGCACACAAGCTCAGTCAATACATCACACAGGGGACGCAGGGTATTACGCTACGGCGGCCCGAACCACTAAATCCTTGTGTGCTTCCGTGTTCTTACGCCTCTAGATCGAGCATTCCTTGACTGCCCCCAAGCACATCCTACACTTAGGATTAGGCGGGTGCATTCCGCCACCCGGCTGTGGTTTTCCACACAACATTTGGCGCGCCAGGTAGGGGCTGCTTGGTTTTCGCTTGATCATCGGCTCGACATCACCATGTTTCAGGTGGCGAGCGCTCGGGGGCAAGAACTCGCGCGGCAAGCGCCCGCGTCAGCAGGATGGCGACAGCGGGTCATGCTCTTCCAGCTCGTCATCAAGTAGGTTTGGGGGGAGCACAGCTTCAACAAATCCCAGCTCGCAGCATACCTCACTCATGTGAGGAAGCCCGCTCCGGCGGAAAGCCGACTCCGGTCGCACCAAGCCCGCTCCGGCGGAAAACCAACTCCCGTCACATCAAGCCCGCTCCGGCGAAAAGCCGACTCCGGTCGCACCAAGCCTGCTCCGGCGGAAAGCCCACTCCGGTCGCACTAAGCCGACTCTGGTGGCTCTCTCCGATGTTAAGCCGACTCCGGTCGCACCCCGACTCTACATCTCTGTAAGTCCTACCCTTAGAGGCTCAGCAGGGAATAAAACATTTTCCTTTGTAACTAGGTAGTACTTCCGTGTGGTACAGTCCGGTGAGCCTCCCCCGTGGAGGGGTCCGGACCTCTGCGAACCAGGTTCAGGGAAGTGTACTCACCCTCCGGGGAGGTCCGGAGCCGTGTAGCCGCTTAGCCTAGTTCCGTACCCTAAGTCTGCATGCTCTACCTCCCTAGGGCGAGTACCGTAGTACCTAAGACTTGGGGCCCGGAGGTCCGGACAGCTCCGGCCTCATAAACTCGTGTTCTGGCTTACATCGCACATCTCATGTACAACTAATTATAAAGGAAAAGTTTATTCTCAGTTCGCCTCTAAGGATGTTACATTCCAATTTCAATCTACGCATTCTGTTTGCACTAACCCCCGCGTGGTTCCCACTCCTGTGTTTGAATTGAGTTGGCCGGCATGTGGTTCAAATTGGGACCCTCTTACTGCTAGAGGGGGGTCCGGGTCCTTGGGAGCCAGCTTCGGGGAAGAGGTGCTTGTTCCCGGGGGTGGTCCGGAGCCCTGTGCAGCCGCTTATCCTGGTTCCATACCCTGAGCCTGCGCACTCCACCACTCTGTAACAGGTGCCCTAGTACCCGGAACTGCGTACCTAGAGGTCTGGACCTCATTCTAGCTTGAGGCCTGGCCTCCTAAGCTCTGTTCCACAGGTCTGGCTGCGTATCTCAAAGGACCTCTGCCAACGGGATCCGGGATCATTCTAGCTTGAGGCCTGGCCTCCTAAGCTCTGTTCCACAGGTCTGGCTGCGTATCTCAAAGGACCTCTGCCAACGGGATCCGGGACCACGTGGGCAAGTTACTAAACACCAGTCCTAAGTTGTGTACAGGACGGGGGGCCAGGTTGCAGGGGACGAATTCCCCCGCGGAAGAACACCGGCGCGGTCCGTCCGAGCAGGCGTCAACCACGACATGGATTTGGCCCCACCTGCGGGTTAATACCTCACCCGCAGGTGGGCCCGGAGGCCACTGTCGGTACACTCAGACAGGAGTACCCTCTCTTACAAGACAAGGACGAAGGCGCTCAGGAGCGGCAACCACGGACCACGGGTCCGGACCCCCGCGGACAGCTCCCGAACCTCCGCGGGTCGGACCTGGGCCTCTACAAGTGGAAGCCGGACCTCCAGGAGGCCTGAGTCATCGAGCCAGCCAAGGGACCCGGACGCAGCAACCTATTTGGGTAGGGAGTCCGGAGCCCTCGCAAGCCCCTGTGGGCGCGGCCGCCGACCCCAGGGTCCGGCGCCACCACGTGTCCCACAGGGCCGACATCCGAACCTCCGCTCCCCGCTTGGGCAGGGGTCCGGAACCGCCACGTGCCCCTGTGGGCGCGGCCGCCGGCCCCCCGGGTCCGGTGCCGCCACGTGTCCCACAGTCACGAGTCTTCTGCCTGAAGCCAGCCCTCCTGCCGCATTAAATGCTGGTGGTTGGGGCGTGCGCTGCCAGAGCAGGGCATCAGATACCCACTCACGGGTTGGACAGGCGTGACATGACAACACGGTAATCCCGCATGTTTCCAAGGCGGCTCGTCTGTTACCGAGGCACGCAGCAGTGTCTCAGCGCCGCGCGAGTGGGCGACGAGTCATGATGACCAGCTACTAACTGGAGCAACAGTGCACGCTGCTACAGCGGACTGAGTCAGTAGTTCGGCGCTTCATCATGACGTCGACGCGCGGCTCCAGAGGCTAGACTCTACTCCGACAGGACAGCTCAAGACCATCCCTGGTCAGAAGCTACGTACGGAAGCCAACGACAAGATCTCCGGATCTGAGGCATTGAAGGCCAAATTGTAGTTTATAATACATCGCCGGGCCCACCTGTCGGGGTCCCGCTCAGTGTACTGTTCCCCTTGGGCTTATAAAAGGGAGAGCATGCACAGTAGAAAAGAAGGTTCGCACAGACACGGAGTTACACAAGTTTTCACACATGCAAAGACAGGCATAGCTCCTCCCTCAGCTTGCACACAAGTTCAGACAATACATCACACAGTGGACGTAGGGTATTACGCTCCGGCGGCCCGAACCACTCTAAATCCTTGTGTGCTTTCGTGTTCTTACGCCTCTAGATCGAGCATTCTTTGACTGCCCCCAAACACATCCTACACTTAGGATTAGGCGGGTGCATTTCGCCACCCGGCTGTGGTTTTCCACACCACGACAGATACTATATAGGGGGAATAGATATGGGGGGAATTGTTGAAGAGAAGGAGTTATAGGGGGGAATCTTTTGGAGGGAGGTAGTAAAATATAGTAAATAGTACGTTTGGGGGGAGTTGGAGAGGGGGAATGGTTGGAGATAGCCTAAGCACCTGAGCTAGTGTCGTGATAAAGATCCTTTTCAGCCTAGCTCTCCCCCTCCCCTACTAACAATAATGTGCTGTCATGGAGTTTCTTCTGGACCCATGGTTCCATACTGATAACGTATGAGGAAATTCTGTTGGCAGGAAGAAGAAGGCAGTTCACAAGACCACAACCACCGATGACAAGAGGCTTCAAAGTACTTTAAAAAGAATTGGAGTGAACACTATTCCTGGTATTGAGGAGGTCAACATTTTCAAGGATGATGTTGTGATCCAATTTCAGAACCCTAAAGGTGAAATCTTGCCATGCACTTATGCTGGTCCTTGACTTTGTCTAACATTGTCAATCTTTTTGTTTGCTGCAGTGCAAGCATCTATTCCTGCAAATACATGGGTGGTCAGTGGAGTACCACAGACGAAAAGTGAGTGGATAATTTTCTTTAGAATCTGTGCATGCTTGATCGTAGTTTGAGTACTCTTCTATTTATACACTCTGCACAAATTCATAGCTGGTGCCTTAGACATGGTTTGATGCCTGACTATATGATACTATCTTGGTTATTATGTCCAATGTCTTAATGGTTGGTCTTGCCTACCTTCTTAACTTGGAATTACTCGACATGCTGTAAGAGCAAGGATTGCAACTAACTGCTAATGATGTGAATTTGAATAGCCTTGTTTTCTAAATATATAATGCCGTTAATTCCTTATATGTTCCATGATCCTTGCGCTGAATTATATAAAAATAAAAACCTGCTATAAAGAATCTTTCTTAATGTTTAATGCAAACTCAGCCATACGTGATCTTTGTTATTCCAATACAATTCTTCAACGTGGTGTATCAGGAAGGTTTCCATTTCTCTGTTATATTGGAGGTTTTGTGGCCCTAATCGTTGGCTTTCTTGTTTGAACAGGTCTGCAGGACCTGCTGCCAACGATTATCAACCAACTGGGTATGAATATCGTTACATTGCTTTGTTGAATGCACTTCGATTAATTGCGTCTGCTTGTTGTGAAACAACTCTTGGTATTGCTTGCCTAATCTTGGCTTACTCCTCTTCAGGCCCTGATAACCTGGACAACCTTCGGAGGCTCGCTGAGCAGTTCCAGAAGCAGGTACCTGCGCCTTGTTCGGCTGGTTGGCTGGCTGATTTCGCGTGAGAGGAAAATACTGTTGGCTGGCTGGTTGGCTGGTGGCTGGGCTGATTTTGCGTGAGAGAAAAATACTGTTGTGGCTGGCTGAATCCGGCTGAATCCGCCAGCCGAACAAGGCGCTGGTGCTGAGACTGGTGCCACTGCAGCTGCACAGGACGATGATGATGTCCCTGAGCTTGTCCCGGGAGAGACATTTGAAGAGGCAGCTGAGAAGGAACCGGAGCTTGAAGAGAAGAAAGAATCATAATTTTGTTACAGATTTCATCCATTGTTGATCCAGTGCTGTCATCCACCATGCGAGAGACGTGCTCTTCCTTGAACTGAGTCTGACGTGCGCCATTCTTCTCCATATGCTCCAGTTTCCAGTTTTACAAGGATTTTGGTCGAATCCCAGTCAAATTGAGTTTTGCAACAAGTGTGTGTTTCACGTTTACAATTATTTTTTGTTGACGAGAAACACGCAGAGCTGTAATCTAGTGGAGGCTTAAGCTGCAAATGGTGGGCGGTGTGATTATGGATGGGTGCTCTTAAGCACTTGTGTTTTTCAAAGTTTTCATTGGCTGCCTGATTTAAGCAGAGCTCTTAAGCACCGAGTTTTTCAAAGTTCTCAATGGCTGCCTGTTGTAAGCACGTGGTTCATCGACGGTTGAATGCGAGCGGTCTTCAGCTGTCCTCTGAAAAGTTTGTGGTTTAGTGATTGGTGAATTGTTACTAAGCGATGCTAAGGATAATAAGCGACTGAATGTACTACTAAAAAATATTGCCGTCTTGTCCTGCCAACCATCCTTTCTCCCAATCTTTGCTCCAGTCCCAGGAGCTGATCGTATTGACTTGCAGAATCTGGAGTTCTGGACAAGTTCCATCTGAATGGAGAAAAGCAGTCAAGGCTGAGAGAAGCGAAAGTTTAAAGATTGATCTGATGCATCAGGTTGGATGCATAAATCAACCAGATGCTAGCAACGTCCTAAACAAAACAAGATAAACTGCCTGCTTATGGTCAGGCGACAAATGAAAGTGAGATCAGACTTTGCATAACCTCCAGTTTCGTCATAAAATACACTGGATCCGAGACCTAGAACTAGTGCGACGTAAGCCTTATCACGGCTGATGATTTCCCTTGTCGAGATCATACAAAAATGGATATGCTAATCACAGAGACCAACTCAACATCACACAAAGGACCAGTTCATAAAGCAGAAAGCCAGGCAGTGGACGTTGCTGTCCTCACCTAGCACCTTCCATGCTACAGCTTGATCGAATGAAACATGGCGACCCATTCCTGACATGCACACTCCCGACGGCAGGTACACATAGCCCTAAAACAAGGAATAAGAACATGAAAAATATTCATTATACATATGGGCATTCCAAACTTAAGAGCATGATAACTATTCGTCATTTATGGACATTCCAAACGGAGGATGTATTATTGTCGGGGGTGCATCGAAGCAGTTCTAACCTGTTCCATCAATTTTGAGATATCTGAGAACAATGCTTTTCTTCCAGACTCGTCGAAGATTTTGTCTAGAGTCAGATCTTGTAGGGCAACAAGGGATGTCTCTAACATGTCAAGCCCTGCCTTGTTGGCAAACGTAAACATAGGTTTCTCCTGAAACAATAAGTTTGGTATTAGGTTTGAAGGGTGCCTCTTCTCGACTTTTAGAGCAAATGCCATCGGATGTCTCTACCCTTGGGTCGAGTTTTTTTAGGTTCAAAAGGCAGCACGGATGTTTTAGTGCAAAAGCATAAACAATATGGGCTGAAGGGTCTGATTTTGAAGTATGTTGAATATATCACAAAAAGTTAAGATTTGAGTCAGACTTTTATAGTACCTTAAATGAGCAGCACAGAATAGCATCTGGATGATGCCAGAGCATTTTCAACAATGCCTCACCAGCTTCATCTGATTGATTAAGTAATTCCACACCAAGATGGTAACTGAATTGGAGCCCCAGAAAAGAACCATGAGCTTACAGTTGAAAAGAATCAAAACGGCATAAAAAAAGGGAATTATAACTTCACTTACTGATAGCTCTGGCAAACCCATCTAGCCAATGTGCCTGCTTCAGGGAAGCCAGAAAGCATCCTCTGCCCAGCGTTTAGACCAGACTGGGAGGGAGATATAGCCATGGAAACTCTTTGCACAGCAGAAACAACACTACGGACATATTGACGGGCCATAGTTGCAACGCTGTCTTGAAGGTGCATCTCGTAAGGGAATTGAAAGGCAATTGTCAGCACAGATCTCAAATTGCAGTCATCTGGAGATGCATCCCCTGAGGCTTGGGGTGCAGCAGAGCCCACATCAAGACTAGATGCCAAATCTAGTGTCCTACCAGAGGATACACCATCCTGCATGAGAAACAATGATCAAGAACTGCAGTGGAAAGAGAATTTCAGCAGACAAAAACTTTCGTATATTTGAAAAACTAAACTAGGTAACAAATTACAGTTAGCTAGAACAGAGGGAAAATTTTTCCTAAAAAATATTACAATCCCTTCATACAATAGGTCAATGGCAGAAATGTGAGTCTTTGAATAGCAAAATGGGAAACCAAGCAGTTGCCTATGGGGGAAAAATAGAAAGAAAAAAGTACGGTCGTTGGCAATGCTTAACTGTTTTCATATCAAGGGGTATAACACGAAAGCCAGAAGAAATCAAGGGTGCGTCGTCCGGAAAATGTTCATCAATTGGTGCAAACACAAGCTGGAAGGAGGAACCCACAGATTTCTCATCAATTCCAGTGCAAAGCTGAAAATTAAATGAACAAAGGAGGGATTAGCAATTCATAAATAAATAATATAAACTAAATACAAAGGAGAGTTTCATCAAAAAAAATACAAAGGGGAGGTCAGCAATTCATAAATGATATAAACTAAATAGTTTTGTAGGAAGGTCAACCCTTCCATACACATCATATACTTAATGGCAGTAACCAATTAGCAATACATAGTTTTAAAAATTGTTCAGGATACCCTGGATGCTGGACCTATTTCTTTGTTCAAGACTCCAATTATTATATTACTAAACAGACATGGACCAGTTCTTACTCCATTGGCTGCCAGATTAGATCATTTGATGTACTGTAAAAGAGACAATTAACCAAATATAAACCACCATATCCTAAGAGCATACCAAATAATTTTAAGTCAAAGGTCCTATAAACATAATATTGAGAAGCTACCAATTAACAGTGAAATTGTGCTACTAGACATTTTTCGTTCAGCGATAGGACTTGAATACTACCTGGAGAAGGTGGATGTCCCTTGAAAGAAGAGCTTCATCATGAGTAAGAGATTGCCCTTCAAGGCGGACAACTTCAAGAATCTGTGAATTATTCCGTAGTCATTGACAGTAATTAATAAGTCATATGTACATCAAACATTTGTAGCCAACAATGAGAATGACACTAACGGTGGGAATAACAAAGTCAGTGTGAAGGAAACCAAATGATTCAGTTTTAGTAATTTATATCATTTCAATTCAATTATAGCACTAAATGTCTCACACATGTTTTTCCATAAAAATAACCGCAAACATACCTCCTCGTTCTCCACTGTGTGAGCTAGCGGCATGATCATCTGGCCCCCAGAAAATCTCATGGGTCGCAACCCGGGAAGTGAGCACGCACTAGCCTTTAGTGATGAAGCCAAATAGGCATCAATGTTATAATCCGCCCATTCAGATCTATGCTCCCTCAAAAACCGAACCAGTACTGCTGGTGGAACACTCTAGAATAGCAATAAAGAAACATGTAAGGATTTAGCATGGCTCATTCTTCTTTTTCTTTTTTTGCCTAAAAGAAAATGAAGCTTTTGCACGAGAAAGCTATATTGGGAATTATCAAGTAAAAGACACTAAAATCAATATCATATTTTTGATTTCAAATTGGGCAGGACCTCTTCCAATCACCAAACATAAGGGTGCAACACCCAGCAGTCCACCATTGCATTTCAGCATAATCCGTAAATCTCTCGTGTGCAATACTCTTGTACGACCAAAAATTCATCTATTTTGCCACTTTTCGCTTAGCACTGACAATTATGGCATCTCATATACATAGATTAACAGTTATGAGGTGCACAGCCAGGAATCTATTCATTAAAGTCCAAATCAAGTAGTACGATCTTAAAGGTAACTCACAACATAGTGATCACCCTTACCTGCAGTAACATGGACGCCTTAGCACAAATAATGCCTCCAGGGGCTCCAAATGTAATCCCCACGCTGCTGCTATTCCTAATTTTCTTAGTTGAGTTGCAAGCAACTATGACGTCTTCAATTCCATCTCCCCCCATTATAGACCAGCCATCATCATTGAAACCACTAATGGCATCATTAAAGCCCCTAATAGAAGCATATGAAATTCGATGTTTTTAACTGGACAACAAGTTCTACATGAGAGTTGGGACGAAATTTCAATAAAAATTTACCTGCTCAGCCTTTGACTAAAGGTCCGTAGGACTGCAGGTTGCCTGCCCAAGGCGTAAACTACTTCCCCACTTGTTTCTTGAGCAATTTGTCTAAGGTGCCGCAGTGCCTGGATACATATAGCAGCTTGTAAATTTTAGCATCAAGTAGTGACAACAATGGGCTATTTGAAGTTTCGAACACATCTGCAGAACTAACTTCAATCAAGTGTACATATGTCATTACTCATTTAGTACATATACAAGAGACTTTTTCAATTATGAATAAATAGCTTCCCACAAACTTATGATTGCCAATCCTATTGACAAATGATGAAACTAACAAATTTAAACTGAAAACATTGGAACAAATAATTGCAGGCATGTACCACGGTAGTCATTTTCTGAGCAACTACTCTAGAAGACTCATAAAGTGGTCGAAGCACTTCAGGTACACTCCGAGCCTGAAAGAAAAAAAAACAGATACAATCATAAATGGACAACATATAGACTGAGTGCATCTAAGGATTAAAATACAAATACAAAGTGGAAACCAGACCTCAAGATCTAGATGGTCCACTATATGCACGATGGAACCCCCACCTTCACATGGGCGAACTAAATACCCACTTGGAAGCATCTCAGCTCTTACAAATTGATGTGCAGAGGCTGCATTTGGACCACCCCCAGAACCACTCAAGGATCTCTCACAGACCTTAGAGATGGGAGGAAGATTAGCAAATATGTGTCCTGGCTCATTCATTATCAATGAAAAAAAAATAGAAGTGCAGTTCAGATTCACACATACCATAAGGCTGCCATCTTCCGTTGTTGTTGTGTATCGTAACGTCCAAAAATCACGTGCAGGGACTAAAGTTGTTGGGGCATACATCTGTAGGAACATAACAATAATAGCATCAACAAAAAATGAGTCACGCGGTTCGGTAGAAAGGCTGAATAAACATCATGAATGGAGCAAAATAAAATTGCCCACCTGCATGTAGACAAGTTCAATTGTTCCTCCATTTCCAGCTGGAAACATTGTAAACACTTCAAGGCTTCGACAATCACGGAACCAAGATGGACGATCTTTCAAGATCTCTATGACCTTTCCGAACACAGACATGTCATAAACAGAATTTCTTGAAAGCAAATACTACACTTAACAGCTAAAATTTTGGCATTGGTTGGTAGGTTAAATATGAAAAATATTCAAGGGCATCTGTACAATGAAATAAAGATTTAGGAGTTTTATTAGGCTGCTCAGGGACTTAGGTTACAAATAAATGAATATATAAGTGCCTAATCATACCCAGATGACACAAAACACTTGCAGATGGAACACACTAGAACAAAGAAAAAACGAGGAATGACAATAATGGTAGCATGAAGTCCCAAACAATTGAAATACATACTTTTGTTGGTTCTAGATTCACCAAACCACAGGCACGGGCAGCAACACCACGGCAACCATGCGAAATGGCCACAATACCAACCGAATCCGGACCAGGCTAAAATCACAAAACAGAATGTAGTTAGCACCTGGCACCTATATGAAAAAAAAATATGGGTATGCAAGCAAGAAAAAGAAAGTAGAATTGGCATATAACCTTCATCCCAGGCATCTGGACCCAATCAATAGCTGTCCCAGTAGCCTTTGAGAGGAACTCTGTGAAGGTCTCCTCAGCGATCGAAAGGAGTCTGAATCAAGAAAAAAAATTGCATTATAAAAAAAGGCAAGGTTATGCAACAAGGATCCTTCTCGTGACTCGCAGAATGATTTACTTACCCAGAAGGGTTAGTTGCATCCCTTATAGGGTTTGGAGGGGTAGTCACATTTGATTCGCAGCTTGTATCATTGGCCAGTGATGTCTGTACCCAAATCAATGGATGTTATCAGGAAATTGTAATGGTAAAAATACAGCTTAAGGTGGGATTAACATCTCATGGGCATGAGTTTGTTGGCATGCATTATCTGAAAGTCATCCGCTGGTACAGCACAACATTCAAGGTACAAAATAATGCACGGAACTGGACTTTGACATAACTCGCCAACTCGACGTACGTATGTAGTACTAATACGGTAGGAGCAAAGGATTTTGAGCACTAACATAACATGATTGTGTAAGCAACAAGGCCGAAAACTTACATTCTGCAGCTGCTGCCGCATGTGCGCATTTTCATGAACCAGCTGAGAGACCTGCTTCTGAAGACGCTCATTCTCTTCCATAAGGAGCTTGTTCATTGCCGTCAACTTTCTGTTGACAGCCTGAAGCCGAGAGGATTCCTTGCGCTGCTTATCGCGGCACCTGTAAGGAGACAGGCTCAGTTGAGGAAAACACGGGGAAGGCATTGTAGTGGGTGGAAGCAGTAAGTTATGATGGGTGGCTGACGTACCTTCGGTTCTGAAACCAAACCTTGATCTGCTTTGGCTCAATGTTGGCAAGTATGGGGCACTCCCGCAGCAGCTGCTGCCGCCGTGAGGAGCTTGGCTTGGGGCAATCGATGTAGAGCCGCTCGAGCACCTCGACTTGCTCCGGGGTGTAACGCACGTATTTCCCCGAGTCCATCCCGGGAATTTTATCAAATCCACCGCTGTCGCTGCTTCCCCCTGGCATGGCCACCACCGCGGCCATTGGTCCCTTGCCGACGCGAAGTCAAGTCTCGAGTCTCCTCCTCGTTAGCGGCTGTCCCTTGACAATACTTGCTCGAGGTTCCAGTTGGCGGATAAGATCCCTAAACGAAATTAAAATTGCGGAGGCAGAATTGAAATGGAGAAATCCAGAGGACGAAGACACCAAAAGCGAGAGAGATCTACACTAACACTAGAGAGGCGCGGGCATGGCGAGAGGAGAGCAGACCTAGCTAGTAGTCGTAGATCCTCTTGGTTCCTAGGTGGCGGAGCTGTGACCTGCAGTGCACAGACGCGCGGCGTATAGAAGGTCACAGCCTCCCGGCTCCTCAAGCACTAGGGTTTGGGTTTGGGTGTGGTTGTGGAATTGAGGAGGGGAGGGAGGGAGCAGGAGGGCTCGGGCGGGGGATGGGGAAAGGTGACAGCACCAGCAGCAGGGCGTGCCAAGGCAGGGAAGAAGAAAGGAAAGAGGGCCTGCCACTGTAGTACACCACCCGCACGCCTTGGAGAGGACCCTGTTCTGCTAGCGCCAGCAACAGACAGCAGCCTCTGTCCACTAGTCAGCGGTGTTTTTCTCTCACACCACTCCAGCAGCAGTCTCCAACACCAGCACAGCAAACAGTGCCGAGAGAGGAGGCTTTGGTGGTGCTGCGTGATTGCGCTGATTGATGAATCGGGCGGGCGGGGCCCACGGGAGGCCGGGAACCGGACGCGGGCATCGAGGAGCGCCGCGCGGGTGGGTGGGGGCCGCTCAAATCAGCGCCGGAATGACGAGAGTGCCCCCCGTTCCGTTTTTTCTGTACTACTACCGGCAGGGGTGGGCACAATTTCCCGAACCCGAATTACCCGATCACTATTTCGGGTAGGAAGTTGAAAAACTCGAATTTAATTCGGGTAATTTGGATTTTGACTCTCGGTATCCGAATTACCCGAACTCTTTTAAAACCCAATAAATTATGGCATAATCCACTCACTTGACCCTAGCAACCCAATAAAAATTTTAATAGTTTTTATTCATTGATTGCTTGTTTGTTTGGACGATATGTTGATCTTACTTTTGTATTTCATTTTTTTTACTTGTTGGCTAATAGGAGAGGCAATTGATGGGGTATTTCAGAAAAAATCCGAACTCGAATCCGAAATTTATCCGAAAAAATTAATACCCGAAATTTTCGGATAGCATTTTTAGATACCGAATTTTTCAAATTACCCGAATTACCCGAACGCCCAGAGCTGCCTAGTGCTAGTGGTGGGTAGGCCTGCTAATGGGTTGGGTTGAAATGGGTTTTATGGGGTGGGTTTTGAAATGGAGTGTGTTTGGATGATTTAAAATGGGTTGTATTAGTTAATGGGGTGGGTCGGGGCGGGTTCTATATAAATGCGGGTTGAGGCGGGTTGGGGTGGGTTGAAATGGATACTTTTTACAAAATAGTATAACTATATATAAATGTGGGTCCCACGTGAGAGCTGGACTCTGAAATTAAAACCACGTGTTTATATCAGAAAATTTTATCGAAATTGACTGAATTTTGTTGGAGATGACTCAGTACGACTGGCAGCTATTTTGTGCAAAACAGTGTGGCTAGAACTACCTGTGGGCCCCACATGAAGAGTCGGACCCTGGAATTAAAACCTCGCGTTCACACTATAAAATTTTATCGAAATTGACTGAAATTTGTTAGAGATGACTCAGTACGACTGGCAGCTACTCTGTGCAAAGCAGCGTGGTTAGAACTACACGTGGGCTCCACATCAAGAGCCGGACCCTAGAATTAAAACATCGCGTTCACACTATAAAATTTTATCGAAATTGACTTAAATTTGTTGGAGATGACTCAGTACGACTGGCAGCTACTCTGTGCAAAGCAGCGTGGTTAGAACTACACATGGGCTCCACATCAAGAGCCGGACCCTATAATTAAAATCTCGCATTCACACTATAAAATTTTATCGAAATTGACTGAAATTTGTTGGAGATGACTCAGTACGACTGGCAGCTACTTTGTGCAAAGTAGCGTGGCTAGAACTACACGTGGGCTCCACATCAAGACTCGGACCCTGGAATTAAAACCTCGCGTTCACACTATAAAATTTTATCGAAATTGACTGAAATTTTTAGAGATGAGCCAATATGACTGACAGATACTCTGTGCAAAGTAGTGTGGCTAGACATATATGTGGTCCCCACATTAAGTGTAGAACCACTAAATTTCTCTGCATAGTAGAACCCATGGGTTTTTATGGGTTATCCGCTTATAATGGGGCGGGTTAGTTAGAGTTGAGAAATTAACTAATTGGGTTGGGTGGGGTTGGGTATCTAAATATGTTAATTTTGGGTGGGGTTAGGTATGGTGCAGGTTCCAACCCATTAGCAACAACCCATTAGCAAGGTTAGTGGTGGGGAGACCGGGACGGCACGCGCGCTGTGCTGTGGCAATGAAAAGGAAGCCAATGTTTTTACAGTTTTACCCCTCTGCCTCTCCGGACTAGAACGGCAGTTGCGCTTGCTCCCAAACGGGGCCTTTTACACCGCTGCTTTCTTTTCCCCTTCACGGTGAAAGCGATGCTACAGTTCCAACTGGAGCAGGAACACAGTAGCATTTTTTATACTACCGCTACAGTAGTATATAAGGCCTGTTGAAGCTTGATTTTCCCCGAAGCAAAGGCAAAAGCTACTAGTGTGATGTTGTTCAAGGTCGGTAGGTAGGTACACTAGCGGAGTACTGGTAGTATTGTTTGGATTAGCTCAATATGCAATGTTACTTCAAAAGAAAAACAAGCTCAATATGCAATGCAAATCTACACTGCACTTGGGCGTGCCTTGTGGCTCCTCTTGACAGCATCACTGGGACTGGGAGCCCCTTTTCTCTCCGGAGCCACAGACTGGGCCGTGCATGATAGTAGTATAGTAGTATAGTAGTAGTCCTCGTTGATAGAGGACTGTGAGGTGGGTCACGGCGCTGTTCCCTGCCACTAGGAGTAGTAGTGAATGGGAAGTAAAGTTAAGCCTGCTAATGGGGTTGAACCCGTCCTAAATCTGTCTCTACCCATATTTCAAGAGTCCTAACTACCACCCGTCCCGACCCACCCCGTCGACCCAATGTCCCAACCCGAAGTCACGACGGAAGATGATATGCGACTTACACACCGATCTACTATTATAGCGCCCAACCCGTCTGTGTCGTCAACTCAACCCAACCCGCCCCAATTCGTTTTATAGTATCACCCGTTTCCACCCATTCAATATTACCCGTATTAAAACCCACCCAAAAAACCCGTCAAGTCCCACCCCATTAGCAGGAGTAAGCAAAGGAAAAGGACGGCGAGGTGGGAAACGCTTGTGTCTGCTGCCAGCCGTTTAGCAATCAAGCTTCCTTGGATCAATCTCATTTGGTTATATATGTCATATGTGGCAACGTTTTCTACACTTTCTTTCTTCCTCTATGCTGATGATAGGAGCAGCATGTGATTGACTTGGATTTCAAATAAACCTCAACATCTTTCAACAGGATACTACTGATCTAGTCCAATTGGCTGCAATTGCAACTCGGAAGGACGTATAGTCCTTCCGAGTTGCAATTGCAGCCAAGTGGAAGGGGCAAAGCCAACCGAGAATGTCGTCGGGGTCAGCTTCATTGCACGTCGGAGTCAACTTCATTATGAGACGTGCGAAACAGTGATTTACCGGTTACCACTAATTTTGCAAAAAAAAAATCATCAGGGTCGGCGGGCACGAGTCTCGCTAATTTACGGTTGACCGTAGGGAGCCCCTCCCTACGGTCGATCTCCCGACCGTTTTTTTCCTTTTTTAGTAAGTTTTTGTTGTTTTGTGATAAAAAGGTTTAGAAAAAAATCCAGAAAACATTTTCGGAGAGATAGAAAAAAATTCAAGGGGATTTTAGAGAGAGAAAAAAATTTCAAGAAAAATTTTAGACAAATAAAAAAATTCAAGAAAAAAATTGAGAGAGATGGAAAAAATTCTGAAGAGATAGGAAAAAATTAACGAGAAAAAATTTGTGCAAAAATCAATTGAAAAAAATTACATAAAAAAAATTGAGGTAGAAATTTTTTTATTCAGATTATAAAAAAACAACCCGACGGCGGCGGCGGCGCCTCCTCCCCGCCACCAGCGCCGCGGATCCGCTCGGGGGCGCCACTCCGCCGCGGATCCGACATCGCGGAGCCTCCGCACCGCCTCCCCGCCGCGCGCCGCTCCCCCGTCGCGGATATGGCGCCGCTGGAGAGCCGGCCGCTGTGCCGCCGGAGGGAGGCAGGAGGTGCGGCGCGCGGAGGGGGAGGAAGGACCGTGGCGGAGGCTCATCGGAGCAAGGCCTCAACGCCGCTCCCCTGACGGCGGAATCTGGACGGAACAGCGGGGGGGGGGGGGGGGGAGTCAGCGAGGTCGGGAGCTCGGAATTCCCCTCGATCCGGCGGGGCGCCGAAACCCTAGGCGCGGATCAGCGCGAGGGAGCACGGAATTTTACCTGCGCGAGCGCCGGGCGAGCAGGGGACGGGGACGAGGACCGGGGTGGGGACGAGGACCGGGGTGGGGCGAGGGCGAGCGCATGGTGAGGTGAGTTGAGAGCAGCTCCGGAGATGGCAAGGCGAGAGAGATGGAGGGATAGATGCGGGCGGGGGGCGAGCTGGGAGGAGGTCAGGAGGGGGATTGTGCCCGTGCTCGGCTTCCGCGTCATGTATGCAGTGGAAAAAGGATAGGAGGAGCGCGGAGGATGGATGGGAAAAAATCGACCGCTGGAGGTGGTATGTTACGGTCACCCGCAGATTCAGCATTCCGGGCGGGCACGGCGAGCGCTGCGGGGCGTGGCGGGGCGACCGGAGGACGACGCGGTGGAGTGTGGCGAGCGCCGCATCCATCCGTCCCCCGTCCCCTACTCCCGCTAGGCCATGGTGCAGCGGCAGGTGGCGCAGTGGGTGGGCGGGACGGCGGGCGCGTGGTGGCGTGCGTGGCGGCAGGAGGCGCGTGGCAATGGTAGGCGGCCGAGGCAACAACTTTGGACCCGTCGATGGGCTTGGCGGCTCTGGATGGGTTTAATGGGCTCATCGAGGGGTTTTTCTTTTATTATTATTTTTTTATTTGATTAACCGAGACAGACAGCAAACCGTCTCGAAAAATATATCATTTACCATGACTTTCATCCAATGCAGTTTCGAAAAATGCCTCGATTAATCGTTTTTATCCGGCCCATTTAAGATTTTTGTAGTAGTGGCATGGGCAAAGTTGAGAACGAACAGTATGCACCATGCATGTTATTATTTAATTACTACTCATTTGTAGCTACAAGCAAGTACTAAAATAAAGATTTAGTTATCATCAAATACTGTAGTAGCCTTAATAAAATAGTCTTGGGGCGGTCCATGTCCATGCATGCGCGGATGCGTGAAATATACAGTGTCTTATGCCGCACGCATGCACGCGAGACAAGAAGCAGTATACAAAGAAGCAAGGCCCGCTCCCATTTCCCTTGGGGGCTGCAGGGGCATGCAGAAACTAAAGGGAAAGAAGCTTTTTTTTCTTTTAAAAAAATAAAAAAGAAGAAGAAGAAACTACCATTGACGCCTGCAGTGAATTGAAGCAGCTTCTTCTTCGTCGAATCTGTTGAAATATTAGGCAATTGCATGATTAAATTCCGAAATAAATAAATCATGAACATAAATTAGATCTAACATGAACAACTCTATCATACTAGTGGCAAGGCACAACATGATGATTAACTCTGAGAACATGATTAAGAACTGGATGGAAAAACAGATTACGTACTGAGCCTTGGCTTTTGGGAAGACGAACGGAGATGACCGGACGAAGACAGTCCTATTGACGGAGTGCAGCAGCCGATGTCGCAGACGACGGTTCGCCACGGCGCCTGACTTAGACGAAGGACGAGCCGTGATGAAGACCTTGGAGCAGTCGCGCCGGGCGCTTCCCAAAAACCTTATTCGTCCTCTCCCGGTGCAGGATCTCGAGGACGGATGTTCCGGAGACCCGCTCTCCCGATCGTCGGTGCACGCCGACGCTCGGGATGGATTAGACTACGATGGCGGCGCAGCAGTGAGAAAGAGGCAAAACTCTAGGTTTTGTAACCCTAACTCGGTTTTGTAACCTTAGCTTGAGTTGATGTGTACTCTGGTGGTAGCCTATGAGTTAGATATATAGGAGATCCATAGGACCTCCTCAACTTCCCCTAGCAATGTAGAATTAAAGGTTTGCACTCTTCCACCACTTTCTCATATACACATGAGCCTTTGAGATTTATTTGGAATAGCTGAAATATTTAATGGGCCAATCCAGATTTGTACCTCTCCACCACTTTCTCATGTTCGCATGAGCTTTTGAGATTTATTTGGAATAGCTCCAACAGAATCGTCGTCGTCCCATCCCATATTCCCGTACCTCGGTCGGGTTGGGTTGGCAGCTCCGAGAGAGAAAAAAAGCGGATACTTTGGATTTTGGAAGGGTGTACTATAGTATGGCATGCATGGGATTGATATACGATGCTGTAAATAAGTAATATTGTACTGTACTCCGTTGCAGTAGCAGACAACTTGCAGCCGGGGGCTTTGGAGCAGACATTCCCCTGCCTGCCTGCCTGCAACCTCAAGGCACATACATGCATGGATCCCAATTCCCAATGCTATATGTTTTTTTTTTAAAAAAACTATCTCATGATGCATGTCCGGGCCAGTTCTAATAAGGAGGGAAAAAAAAAATAAAAGCAGAGATCGGGGACAAGATGCATAAGCACGGGTGTTCTTTCTCTCTGTGAATCGTAACTTTTATTTTGCCATAAGCATGCAGTTTTTGGCCGGGCCCAGCACCAGCAGCAGCACGGGTGGCAGCAAGCATGCATAGCGTAGGAGCCAAGCCTGCCTTGTCCTGCTTTAATTTCCACCATCTAAAGTAGACTATACTAGCTAGAGGAGGCATACTACATGCACGGGAGTTTGGCCTTGAGGGTCATCCAAAATTTTTACATCCAAAAACATCACATCGAATATTTGGACGCATGCATAGAGTATTAAATGAAGTCTATTTACAAAACTTTTTGTATAGATAGACTGTCAATCGCGAGACGAATCCATTCTATTGTAGTAGAATATATCTCCAATGCAATCCATACATGCATGGAGTACTTCATTTAGTACTTCAATCCATTCTATTGTTGTAGAATATATCTCCAATGCAATGCGATTTGTATCTGAATCTGGAAAAAAAATACGATATATGCAATTCATGGTACGTAGTATTTAGAGGGAGTGAGTGTTCAGAGTTCAGGGAGCATGCATGATTGCTCTCACTTGGACAGACTGTTGCCTGGTCCTGCTGGTTACTCTACATGTACATGCATGGCCTGCAGGCTGCACTTGTGCAGCCAATGTAAATATGTAATGAATTGCAGCCGGTGTAAAGTCGCATAGCTAGATCTTGTTTAGATGCGACAAGTTTTGGGTGTAAAGTACGGTAGTACTTTCGTTTGTGTTTGATAATTATTGTTCAATTATGGGTTAACTAGTCTCAAAAGATTCGTCTCGCAAATTATAGTCGAACTGTGTAATTAGTTATTTTGTTTAGCTACATTTAATACTTCATGCATGCGTTCAAAGATTCGATATGATGGGGAATCTTATAAAGTTTTGAAATTTTAACTGCATCTAAACAACACCCTAGGCTGATCCCAAAACGCAAAATGCAAAATTTTTATAAATCGTTTGTATGGTGTACTAAATGTAGTCAAAAAATAAATCGCATTACACAAATGGATTGTAAATCGCGAGACGAATCTAATGAGCCTAATTATGACGTGATTAGACACTAAATTGCTACAGTAATACTATAGTAAATATGCTCTAATGATGAATTAATTATGCTCGTTTAGATTCGTCTCGTAGTTTACAGACGAGACCTGTAATTAGTTTTGTGATTAGTCTATATTTAATACTTTAAATATTAAAGATTCTCTTCCAAAAACATAAAAATGCAAAATACAAAGTCATCTAAACACACCCCTAGTCAACGTAGCAATGGATGTATGATATGAAGAGGCACACCCTACCAGAGTACCAGACCGGGAGGCAGCAGCTGGTCAGCTGACACAGAACAGGAATGCGGGAGGGGCCCATCTCCTCCTCCTTGTGGCCTAGACGCTTGTTGTTTTGCTGGGTGGCATCTGGCATGGGCCGCGGCCGATCGAGCCCATCTCCCTCTCTATCTCTCTCTCGTCGGTCCAACTAAACATGCATGTCTTGTCTTAATTGTAAGGAAAGGAAGGCCACTTCCAGCAGGCTTAGGCTTTGTTGTGCTTTTTTCTTTTAATAATAATGGTAGGCTTGTTTTGTTGGTGGCGAGGGACGTACACCGTCGTGGTAGGGGCGGATCCCGTGCTAAGTTTCAGAGGCGGATCCAGTGGTAGATCTTGAACTGCTCTACCTCCTTACCTCCAGCGATTCCATGGAGCACTTTCTAAATTTTTTCTATAAATTTTATTTGCCATGCATATATACACTACAAGTAGTCGCGCTTTATGCTTAAATTTGTGAACTCTGCTGTATCACCTTTGTACCGAAACCTGGAGCTTTGTTTCTCTGAAATAAAGCGGGACCTTTCCTTTTCGCTAAAAAAAAATATACACACTACAAGAAGTGGCTGAGTTGCATGGAGGTGGAAGAAAGTCCCGTAACAATTATTCTGAATCCAACTAGCGGTTGGGCTTATTTTGGTTTCATTTCTAGGCTTTCGGTTCTCAGCCATGATAACATGGGCGGAGCTAGTATGGATGCACGGTAGGAATACCTAACTATTCTACCAAACTTTAATTTTGTGAGGCAACTGATGTTTATTTAATTAATGTGTATGTCCTAATGTCCATATAAATCATACAGCTCTGCAAAATATAGAAGAAATTGATTGGTAGGAAGTAACCAGATTTGAATGGTTATGTCTATGATGTCTTTCAGTAATAAAATTTGTAATAGATCTTAAGAATTTTGTAATTTCATAGGTCGGAAGATTACTTTATATATTTTGTAATTTTACTTAAGAGTGAAGAATTTTAATCTTTAGCTAATAGTATTAGTGATTTTTTTACTTCTATTATGGACTTTTTTGTTAGAAAATAGAAATACACAACTTTGAAATTCTAGCTCCGCCACTGCGTGATAAGCAAGCAAATCACCTAGTCAGGCAGGCATAATAATCTAGGATATCAAACGTGTGTATGCGTATTTATACTGCTATATAAGCAGGACAAATAGAAGATATATAGATAGATGGAGCATCGAAATAAAATGCTTGTCGGATCGGAGGAAGGGAAGACATTAATTACGTACCGGCTTACGATGGATGGCAACTCTTGCAGAGTACCATATCCTCGTGGAATAATGCATAGTAGCATATACTCCCTCCATACTTGAAAAGAAAGTCGTTTTGGACAAGATTTAGGTCAAACGTTGGGAATATAAATCATGAATAACTTTTAAGTTGTTGAGTTTCAAAATACAAAAATAATATGAATAGATTTGTCTTGAAAAATATTTTCATATAAATATAAATATATCACATTGCGATAAATATTTTTATAAAAATAAGAAGTCAAAGTTATGCTTTGGAGACCGCGTCGCTGTCCAAAACGACATTTTTTAGGAGTATGGAGGGAGCATGTAGTTATGTACCAACATAAAAGGCTTTAGTTAGCTTTAGCTTTAATTTTTTAAGTAGCCAGATCTATCAAAAATAATGGAGGAAGAGTATCATCTCTCGACGTTGATTATTGGTCAATGGTCATACGACAAGCACACCACACCAGGAGAGCACCGTTTAAAATGATCTATTAATATAATATATTCTTCACACTGCCAAACAAGCTGGAATAGCTCAGTTGGCCAGAGCGTGTGGCTGTTAACCACAAGGTCGGAGGTTCGAGCCCTCCTTCTAGCGTCAGTCATTTTTTTTTTAATTTTACATCTGCTGACCCCGAGTAGCTTGCATGCTACATTTTTTTTTACATCTGCTGACATTGTTTTTACCTGCTGACCCCGAGTAGCTTGCATGCCGTATTTTTTGTTTACATTGTCTTCCTCGCTAGCTAGCTCCATGGTACGGTCTCTCCTCTCACTGTTGTCGTCTCCTCGATCACTTCATCAATTCGGCGACCGGTTGTAATATAAGGTACGGTACGGTACGGTACGGTACGTTCTCCCTCGCTCGATCTCTTTCCTTGTCGATCGTAACGCACGCAAGACCAGCTAGCTAGCATCTTTATTTGGCGATAGGCAACTGATGAATGTGAGCTACCTACTGATAGATGTACGTACGTTGAGGTTGAGGCATGAAATTCAATTTCATGTAAGAAATATCGTTAATTGGATTAGCTACTGTATTGCTAGTTTTTTTAAAGAAGCGTTGGATTTCATTATCACAGGACTGTTACATCCATTCCTAGCCCTTAAACAGGGCACCCCTGACTGACAAAAAAGAAAAATTAGATAGAAGTCCGCAGCAAGAGCAACCAGCGATCCTCGCCGCCGCCGACCATTGTTGCTGCAGACCGAGCCTTCTCCATCTCCCGCAATGGAGAAAAACCTAGGATGAAACTCATAGCCGGAACCCAAATAGATGAATAGATTTTCAAAGCCTGTCAGTAGCACCCAGAAGTATGCAATTTCACCGATGAAAGCTTCGGGCAATCCTTCCATTCACTGGGCTCAGATGCCGATCGCCTCACCAGCAACACCCATTCGACGAGTACAATCCCGTAAGGGGAACTAAAGAACATCACCACGAAGAAACGAGCAGGTGGAGAACAAACCTCACCAAATGACCAAAATAACCAAAACAGTCACAGACGACACCGAGGTCATCTAAACCATTTTGATGGGGACCAAAAATCCCCCGGCCTCCAGCGGCTATATCGGCGATAGCAAGCCCGGCGATAGTGTTTCGCTAGCTAGTGCCTCCAGGATCCTATTATTATGGGCCAATGCGTCTGGGTCTGGCCGCATTTTTTCTACAGAAATAGCTCGTAGCAAATCCATCGGAAAGCCCAGCCTGTCGTCCACAGCCCATTTCGCACGCTATCTTATCTTACAATATGATTCTTGAACCAAAAGAGTCAGCATGGCCACGATCCTGTTGTTCTCGGCTATCGGATCGGCCAAGCAGGGGGTTCGGATGATGCTTTTCCCTGATTATTGCCCTTAAGCTTTAAAGAAATGGACGTAGCTAACTTACGGCCAGCCGTAAATTAGTCTGCCCTTACAGCCTCTCTATTTTTGGAAAGTAGAACCGTCCACTATTAGCTTCTTGTTTTTTCTGGCAAAATCTGCTATTGACGCTTTTTTTTTTGCAAGCACACATCTCGCCACGGTGTGCAGTGGGCCCACACAAGATTCCTACCGAAGAAACAAGTCTCAAGTTGAAAAAATGCGTAGTTTTACAATTGAGCAACCAAATTCAAATCTGGTTGTACCATTGCGTTCACCTCGGCAAAAACTTTAAAACAAGATCTCACTTCAATATATTTCGATCTCTTTACAGTGAGAAGCATTTTTGTTAAAAGTTGAAAGCATATTATAATAACTCATAAGCAATTTACAATAAATGTACAAGCAAATAATGACCATGATTCAAAACAACATTTGTTTCTTCACCAAAATAGGGCAAATCGAGATGAAATCCCAACAAAAGTTGCATTTTGCTTCAAGGACAGAACATCCGTGTAAAGTAGTTCTTCTCATCTCCTCATTCTTTAATTGCTCCTTTTATCCACGCACATAGAAGTAGCATTTTACTTCATAGACAAAATCATTTTAGTGAATAAACTAATGAGCTACTAAACTGACCAACCAAAGCAAGCAATCAATGATTAAATAATGGAAATAGCAGTAGCATCACTATAGCGTGAAAAATAAAATCCATAAACCTGACATCTGAAACCTTGCTGAGTGCTGATCTGCTTACCTACCCAAGCTGATGATGATAGCCATTGTTGTTGTTGCCACAACAAAACAACTCATGCTGCTACTGCTACTCAATCAAACAAGAGGAATTGAGATGTTGTTATTCCTGTCACCCTCGAGCGGAGAGGTGAAACTTCAGTAAATTGTAGACAAAATCCAATCAAAAATGGTTTACTTCAAAACAACATTGTTTCTTCATCAAAATAGGGAAAAATCGAGATGAAATGCCTGCAAAACTAGCATTTTACTTCATAGAAAACATCGACATAAAAAGTAGTCTTCTCATCTCATCGTTGTTTAATTTCTCTTGATAAAAGTTAAGCTGCAGTTGCCTTCATCTGCGAATGATGCTAGAAAAACTACTATGCAGGTCAAATGAGATGAACAAAAGCACATGAGCTAAAATTTATTTTAGTAAATAAACTAATGAACTACTCAATTGACCAAACAAAGCAAGCAACCAGTGACTGAATAATGGAACTAGCAGTAGCATCAATATAGCATGAAAAATAAAATCCATAAACCTGACATCTGAAACCTTGCTGTGTGCTAATCTGCTTACCTACCCAAGCTGATGATGATAGCCATTGTTGTTGTTGCCGCGACAAAACAACTCCTGCCGCTGCTGCTACTCAATCAAACATAATGCTGTTACAAAGTTGATGAGCTTGAGCTTAGACAAGTTGACACTACCAATATTATTACCTAGTTCTAAAAATGCTTCTAGTATTTGATGAATTGATATATTTGCCTACTGGAAAGTACTGAAATGTTTCTCATATTTGATGTATTTGCCTGCTGGAAAGTACTGAAATGCATCTAGTAATTTTTTAGTTAAAATGTGTGACATCCCGAAAAAATCACTAAAATTAAATCACGCGCTAAAATAATTTTCATCGTTGAGCTCAAAATCTTCCTAAACCCCTGAGCCCTAATTCCCGAAACCTGTCCCATCGGATCTCCGCCCCGACACCCGAAATCAATCACTGTGTCGTCTCTTTCTTTTCCTATTCCGCACGTCGTGTACCGACGACCGCCGCGCCACGCCCGAACGGCGGACGTACGCGACCGGCCGCGGTCGCCGCCGCGAAATCCGCCGATCAAATCTCTCTCTTTCCCCTTTTTCTTTTCCTTTTCCATTTTTTTCTCTCTCTCTCCCTCCTCTGCCACGCTCTCGCGCACGCGCAGAGCAGCTCGACGCCCCCGTGCCCCTTGCGCCGGCCACTGCCTCACCCCGGCCGCTCCCTGCCCGCGCACGCCGGCCCCTGCTCCCTGTCTAGCTCGCGCGCACTCACTCCCGGTCGCCTCCACGCGCCCACGCGCGCGCCCCCGCGCACGCGCTCCGCGTGCCACGCGGCGCACGCTGCCGAGCCGCTCGCCGCCATCCTCCCGTCCACGAACACGCGCACGCGCTTCATGCGGCCGTGTCGCTCGCCGCACCGCTCGCCGCTGCCGGCCTTGTCACATCGCCTGTCTGTCGCCGCTCGCGCCGTCGTATGCGCACTGTGCGCGAACAGCGCCACCGCCTGTGCCGCCTCGACACGGGGGCGCGAGCCAAGCTCGACGTCGGCCACAGCAACCGGCCACGTGCGCGCCCTGCTCCTGGACGCCGCCCTCGACACACACACTGCTCCGCGACACGCAAACGCGGCCGAACGCCATTAAGGCTCGCCGCGACGCTCGCCGGCCGCCACCACCTGCCCCACCCGCTCCACCGCCTTACTAGGCCTATAAAGAGGGCCTCCGCGCAGCTCTCGGCCACCGCAACCATCTCCACCACCGCTCGCCCCTTCCCCAAGTCTGCAGCACCGCCGCCACGGCCATAGCCGGCCACTTCCGCCCGCCACCGTCGCCCGCCCTTCACAGACCACCTCCGCCCGAGGTGAGTAGGGAAATCGGACCCCCTCCTCCTCCTCTCCCTTTTCCCCTCCTTCCCGGCCGCCGCCGAGCCCCATGCCGCCGGAACCGGCTGCCGCCGACGCCCCTGACCCCCTCCTCTGTTCTGTTTGGGAGGGAGGTTGAAGAAGGGTGTTTTGCCCTTAGCCCCCTGCCCTCTTCCTTTTTAGTTATGAGCCCCCACCCCTTTATAACCCTTTTTCAAAAGAGGCTCTTTCTATTTTTCCTTTTTGCAAACAAACCCTTCCACTAAATGAAAATAATTCTAAATAGATCCCTGCTCTTTCCAAGAGTGACCTTGACATTTCTGAATATTATAAACAAGCCCCTGCCATCCCAAAACTATTTACAAATAGGCCCTTGGATCCTTGTTTAGACCCTAAACACCCCGTTAACTTACCATTTTATGTGCCAAACAATCTCTAATCGACCTGAAACTTTACCACGCCAATCCTAACATAGTTTTGGCCATGCCATTAGGAAACTACCCAAAAATATTACTTCTATCTCCATATCTTAATTGTTTCCGAATCGAGCTCAGCGATAAAACTTTTATTTCTTTTTCTTGATTGTGTGTTTATATGCGTCGTAGATCACGGTGTGAACGAGGGAGAACCCATCGACGAGCAATACTGCGAGCAAGCGAACGAGGACCAGTTCCGCGACCCCTAGCCCGAAGGACAGTACTTCGACCAGGACCTCCCGGAAGGCTTTGAAGACGTCAAGTTCAATCCCGCCCTTTGATGCATATTTTGTCCTAGTTTTTAAAAACACAACCTATTGGCCTGTTTCAAAACTGCATGTTATTTTGCTGCTAAAACATGGTTGGATAGCCACCCATTGATTTGTTATAACCATTCCTTGACCACCTAGATTAATGTCTGAATGCGTTTGGATGTTAATCGCTGCTAGAACGCTTATGACTTTAAACTCGGTACAATTTGTTTTATAAAAAGAAAACGTGTGAGTGTGTGTGGGAAGAGAAAATATGGAATTTTTGAAAGATGAGTTTAGACCGGATGGATGTCATTTCTGTGTGATTTGCCAATTGGTGTGCTTGTACCTGTGTGGTTAAGCAAGAAAGGGCGATATCCATCTTGTCACAACTAAGGACCGAGTTGGTGTGTCATCTCACCTAACTCTATTACCATGCAAACCACTCGACCGTTGAATGGGCAACGGCTTAGCATAAACCCCACTAGTTAGTCTGATAGCCATCAGGAGAGCTGAGAGCAACGGGTGATCAAGGATAATGGATTAGCTCTGTGTGACTTATGCCCCGGTTAAAACCTCTGTGATAGGTCAATGACCCCTTGGTGGATCCTGTGATGGCTAGTCAGGTCTAGCTAAGGTGGGTAATGGCTTTGTTGGGATCTGCACCGACACTAAGGTGATCGAGTTGCGGTACCCCGCTTGTGGGTAAAGTTGCACACCTCTGCAGAGTTAAAATCTATTCGAATAGCCGTGCCCACGGTACTGGGCGAGTTACGACAACTAGTGTTTCTTTTGGGATGGGTTAGCGTGATTTGTTTTGGAAAAATGTCCGGCAGTTGTGTCGTGTGCTACGGCGGATGAGGAGTCCGGTAGCAACTTAAAACTTGGATCCTGTGTGGATTAACACTACGTGTTACTTGGTACAAGAAAACTTGCTTTGAAAATCCTTTCTTTTAAATGAACCCCTGCATCAAAATTTGCTTCCCGCAAATAAAACCCTAGCCTCATCATTGATTTACCATGTGCATTATATTCTGTTTATACCCCCTCCGTGGGTGTGGTTGGACTTGCTGAGTACGTTTGTACTCACCACATTCTTAATTTTTACAGAGGAAGATCCAGACTTCGTTCCCGAAGACGTTAAGACGTTGAGTAGAGGTTCCGTTCTGCACCCAACCTTGCCTGTGGATAGGGTCACCCGCAGAAGTTCCGTATGGCGCAAGACTCTGATGACCCCCTTTTCGCAGTTAATATCGTTGTGTGAGTTTTAGTTGTTATCCTCGCGATAGTGGCGCTTCACTGCCCACTTCCGCGTAGAGTTGTTCGGTGATGTACCATCTGATGTAATAAAAGTGTTATCAGCCTCCTGGGACTGATATTGTATCACTTTTAAGTCTTCTCTCATGAGGGGACACTTCAAAATGCTTCTAGTAATTGATATAATTCTCTATAGTAAAGTACTGAAAATGCTTCCTTATTTTGACAAAAATGCCTATTGCAAAGTACTGAAATGCTTATGATGATGTGAAAAAGAATGCATAGATGCATTATATTCTCTACATATAGTTAAATCCAATTACAGAAGAAACGTTAAACAAATTGTGAGGTGAATTTCAGTGCCCAATATCTCCATACAAAATGAAACTATCGAACAAAGTAACGAGGCAAAACAGTGGGTTAATGATGAAATCTATATTGCAGAAGATATTAACAAGTTCCATAAATAATGCAAATATCAGACTCCTACAGTTTGCAATGTACCCATTAAGTCATTACCATGAACAAACCCATTTCCACACAATACCAGAATTAATGTGGATTAACCAATAAATCGAACCAAATTAGTATGATCAGTTATGATTGTATGAACTATTAAGACTATTGGTCGTGTGACAGTGAGTCTGCACTTGTCATGCCTGATCACATGAACACCCTCCATGGCCGCCTCACCTCGTCGCATCCACACCATCCAGATCGTACTCCTTCATCCCTGCGCCCGCCCATCAACAGTTCAATTACATCAACATGTAGCATTTCCCCCAATCGAACGGCTCGTGGGAACAACCAAACCTGTGAAGTTGTTGTAGATGGCGACGGCGCCGGACGAGAACACTGTGTGGCACTGGTCGAACGTGGCGGCGAGAACACAGGGGCATGAGTGTATTGTCCTTGTCAAAGATGACGCCGCGGAAGCAGCGCAGCGGAGCTAGGCCCAGTCGAGCCGCCCCCAGGAAGTGCGCGTGGCCAGGGGTAGAGGTGCGGGCAGGGAAGATGACCACGACTCTTGAGCGCGCAGATCCGGGTAGGGGAGGAGTCGTCAGGTGAGCTGACGAAGACCGGCGACCAGCTACCATCCATGGCGGCAGGGAACCTAGGGTTTGCAGGGTACAGTGGGAGGTAGAGAGGGGGGATGGGTTAGAGAGAGGGGGGGTTGGCAGCCGCCGGCGACCTGCTGTTGCGGCGGCCGTAGATGGCCGGGAAAGGAGGGCGCAGGCGGTGGACAGCGCGCCGTGCCCCGCCTCGTGGGGGAGCCACGTTGGGTGGGAGCTGTTTTTTTTTATGACAAGCAAGGGTTGGAGCTGTTGGTGGGTGGATGATGGGTCGGGGATGGTGCTGATGCAGGTGAGTGGTAGACGGCCTGTGGGTGAGTGGGAGCCGCCCTCCTTTGTGAACATGTCGTGTGGATGAAAGACCGGCGTCCGTGCAGGTGAACATATTTACGGCCGGCTACAATGAAGTCTTTACGAAATTAACCTGGACTTATCACTCAAGAAATTTTTCAAGAAAATCCTCTCCTTTTTTCGAAATCAATCCGGTCCAATGGTCCATATTTAGAGAAATTTGCAAAAAAAAACCCCTTAAATTTCTATAAAATTATCCGATCCTCCTGATGCAGTTGGTGGTTTCCTGAGTCTGGAGCTGGAGTCTGGTTCCGAAGCATTTTGGAGTCGCGGATCGAGAGTAGCGCCGTGTTTTGCTGCTTGCGATTGATGATGACTAGTAGCGGCGGGGTCGCGATTTGCTTTTGGAGTTCAATTCGTTAGTTGCTCAGTCACTGCTTGGTCCGGTAGGGTTTTGGGTTTTTGGATTCGAAATCCGCGGATGCGTGATCGCAGTTGAGTTATTGAATTATTTGGGATTCGAAACTAGACCACCCCGATTTCGAGTTATGAGCATCCATCATTGAAGATTTAGACCACCAATTTTAGATGTTCAGTTCAGTGTCGGGCTGTCGGCTTTCACTTATATCCTGCAGAGATTTTATTCAAATTTTTTTTGATCCGTGCGCTTGGTGTGCGTTGCAGAGCAACGAGGAGGACACGATGAGCCAGGGGAGCGCGGGAGGCGGCGTCCTCCGGTGTGGTGGCGGCCGCGACGGAGGGGGACGACATGGCCGTGGTTGCGGCGGACGAGCAGATGGGGTCGGCGGAGACGGAGGACCACATCCAGCGCATCCTTGTCGCCATCGACAACTACACTCGCCAGGTGACTAGTGAGAGAGCCGATCTGTGACTGGATCGGAGGACGCGCGCGGTGCTCATTCCATTGCCATGCGTGCTTGTGTGCAGGTGTCGGAGATGCTGGATGCCGGCCGCGCGCTGTTCAAGGACCTCGCCGCCGATTCGCTTGCAGATCGAGTGCCGGAATTAATGCTTAATAATTACTGATTATTGTGACTGCAGGATCCACAGGGAGAGGTTGGAGCGGTGGGAGGAGGAGATCCGGGAGCTGCGCGCCCGCGACGCCGCCAACGAGCAGGCCAGCGCCCTCCTCCACAACGCCCAGCTGCACCTCCTCCACACCGGCAGGGAGCGCTTCAACTCTTCTGTGACTGTTACGTTCCATTTCCTACTACTACTACTACTAGGCGAGGATACCGTGTGACCTGTGTCGAGGTTTTTGGTTCATGTCACTCCAAGTAGCAAGATTTTTCAAAAAAAAAAAAAAATCCAAGCAGCAGCAGCAGACTGCCTTTGCTTTACCACGTTACCCTATCTGTCTACTCTTGTCTTGTTCAAGATAGATAGATAGATAGATGTAAATTCATGTATGGATCAGGCAACAATGAGCTACCAGTTGCACACCTGAATGCTATTAATTAAAAAACCACCTTGTTCAGGCTGCAATTGCATACATCAAAACTTGTTCTACAAACACTAGATACTGGCCTGTTCATGTGCTGAGATATGTTACATCACGAACGATTGTGATTTCTAGGGGCAAAAACGCACAACTTGTTCACGCAGGCGTAAGGATTCAGGCTGTTGAGACATGCACTTCTAGACGCAGGGCACGTCGTGCAGCGGGTGCCCCTTCATGTTCCTCTCCATCACCCTCCTGGCCAGGGACACCTGCTTCCCCACCGCGAACACGAACGCCTTACCGTTGCCCGACGCGCCACGGGCCGTCCTCCCAACACGGCGCACGTACTCGCTCGGATCACGGGGGTAGTCGAAGAGCACCACATGGTTCACGTTCGCAAAGTCGATGCCTCGCGACGCCCTGCCAACCATCGAATGCTACTTCAGCACTGATGAAACGATGGCTGCAAACAAGAAGAAACTATAGCAGAGTGCAGTTCAGTGACCTATCTGTGCACACAAGGAACATGGAGTCTGCCGTTTGTTTTTTCAGGAACTCTTTGATGTTTGCGATGCGCTGGGCCTGATCCAACGCAGCATGGAATGGAAGAACCTTGATTTGCGAAGCTTTCCTGTCAAGCCTCCTCAGCACATTCTCAACCTTTCTGCATGTCTCAATCTGGCAATAGAAAAACACAACGATGATATGGTTATCAACCACACCGTGGTTGATCAATCCATAATCACATTAGGGGCTACCTTGTTGCAGAAAATAATTGTTTTACGAACAGGAGATTCCTCGACTATCTTTACGAGTGCTGATTTCTTGTTGGAAAAGGCTGTTTCTGGATTCTTTTCTTCATTGTCATCTCCACTGCAGTCTACAAGAATCTGCAGTTGAGCCAATACAATACAGATGTAATCACTCTTAAGAAAACAATGATGCATTGTACCAAATGCCACGGCCCTCGTTATGAGCTTAAATGCACCGCACAATTCTATACCTATGTGTCATTCATAACCAAACAATCTGCCGAGATGTTTATGAATGACCAATAACTAATCTGATAATCAAGATGCATTTCCTAGAGGCCAGAGGCTCTACGGAAAGCATACATATGTAACAGAATGAAAGGTAAAAAAGGATGAAGAAAGTGAGAAATGGCCCACCTCTTCAAGGCGGGAGCTTGTTCGGTGCACACCAGGTCCCATGATAACCTCACAGTCAGGAAATGTTTCAACAACCTTGTTATAGATATCGAGGGGAAGAGTGGCAGTCACAAAAAGATATTGTGTTGCCACTGGTGCGATGGTAATCAATTGATGAAGCACTTGCTCAAAACCTTCTTCACCAAATAAAATGTCCACTTCATCCAACACAACACTGCAACCAGGGAGAACTTCAATTTTATGCTGACAAGTTAATCCATTCTTTTGCTTCATTTTATCATTCTGTGATGCAAAGTTCAAATAATGGAAACATGTAAAAAACAAAGATCTATACCATCTGAGGTTAGCTAGTTGCACAAAGCCTTCCTGCATCAGATACAAGAATCGTCCGGGTGTTGCTATAAGTACATCAAGCTCTTGCTCAAGGCTTTCTAGCTGTGTCTTCTGTCGAAATCCTCCGGTTGCTACCATAGACCTAAATGGAACCCCAGATTTTGATATCAAGCGGCAATTGTTAAGGACCTGCGATTAGAACAGGAGGCTCAATGGGCAATTCTAAGTATTTAAGTATCAGAAAAAAATGGAAAGCATTAAACAATAAACATACCTGAGAAGCAAGTTCAGCAGTAGGGGTCAATATTATCACCCTGGGGTTCCTCGGAGATGATTTATGGAGCCCCTGAACTTCTTCCTTCCTTAAATTTTGCACTATAGGGCAAAGATATGCCAGTGTCTTGCCAGACCCACTTTGATCAGCAATCACACAACTCCTCCCCTCCAAGATAGGACCATACGCCAGAGCCTAAAATAGTTTATCAGGCTTTTAATGAAAGCACGTGTAGGCATGCGTTCATGGATGCAGATGCTAAAGAAATTCGATCAGGATGTTTTTGCTCATAACAAACGAGACAAAGCAGAGCATGTACTTTTGACAAGTATTTACCTGAATATGCGATGGACGAGGGAAATCAAAATTTCGCAATGCATCTAGAATTTCATCGCTGCAGCCGATCTCCTTAAAGGATCTGCGACTGAAAAATCCACTGTCCAAAGGCCCTTTTCTTTGAGGGAAATCTAGAGGCTCCCTTTGCTTTCGATTCTGTTGGCCATAAGTAGCATCGGCAATGTTACCCCATCCTTTGGAACCAGAAGTAGCCTCTGAACCTGGGGAGTCCGAATCATCACCTCTGTATTGGCTTAAAACAGAACTCAGAGAATGTGCACCTCGAGTCCTTTCATTTCCGGAGTTACTGATCTGCTTTGCATGGCGTTCTGAGTCCGCGCTAGGCTTTCTTCTCTCAAAATAGCTTTCCTCCTGATCGGAATCATCAAAAGAGGGTTCATCAAACCGGTTAGTGCTTGTGCGATTGGAACTCTCTCTCTTGAGGTGAGCTGATCTCGCAACCAAGGATTTTATTTTCTGTGCCTTCAACCTGCCAAAATTCCCTATACCTGTACCTCCCCCACTACCTGCATTGTGAAACATAGCAGCTTAGGTTTAGCTGAAGTGAAATTCGGCCGACACCGCACCACAATGCAAAAGAAGACAAGACAGGTGACGTGCATCAAGGTTTATGATTTCACCCCAGGGTTGTCATTTTTTTTAAGTTATCAACTAGGACAGAGGTGAAACGAATGACATGAAGCAGCATTTGCGGAAGCTGAAAATTCAGTGCAATATCGGCAGTTTGAATGAAGAAACAGGGTGTTCAATTCGAGATGTTCAATTGGTGCACTCAATTGGCTAGAGGCATGAGCCGCCGAATCAAACGGTGCGTGACCTCTGCTGGGGCGGTCGGTGGTCTCTATCCTGGAGAGCACCGCTGGGGACGGCATGGCGGCCTCGTCGCCGTCGTCGGTGCCGCCCCACACGATGACGCTGCGCCCGGTGGCCCGGTCCACCAGGCGGTACGCTCCAGGGGTGTCCATTGGCACCTTGTCGTAGCCCTCCGCCGTGGCCGCCGCCGCCCAGCTCCGGCGGACGGAGACGGAGACGGAAGTCCGTAGGGAGGAGGGGTGGCGGAGCAGGAGGGGAACCGCGCGGGCCTGAGCCCCCGCCACCTCCATCTCTCTCCTCCTGAGCCTCCTCGGCCGGCGACCTCCTGCTCGCTCGCTCGCTCTGCTCTGCTCACACTGCCGCCGCCGCTGCCGCCGCCTCGTATAGTCCTATCCTATAAAGATAGATATTCCTACCCCCATTTCATTATTGGGCTACGCAGTTTGCCTTATGGGCCTTTGCTGGGTTAGTGGGCTACTTTTACTGCAAATTGCGAATGCGCGTCAATAGGGAAACGTAAAACGGGAAATAGTGGACCTTGATGGTGTTTGTATGGAAAACAGTGCAAAATGGATTTTACACACAACAGAGCTACTCTGCCATTCAAAAAACGAAGAGCCAACCCAATAGCTCTTCTGGTTGCCTGCGTCAGCTGAGCTCCTACATTCTTAACAGAACAAAACCTAAGCGTTCCTGCAGAGTAGTAATGATCTTGATAGTTGATACTGCAACTGGCATCTACCTACAAATCTGAAAGATTGCAACCGTGAGCCTGCACAGACTCCGCCTGAAAGTTCCACAGTGTGATGCTCTGCACATTTTCCACACCAGCCAGCGACACAAATGAAAATGTCACCACGATATACCCAAGAAATGAACACACAAATCATTCTGTAAGAACAACACGGTCCGAACGATGGAAGTACAACTGTACAAGGCAAAGATTGATACCTCGTATCTCCCAATGACCAGCGTGTTTGGATACCTCGGGTGGAAGCTGCGCGAGCGGAAACAGCCGTTCCGATCTAGCTCACGGACAGGTTGCCCGTCTGTAGACCAGACCTTCGCACAATTGTCACTAACAGAAGCCAAGCAATTGACACGTTCATTCCAGCATATGGAGTTCAAAGGTTTGTTATCCCTGTTACCCTGCAAATTTTGGGCACTTTTTTGCTGAACCGAACCAGGAAACGCATGTGATTTTAAAACTGCACACTCATACTCACCTGTAAACACTTGCACCTTTCATCTGTCTCGACATCAGTAATGTTCACACTGTATGAAAAACATTGGACACTATATGTTATCAACTTTTTCAATGAACAAATTGACATTCTCGATTCCAGTTGCACTAAAGTATCTGGTAAGAAAAACTACCACAAACGTATCTTGCCACTGATACAGAGCAGGTTCCATGAGGTGCTGGATGAGTTTACAGAAAGAAGCATCCCTGATTTTTCAAAGTATGACTCTGTGTTGGTGGATGTTCCTCTTCAGAAGGCCTCAAATAATGACTGTGGGTTTTTTGTGATGATGTTCTTGGAATGCTATTTTTTTCGAACAAATTCGGGGGGAGAGATCCCCACCTACTATTTCATTGATCGAAAGAGCTCCGAGACGGAGCCGTTACAATGACACTTACAAAGATTATCTCGGCAAGCCGAGGGAGAACAACGTGAGGTCGGCTAGGCCGAAAAGAGAGAAAATACATGAGAGGTTACATGGACACATCACAAATTCTAATACAACTCAAGAGTACACCAAATGTATTCTACCAATCGTCTATGGGTCCAGCGCCGAACAACTTGCTTGCCAGGTTCACCGCAGCCAAAGTGCCGCCACAACACCCCTCGCAGCTACGCCGCTCTGTGGTCACCCTCCAATGAGTTGGGAGGGTTTACTGTCACACCCGGTTTTAAGGACAAAACCGAATGCATAGCTATATATATGTCAGGATCAAGTTTCATACATATAGAGACATCATAAGTGAATAATCAGTAACAGTATCACGTAAAAGAGAATTACAACAAATAGAAGATTATCAGAGTTATACAGCTTATCCTGAAAACGAAGGCTCCAAACTTCACAGGCAATCGACTGGGGGTTGTGCATGCCTAGAACTCAGCATCATCTTCAAAAGACTTCACCATAACTTTCTTCTTTTGAGCAGCAGTAAGCAAGGGTGAGTACACTTATGGTTGGTACTCAGCAAGGCCACAAGAAATAACCAGAATGTGATTTATATCCATCTTTAAGTTTATTAATCATGTGAGGGTTCAAGCCGCTCTTGACCGTGAGCACGGCTGATATATCAGTTTTACACTCTGCAGAGGTTGTACACTTTCACCACAATTCGCGTAAAAGTTCCGAAGAACTTTGAACCCAACCACGCAATGTGCTAGCTAGGCACAGTATCACACTTCCGAGGTGTGATTGCATAGAGACGCTACGAGGCCTTTACAAAGATTCTCTAACCCGTGACAATCCGCTAAGGTTTCAAGCCAAAGTGGTCATAACACTGTCCTAATGAGGTGGTACCTTACCAAAGGACCATTAAACAATACCAATTTCCCCAAGAGGACCGAGCTATACCCCATCGATGCATCCCCTCTTGCCCTTTCGGTAAGATTGTCACAAGCTAGAGTCTCTAATTAATCAGCCAAGACCAGAGCCATGTAGTATTGTGGTTGTACGGTTTTCTTGGGTGGTTCTCCATGTTCTGATTAAATCATAATACTCTTGTAAATAAACATAGATAGAAAGATGGTTGGGGTCACTTGCCTTTCTCCAACGAAAAGCTACTCTTACTGCTCTTCATCTTTTGCTCACTTAGAACTCTTGATCTTCAATCTTCGAACGGCGATCCTTCTATTCGAAGCAATCATCGAGCAAACATACAAAGCAACAAACAAAAACCACTATGAACAGTACACCAATCATATAAAAGCATTAAAAGGTTGTACTAAAGGATCGCATATCAAATGGGACTTCTAGGCCTGGCGCCACCGGAACAATTTAATGGAGGAGCATTTCAGCAGTATTATGACCAAGGATACAACGCAAAAGCCAATCAAGGAGAGTGATCGACGGCAAGACCATGAATAAAATGCTCGCACGTGTGGTTTGGGTTTTCTATTTCTTTTCATTTATTTTCAGCATGTGTGCAAACTTGTGTGTGCGTAGCAATTTCCTATTTTATTTATTTCAGCATGTGTGCAATTTGTTTTCTTTTGCTTTCATCACCATGATAAATAAATGCATCACCCATGCTTTAATGTTATGGTTAGCGATGATGATAGAAAGTTTGTGCCATGTTAAAATATGATGATCGTTGCCGCTTTGTCTACTTTCTTGTGCTTGGTTTATGCATGATTAAACTAATGCTCTCTCTAACATGATCTGAAAATTAATTAAATGTCGGCTAATTCAAGTATGGAGGTTATGATAAATTAAGACACATATCTTTTATTCTTGCTCTCTTACTTAAGCTTGTCAAGGAAAATTTATTTTGGATTTAATTTTGAGCTAACCTTGTCAATGATACCTTTTGCAATTGCTCTACCCTTCTACAAGCCTAAATGATATATCATAACGAACCATAGAGCAAGAATTATTTTCAGGTGAATTAATTCAGGATTTATCTTCTTTGGTACGAGACTAAGAAGCTGACCATTCCGTATTTTTGCGTACCTCTCTTTTGCTAGCCATTCTATCCATGCATTGTGAGTTTCTATACCGGGAACATCGCAAACCTCGCTGGATATCCACCCCTAACCAAAAACATCTTTTTGTGAAACACCTCCTTGACCACAACCTATATATTGAGTATATATTTGTTTCGACGGCAAAACAGTGAAATCAAGAGCAAAATTCAGTAAAACATAAGCTTGGGATGCATCAAAGAGTTCGCAGAAGAAAAATCCGAAGAAGTGGAGGCCTACAGGCAATAGGCCGGTCGGACCAACACCCCTAGGCCGGCCGGCCTGCCCCTTTTCCTCCTCTGTTGGCTTCAATCTTTCACGAGGAGATGCTCTATTAAATTCCAAAGTTGAGTCCAGAGAATTGATAAATGTTTTGTGCACTCACTCCATCAAGTTATCATCACTTCATTGCTTGAGGACAAGCAAACGTTCAAGCATGGGGGTAGATGGAGTAAGTGCATTGTGTTGCCAATGGTTCTGAGGAGCAAAAAGAAAGAAAGAAAGAAAAAAAGAGGAAGAGAGAAAAGAAAAAAAATAAATGATGATGAAAAGCTCCTCGGCCCCGTTTGCTTCATTAAACTCCAGATACTTTGAAGATTATTTTATACTCAATTATTCCAACCATGTGCAATCTGATAACAAGGACTTCAGTTGTGCCTTGGGATCAACCGTTGACATTTGCACATGTCCACCATCCAAAGTGTGTGTTCCATTCTCTCCCTCTCCACAAAGAAATTATTTTCCAATGGTTTTTTGACGAGTCTTGGTAAATCCATAAGAAGTATTTCTTGTTTTGATAATACCTTGATTATAATATCTTTTGTTAGGACTAACCTTTCCAGAGCTCCAAATAAAGCCTCACACATACATATGAGAGAAAGAAAGGAGGTAGTTCTAGCAAGATTGAGAGACAAGATGAGCTGAGAGTTTCCATGAGCAAATTGAAATGAGGTTTGAATTATTGATCTTGGTTTAGCATTAGTTATGGAACTTACTTTCTTAATTCTGAGACTTGTTTAATTTTGAGAGCATGTGCTTAATAATTGTGGGGAAGCATTTAACTTGTATCTACCTTCCACATTGAAAAAGCTGGTTACAACTTGAACTATTAACTGCAAAATATTTTTTGGGAGCATTGTGTTTTCTCGTGTATGATCAAGTGCAGGGATTGGACACTGAAAGATAGCGCTGATTTTTAATCAAAGACTTACTCGAGGATGAGCAAGGTTTAAGCATGGGGGGAATGTTGGCGCTCCTTAAGTATCCATTTTATCCCCTGTTTAACTTTGATAATGGCATGAATTTAATATCAAAATCATTAACCATCCTAACCTCGGCCCAATTATTGGTCGTTTTCGCGTTTGCACATATATTTTGGAGGTACTTTGTTTTTTCAGGTTTTTGACCAATTTTGGAGCATAAAATGGTGAGGCCCACGATCACGCGATGACACGAAGAAAGACAAAGGCCAAAGCCCGAACAAAGGATCGAAGGCCATGATGATTAGAGGCCCGTTCATGCACATCTACCCTCCAATGAAGCCCAAAAGACAAAGCCCACAAGATAAGATCAAGATACTTCGGGGCTAAGCAAAGCAAAGAGATATTTAAGGAAGAATTTTCCATCCTATCCTTCTCCTCGAAGAAATCTCGAAGATAACGATGTCTAATGGGGTGCAATCGTGAAATACATAAACTCTAGAAGATTCCAGGAGACTTGGGGAGAAAGATGAACACGAGTCGGTGAAGGAAAGAGCCAGGCCGGCCGGCCGGCCCAGCCCTTTTTTAGGTCGGTTCGACCTCCTCTTTGACCGAGGGTTCCCTGAGGCTATTTAAAGACCCCTCCCCAAGGTTCACGCAGAGATCAATTCGGGAGACGATGCCAAGGAGCAGAGAAGATAGAGGGACACCTCTCGGAGAGCCGAGGGTCGTGCTAGTTGTCTAGGGTTTGCCCTAGCCGACGTGGGAACCTTGCAAGGAAGACCACGTCGGAGTTCTGGAGCTAGGATCATCAAGATCAAGGTAGGGCCCCGGTTGTGATCTTGTGATGTACAATCATTCATGGTGAAGTTATTTGTGATTCCGAATGTTTAGCGACCATGTTCTCTCTTTCGATTTCGTTCTTTTCTTTGGGTTTGCTTCATCCTAGATCTATTATCGAGATAGATCGCTTAGCATGATCTTGTAGTCATGGTGGCTAGAGGTTCATGGCGGAACTACCAAAGGGGGTTCGACTTGCTTCAGGGTATTTCGTTCAAAAGGGGGGCGTCATGACAGGCCGTCTCCACAGAGTAGGCAGAGTATCGAGGGATCGGATTGGAGATTTTGGGTTTAAAGAGGCTTTTCATTGAGATTCACATCTATCTTACTTCACTACATCTAGCTGGAACTACAACATATGCATGATCTAGGTGATCTAGATTGGTTATCTCTAACTTTCTCTTGCTACCTTCGGTGTTTGTCGTGTTTTTAGTAGATTAGATTCGTTTTCACCATCTCAACACAAAGGAATCTCTATGCTAGTAGATTGTTTCTTGTCTCTTTGGTTCCGTGGATTGATAAACCTTGGGGGAATACTCTAAGGGAAAAGCTACACGAAACCGTGCGCTTGCGGTATATAAATCGGGGGCGCTAAGGAGCGTCAACAAGCTTTTCTGGCGCCGTTGCCGGGGAACCATCGATTTAAGATCCAATCTTACTTGCATTCGTAAATATTTCTTGATTTTTCTTTTTGACCTTTTTTTAGATCTCTTATTTTTCTGAGCTAACTAAAAAAACGGATCTATTCCACGAAAATCAAGCTAATCTAGAGTTTTCTTTATTTTGCTTTATTTTTCTTTTATGTTTTAGATCTTGTATATTCATGTTTTAGATCTCGTATATATTTTTCTTTTTCACTAACCCCTAACAGGAGATGGACGGGAGCCTCTCTAACAAACCCAAAAATTTTGTGGATGATCCAGAAAAAATTTACAGGCAAAGGAGACGAGAAGCACGATCAAGGAAGCCGGAACTAGTAGATCCAAAAGTTGAAGCTGACAATTCATCGTCTTCACCTCAAGCAACTCCACCAACAAGTCCAAAGGAGGCGCCACTTCACCAAGGGATGGCGCTCCCGGAGCCGGACCGTACGATCGGAGAGCTATGCACTCCGGACGTTCGGGACTTGCCGATCCAAAATCTCGACAACATCAGAGTTCCATTCGAGATCAAGACTTCAATCATAAGGATGGTGCAAAGCTCGCCCTTCACTGGAAAAGAAGACGCTAATCTACATCTTCAAGCGTTCCTCCAACTATGCCGCACCTTCGACATGCAATGGATGACTCAAGATCAAATAAGAGCGAGGATCTTTCCGTTCTCTCTACTTGGGAGAGCGCTGCAATGGTTTCATTCTCTACCACCGCGCACGGTGCAAAATTGGGAGTCCTTGATGAAAGAATTCATGACGGAGTTCTACTCGCCGGGCAAGACCCAGATTCTGCGCAACAAGATTGCAACATTCGCGCAAGCCCCGACGGAGACTATTGCGGAAGCCTATGAGCGCTTCAACGACTACATCCGCGCCGTACCTCATCACAAGTTCTCAAGGGAAGATATGGTCCAGAAGTTCTATCAAGACCTCACTACTCATCTAGGGGGATCATTGACACATCAGCCGGAGGTTCTATCATTGAGCTCACGCCTACTCAAGTTTTCAAGTTATTCAAGAAGGTGGCGGACAATGACGCATGGGCATCATCGGGATGCCTACAACCACTCCAAGCCGTGGGCGCCGCGAAGAGTGTATTACAAGTGGAACGCGAAGAAGTGCTAGAAGGGAAGATCGACTCGCTCATGAGAAGGTTGGAGAAGATGGAAGTGGTAAAGAGAGAAGCCCAAGCTATCGATTTAAAGGCGGCCGAAGCAAGGTCTACATGTGAAGAATGTGGAGAGTACGACCATGTCCAAAAGAATTGCCCGGAGGAAGCCAAGATGCTCGACTACATGAAGAAGGGAGAATGGATTCCGCCAACCAACTTCCGCTACGGGCAAGGTAGACCCCAATTTAATGCAAGCTCTTCCATTCAAAACTCGGTGCCTCTTCGTATACAATTGAAGGAGTTCATGGAGGAGCAAGACAAGATCAACAAGGACACCGTCACCAAGTTCAAGGCTATGGACAAGATCTTGGAGAACATTGATGGCAAGGTGACGGAGGTCGGGAGCTCTAACCTTCAAGTACTCAACATGATGAAGATGCCAGAAACACAAGTAGCCCAGCTCGCCGGACGCCTATCTAGCAACGAAGGAAAATTGCCCGGGCAACCTCAAAGTCCGGAGACGGCAAAGGCAATTCAAACTCGCTCGGGAAAGGAGACCGAAGAACCCAAACATGCAGCGGGAGCAAGGAAGCCTAAGCCAAGAGTTGAAGTGGAAACCATCATCAAGGAGAAGGCACCTACTCCTATGCCAGAGATAGTCACCGAAGAGCCGGAGTTTGAGCTAGATGATATAGACACCAAGATTCTACCGCCAAGGCCACGATACCACAAAGGTAAACATGAAGATGAGCAATTCAACAAATTTGTTGACATGGTACGCAGGTTGAGCATCAATATGCCGCTCTTGGATGCTCTACAAGTTCCGACGTATTCTCGCTACTTCAAAGACATCATGCAAGGCTCGGACGGCGCGTGGCGTGCGGCGGCCGGACTCCTTGAGTCCGCGTCGCTCACGCGAGGGAGACGACCCCGACAGGCGGGGCCCACCTGTCGGGGCAGAGAGAGGAAAGGGAGGGGGCATCAGGCTGGGCTTCGCGGGAGAGGAAGGTGGGCCGGCAGAGGAGTTTTGGGCCACGGGAGAAAGGAAAAAGAAGGAGAGAGGAAGATGGGCTGGGCCAAAAGGATATAGGGAAAAGAGAGAGAGGTTACTTCTTTTTTTTTCAACAAAAGATTCAAACAATTCAATTCAAATTTAAATTCAAGAGAATTTAAACTCGAGTTGAACAATAAGAAATAAAATAATGCATTGCGGCATGAATGCAACACAAAAGAACAATTTTATTTAATTTATTTAGAAGAGAATCAATTATTATTATTTTTTAATACTAAATTCCCTGTGAAGAAAATAAATGTTGAGAAAATTTTAAAATTATGAGAAAATTGTTGTTTTATTTTTAATTTTAATCACATCCTGAAATTCAAAAATTTCAGGGTGTGACATTTACCGACCGAATGGGGGCTAACGGTAAGCAGGGCATCTTGATCAAACTGTCACCGGAAACGACGACCTCCCTTCAAGCTGACTGTAATACCAAATGAGGCACATCCAGACGCCACATACCGCCATCCAACGCTCTTCGACGGGAGGAAGCCCCAAAGGAGGGAAGGCCGGCAGAGGTGATGACCAATATTTGATTTTGATATCCCGTCAACAAAGAGAGCACCGACGAAGTAGAGGCGCCAGTAGCTGGGACTTGTGGAGCAACAGCAGAATCCAAAGGAACACCAACAGTCTTGTAAAATAGTTGCAGACATGAAGGGGGGAGTGGTGGTCTTCCGAGGGAGCCACTGCCGAGATACTTACTTGCCAGGCTCCCCATAGCCAAAGTGCCGCCACCACACCCGTCGCGGCTACGCCGTTCTGTGGCCACCCTCCAACGAACTGGGAGGGCTTGCCAATAGAATGGGGGCTAAGGGTGGGGAGGAGCAGCCTGACCAAGACGTCACAGGAAACGATGACCTCCCTTCGAGCTGATGGAAATACCAGTGGGGGCTCATCCGAACGCCGCATACCGCCATCCAACGCCCTTCGGAGGGAGGAAACCCCAAAGGAGGGAGGGCTGGTGAAGCGTCCCCTCATAAGAGGTGACTCAAATGTGATACAAATATCAGTCCCAGGAGACTGATAACACATTTATTACATCAGATGTTACATCACCGTACAACTCTGCGCGGTAATGGGCAATGAAGCGCCACTATCGCGAGGACAAGAACTATAACCCAAACAAGAACGTGAACCACGAAGAGGTCATCAGAGTCTTGCGCCATACGAAGCTTCCTGCGGGTGACCCTATCCACATACAAGGTTGGGTGCGAAACAGAACCCCTACTCAACGTCATCGGGAATAAAGTCTGTGTCTTCCTCTGTAAAAATTAAGCAAGGGTGAGTACAATCGTACTCAGCAAGTCCAACCACACCCGCGGAGGGGGTATAAATAGAAGGGAAAATTCGATTCATGCCACCACAACTCCATGAATTTGGGTTTCATGTTGAAAATCATGCCACTCAATGGCATGGATTTCAACATGAAATCCAATTTCAAGAAATTGTAGTGGCATGGAATAGAATATATGCACAGGATAAATCAAGGATAAGGCTAAGGTTTAGTTTGCGGAAAGCTAATTTTTATGCATGGATTTATTTGAAAGCAAAAAGATTTTTCTGAACAATTATTTTTGCACCGAGTAGCACGTAGGGTTAGTTCACCCAAGATCCAAGTTTATAAGTTGCTATCGGACTCCTCATCCGCCGTAGCACACGGCACAACTACCGGACACTTTTCCAAAACAACTCACGCCAATCCATCCATTCCCAGAAAAAGTGCTAGTTATGTGACCAAACCGTAACTCGCCCAGTACCATGGGCACGGCTATTCAAATAGGTTTTAACTCTGCAGAGGTGTGTAACTTTACCCACAAGTGGGGTACCACAGCACGATCACCTTAGTGTCAGTGCAGATCCCAACAAAACTATTACCCACCTTAGCTAGACCTGACTAGCCAACATGGAATCCACCAAGGGGTCATTGACCTATCACCGAGGTTTAACCGGGGCATAAGTCACCGCGATCTTATTTTTTCTCCTTGATCACTCGTTGCTCTCAGCTCTCCTGATGGCTATCAGACTAACTAGTGGGGTTTATGCTAAACCGTTGCCACACTGAAAGAGCATCTAGGCCCCTAGTGGGTTTTGGAGTATTGATTGACAACACGATTAAAGGACTAACTTGTTTGCATGAGTTTATGAGCAGGAATTTAGTTATGAAATTGGTATTAAATGAGATGGCTCATGTGTTGCAAGCAAGTGTGTTTATCCCATTGGTATAATGTGTATGTGACAAGCAAAACAAGAAAAGGAAAATAGAGCAAGGTATTCATGGTTGATATAAAGCTCTAATATTTTTGAAGGCTTGTTAGACTTATGATGGGATTCAAAGTGACAAGTAAAGGTCTTGAGAATGAGATATGATATGTTGTTGCATAGTCTCAAATTAGGAAGAACTTGTCACTTGTGATAAATAGTTGTTAACAAAAGAAGAAAACAAGGCAAAAGTGAATGAGACATGAATTATGCATAGATGACGTCTCAAAATGGAAAGCTTGCATATGCGATTGAATTGAGAATTCAAATTGATAAAGAAGATTTCAAGCATGACACAAATCAACATGAGTTCAAGATGAACGGCTAGGATAAAGGTAGAGGACCGAGAGGCGTGTTTTCAAGAGGCTACGCAAGTGACGGCTTGGGGGGAGCAAAGAAACCGATGCGGGTCAAAGGCCGGAGATCCTAGAGTCATGGAGAGCTCTATGTTGAAGAGTGTCATTATTCAAGTGAAAAGATGACTTGTGAATCAAGATGGTTTTCACTCCTATGCAAATTGAAGATTCAAAGTCACTAGCTCAAAGCGGGTATGCTCAAAAGAATGAAGATGTTGATGCCCTCACGGTATTGATCGGAGAAAGGACGGCATGATCAAAGTGTGAAGCTCAAGTTGTGATTGTGGTAATTGTATATTTCATTTATGCACTTGAGTATAGGTATGCCGTACTATCAAGAGGGATACCATATCAGTAGGTTTAGACAATACCAAAAGTGCTCAAATAGTCCCTAGAGAGAATAGGCAAAGTGAGAGAGAGAGCTAACTGCAGAAAACAATGAGGGACCAGTCTGACCGGTCCATGGAACCGGTCTGACTGGTCTGGGCAGAAAAACCTCCCAATGGCTATAATTTCAAAGTGACCGGTCTGACCGGTCTGACACAGACAGATGCAACAGCTAGTTTTTGTGAGAGTGATATTTATACTCCATGACATCACCCATTCGGGGGTGCTGATGCTAGAGCTTTCAGAACACTTGTGAGAGCCTTGTGAGCACTTGGAGAGTCCTCCCCAACCTCTCTTTGTGAGAGTTGCTTGATTCAATTTGAATCTTTAAGTTGGGTTGAGTGAATCCATTCCTAGAGAGCCATTTGAGCAAGAGAGAAACATCTCGAGCTTTGAGCACTTGAGGTTGCATCGGCCAACTTGATTGAAGCATTTGTTACTTTGGGAGCATCGGCTCCTAGACGGCTAGGCGTCGCCGGCTAGCTCCCAAGCTTGTGGTGAGCAGCGGCAAGTTTGTTGCGACTTCGATTGTGTGCCAAGAGGGCGCATGGTCATATAGTGGAGAAGAGGAGATAGCTTGACCTTGGGGTCACTCCGAGCTTCCTCAACGGAGAATAGGATTCACACGTAGGTGCACGGGGTGAATCCGAACTTCGGTCAAACAAATCATCATGTCTCCTTACATCATCTTCATTTCGGTTTGATTTACATTCCTTGCAATTATAGTTTTGAGTTTGAATTGTGCTTCCGCTCGATCTACTTGGGTGTGCTCTACTTATGTGTAGGGACCTGTTTATATTGATAGAAATACTCTGCGAAATTCATATCCCATGTTTCATATAGGTTCAAATTCGAGAAGGGGGACAGTTCCCTGCTGGTCAGTGTCTGCCTGTTCAGACCGGTCTGACCGGTCTGGTGGACCGGTCTGACCAGTCCAGGCAGCTGACAGCAGGGTTAAGTGCCGAATTTTGAAGAAATGCCTATTCACCCTCCTCTAGGCTACGACATCGTGTGATCAAGATCCTTTCAATTGGTATCAGAGTTTTGGTCTCCGGATTGAAGCCTCATCGCTTGGAGAATCATCATGTCTACATTTTGCGAGGTACTGTTTGAGCCCCTTGGTATGAATGGCTCAAACTACATTTCTTGGTCAGCTCATATTCGTAATATGTTAAGGAACATATGTCCTTCTTTTGAGCAAGCCATAAATACTAGCATTCTACCTAAAGGACTTAAAATTTTGTCAAAATTGTCAAATAATGAAAAAGAATGCTTGTTGTGTAATCGGCGTGTCATTGACCTCTTGTTTGAGAGCATTGACAAAGATTTTGCAGATTCTATACAAGAGGACAAGAAATTTGCAAAGATACGTCTTGATGCATATAGTCTTTGGTAACTTCTCGAGGCAATATGCAAAGAAGATAGTGACGATGAAGATCAAGAAGAAGATGAAGAGTCACTAGAGGAGTATACTACTTCAAAGAATCATACTCATCCACTTGTGGCTCCTTCCGATGATCAAGGAAGAAAAGGAGCAAAGTCTGCTGGTTCCCTGTTGGAACTGGTCAGACCAGTCTGACCAGAGGACAGCGCAAGGAGAGCAAGAAGTGCTCTCGAAGGCGATCAAAGCAAGCACAAGCTTCATATGAGTCAGCATCTTCAAGTGATGTTGATCACAAGTGCTTGACCACCGAAATCAAGAAAGGAGAGAACCAAGGAGTTGAGCAAGCCATGAAATTCAAGAAAGAGCTTGATAAGCTCAAGATCATATATGCCTCCTTGGTAAGAAAATCAGAAAATTTATCTACTAACTCCTTATCTTGTATTGATTCTTTAGAGAAGGAGAATCAAGTGCTCAAAGCAAAGTTGGAGAAGCTCACTAGTGAGCGGCTTTGCAAGGAACTCATACGGAGCTTGAAAAATCCTATAAGATGCTTGTGGACTCACATGTCTCACTTGAAGTGGCTCATGAGGTTATGGATACAACGGTAAAATTCTATGAACCTCTAACTCACACTTGCACATGCTCACAAGTTCAAATTGATTTGACTTGTACTAAACCGTGTTGTTCTCAAGCAAGCCAATCTAGCATTGAGCAAGTGTTTGTAGAATCTTGTGATGACTTCATTGCACAAGAAAATGAAGAACTTATGCATGAAGTAAAGAGGCGCAAAGAGAAGTGATCAAGTTGAAGGGCAAGGAGCAAGTGAGACCTTCTCAAGATAACCGCGACTCCGTGGTGAAGAAGCTTGAGAAGGGTTCAAACATCACTAGCTCAACTCTTCAACAAAATCAAAAGAGCATCAAGCACAAGATTTCAAGAAAGAAGACTCTAGGACACATCAAGTGCTATAGGTGCCTAGAGAAAGGGCATTATGCAAGAAATTATCAAATCAAGCCCGATGAGAAAGAGTGACTCTCAAGAAGTCAAAGAAGACTTCCAGAAAATAGAGTTTGCTTTGGATGCAGGAAAATGGGGCATATGATTCACTGCTATCCTCAGCAGTTCAATTCTGACCAAACCGGTCAGACCAGTCACACCCGACCGGTCAGACCGGTCCAGGCCAGAGCTGCTGCAGGACCCGTCAAGAAGCCCACAAAGCCCACTCTTCCACTCAAGAAGACTTGTGATGCTCAGAAGCATAATAATAAAGTCAAGAACACCTTCATCAAGTTTAAGCACCGAATTTGCTAAACTTGTCGAGCAAAAGGGCATATGAGCAAGGATTGTCCAAACAGTAATTTGCTTAACACAAAATTTGTTCAATATGATTTTGCTAAGCTTGGGAAGGACAAGATGAGTACTTATGCTACTAAGGTGATCAAATCAACCAATATTAGCATAAGAGCTATTTGGGTCCCCAAGTCTATTGTGGCTAATGTTGTAGGGCCCAACAACACTTGGGCACCAAAGAAAGCTTAAAAAGGTTGCAGGTACATGGAGATGCATTGGAGGATTTGGCTCATTAAGGTCTATTTCATATTAAGCCATTGACCAAGTTCAAAGAATAATCTTGCATATCTTCATCCAATGCCATCTCAGTAACTTGTTTTAAATTGCAAAATTTCATTAGTCACTTAACTTTTGGTGAGTGCAAGTATGCCACTTATGTTAAGCATGTGACATTCTAAATAAGTGACTAAGGCATTTCTTTTGAGTTACTCCCCATTTGCCGCGAGATGCGTTTAATGGCTCTTGTGTAGAGCAATGTCTTGTTATAGTACAGATAAGCAAATCTATCTAGTAGATCACTCAAGGATACAAGACATGGACAAAACGAGGACTACTGCAGTTCTGCCTGGTGTGACCGGTCTGACCGGTCTACCAGACCGGTCTGTGCCAGAAAACTGCAAGTAGTCAAGAGAAAAAGGAAAAGAAGCTATCGACAAGATTCTTTCTCAGTACATGTAATTAAAAGGCATCTCATGGGGTCATGTACTACAGGCAATAAGAAATTCTAGCACAAATTCAATTAAATATTGTTGACACAGAATCGCGCCAACACACTCGAATGCGCTAGAACGCGCGATGACCGTCAAAACGACCAACACAGCGAAAACCCTGGGCGGACCGGTCTGACTGGTTTCACCGACCGGTCTGACCGGTGCAGGCAGGGAACTCGCGAAGACCTAGAACAGCGAGCTCGGGAGGGACCCCGTCAGAGCTCGTGATCGTAGGGTTGCTCTGAGGTTGGCAGGCCACTCAGAACGTCTTCAAACGCCGCCGGGACGAAGGAAGAAAGCAATCTAGGGTTGGAAAAGGCTAGGGTTTCAGAGATAAAAGTAATGAGATTTTTTGTATTGATTCGATTGGGAATAACCTCAATCGGCCTTAGCCTTTATATTTATAGGCCAGGGAAGACGTACCCCTTCACGAGTAGGATTACATGAGGACTCTTTACAAAAACCCTAATTCTACTCGGACTGTACAGACCAGACCGGTCTGACCGGTCGGCCTGACCGGTCAGACCGGTCGACCTCAGCAGGTGCCAAATTTGGCTGTCAACATATGCCCCCCTGCTTTTTGGTGAGTTTCACAAGCCAAAAAGCAAGAACTATCCTGATGTACATGTTTTACACAGAGCATACAAGTCTAAAAATAAAACTAAGGGCGATATCCAATACCGGCCATCTTCGTCTTCACACACTTTGCCATATGCTAGGATAGAATTTCTTCAAGTATCTCCCATTGATAGCCCTGGGTAGACGTTCACCTTGCACCGTCTCCACCATATACGAATTTCCGGAGATAACTTTGATAATATTGTATGGACCCTCCCAACTTGGCAACCATTTGCCAAACTTGTTGCTTTTCATCCCAAGAGGCAATATTGTCTTCCAAACCAGATCCCCAACCTGAAAAGATTTAAGTTTTACATTTTTGTTGTAAGCTCTGGCCACCCGAAGCTTGTCTTTCTCAATCTCCTTCAAAGCCTTAAAACGCTTGTCGGTCACCTCAGTCAATATTATCCATCATCAAATCATGGTAATCAACAGCGGAGAGGTCATTTTGCTTTGCCAACCTATATGCGCCCAGATTTACCTCAACGGGTAAAACGGCCTCTTGACCATACACAAGCTCAAAAGGAGTAACCTTAGCAGAACCATGTCTAGATATACGATGAGCCCACAATGCTTCGGATAACACTTCATGCCACCTCTTAGGATTTTCTTCTATCTTCTTCTTGATAAGTTTGTTCAAAATCTTATTACTAGACTCGGCCTGCCCATTGGCCTGAGCATAGTATGGAGATGAATTGAGCAACTTAATCTTATAAGATTCGGCAAAGGCACGCACCTCTTTTGATATAAATGAAGGACCTTGATCCATTGTCAAAGTTTGTGGATTGCCGAATCTATGAATAATATGCTCAGTAATAAACTCAATTACCTCCCTATGTGTCATATTCTTCAAAGGAACTGCTTCGGTCCACTTAGTAAAATAATCTGTAGCAACTAATACGAAGCGATGCCCCTTTGAAGATGGAGGATTAATTTGTCCAATAAAATCCAACCCCCAACCTCGGAACGGCCATGGTTTAATAATAGGATGCATCAACGCAGCAGGCATCAATTGCAAATCACCAAATCGCTGACATTCTTCACACCCTTTATAGTATCTAAAACAATCGGATAGCATGGTGGGCCAAAAGAAACCGGCTCTTCTGAGTAACCACTTCATCTTGGGAGCCGATTGATGAGTACCACAAATACCTTCATGAACCTCACCCATAGCAACCCGAGCCTGGTCCGAGTCTAAACATTTGAGGAGCAAATCTTCGGCAGTTCGACGATAAAGTTCATCGTCAATTAAAACATACTTGAAAGCCAAACGCCGAATATTTCTCTCTGCCCCACGACCAGGATCTCTCAAATACGACATAAGAGGAACCCTCCAATCCTGGTCTTCGGCCGAGACAATTGAATCATCTTTTTTGGCCGAATCAGAACCAGCAGCTGCATCACCAGTCAGACCGGTCTCTAGACCGGTCGGACCGGTCTGGGCGGTCAGACCGGCTTCACTGACCGGTCGGACCGGTGCGTCCAGAACCAGACACTCGGCTTTCGTTTGCATCGGCTTGCGAATGTTGAAATATTTTTTCGTAACATTATAGCCAGATGCTTGTTGAGCCAGAGTATTTACCTTTCCATTCTCTTCCCTCGGAATATGTTGATAATAAATTCATCGAAAGAAGAAATAATATCGAGGCATTTATCAGGATATGCATTTAGAGAACCATTATAACACTAGCATACCTTAGATACTTGCTGCACCACCAGAAGAGAATCTCCAAAGGCTTCAACATGCTTTACGCCCATGGATTGCAAGAATTCCAAGCCAAATAGAAGAGCCTCATATTCAACTTGGTTATTTGTGCACTCTTCTTCCAATCGGTTTGAAAATTCAAAAACAACACCATTCGGAGAAATAAGAACAGCACCAATCCCTTGACCATCATCACAAACCGATCCATCAAAGTACAACTTTCATGGTGTGCAAGTAATATAGCCGACTTCTAAATCATGTTTGTCATTAATCCGATGCTCAACAATAAAATCTGCTACAATTTGACCTCTCATAGACTTTAAAGGTTCACAAGCCAAATCATACTCAACCAAAGCATAAGCCCAGTTACCGATTCTACCACTCAAAATCGGTTTTTGTAACATATGTTTGATTACATCGGTTTGACATACTACTATGCAAGTACTAGATAATAGATAATGTCTCAATTTGGTACAAGAATAATAAAGAGACAAACATAACTTCTCAATAAATGTATACCTCGTCTCTGCATCAATAAGTCGTCGACTTAAATATGTAATAATATATTCCTTCCCTTCAGTCTCTTGAGTCAAAACAGCACCAATAACCTTGTCTTCAGCAGCCACATAAAGTTTGAAAGGTACTCCTCTCCTAGGTGCTTTGAGTACGGGTGGTGAAGACAAATAAATCTTGATCTTCTCAAATGCTTCTTGTTGTTTTGCCCCCCAAGTAAATTCGGTTTCATCTGAGTAAAATAATCAATCTTCCCGGATAAGTTAGATATAAATCTTCTCAAGAAATTTACCTTGCCCAAGAACTTCTGTAAATCCTTCTTGCATGTAGGGGCTTCAACCTTCTTCATGGCTTCAACTCTCTTAGGATCAATCTCTATTCCCTTCTCATGAATAATGAAGCCAAGAAACTTTCCAGCCAATACACCAAAAGCACATTTGAGTGGATTCATCTTTAAACAATACCGGCGCATCCTTTCAAGAGCAATTCTTAAATCGGCTAAATGATGATCTAAATCGGCCGATTTAATGACAATATCATCAATATACACTTCCAAGATGACACCAATCAAATCATGGAAGATTAAATTCATAGCTCTTTGATAAGTAGCACCCGCATTTTTCAAACCAAAAGACATAACCATCCACTCAAACAAGCCGACAAATCCCGAACATCTAAAGGCCGTTTTAGATATATCTTCTTCGGCCATAAATATCTGATTGTAACCGGCGTTACCATCAAGGAAACTAATAACACGATGTCCGGAAGCCTCATTGATCAACATATCGGCTATAGGCATAGGATATTCATCCTTGGGAGTAGCTTTATTAAGATCTCTAAAATCAATGCATACTCTAATTTTCCCTGAATCTTTCTTCTCAACGGGTACAATATTAGAGATCCAATCAGCATAACGACAAAACTGAATAAATCCAGCATCAAGTAAACGATTAATTTCAGTTTTAATTCGGTCATAAATAGTGGGATTGAAACGCCTAACCGGTTGTTTATAAGGTCTAAAACCGGCTTTAATTGGTAAACGATGCTCAACAAGATCACGACTCAAACCAGGCATTTCATGATACTCCCAAGCAAAACAATCAACATATTCCTTCAATAAATTAACCAAATCGGCTTTATATTCAGTCGATAATTTTTTGTTTACAAAAGTCGGCCAAGGAATAGTTCCATCACCAATATCTACCTTTTCTAAAGGATCGGCCAATGTAAACCCTTAGCCCAACTTATCTAGATCACCAGAATCTTCAATGGCTTCACACATAACGTTCGTACGCGCCCGATATTGATCTAGTCTCTGCTGTAGCCATTCTGTGTTGGACCGGTCTGACTGGTCGGGGTATCCGGTCTGACCGGTCGGCCCTGTGCGCCGAACGGGACAGGACCGGTCTGACCGGTCGGCACGGGCGGTCTGACCGGTCGCTTCTGGAGCTTCTGTTGTACTCATCTGATTTACATTAAATGATTTAGCCGATTATCCATCAGCTTTAGTACAGCAGAGACAAAACCATCCTTAGTGCAACTGATCAAATCATAATCGGACAGATCCACGCCCGATAAACACTTGACTTTGTCGTGTGCACTAATAGAATCTGAATCGGCTAAAGCAACAAAGGATGAAGTGTCCCCATGGACAATCTCAACCTCATCGCCGATCCACTGAACAAGAAATTGATGCAAGGTAGAAGGAACGCACTGATTTGCATGAATCCAATCCCTCCCAAGAATCAAATTGTAGTTACCTTGCACTTCTGAGACAAAGAAAGCTGTAGCAAGCGTCTTACTCCCAATGGTGAGCTCCATGGAAGCAACTCCTTTGGCGCTAAGAGGTTCGCTCCCTCCAACACCGCTGACTGTCATGTTCGTCTTGGCCGCCGAGCTTCTTGTACAATGAGTAGGGCATAAGATTTACAATGGCCCCACCATACACTAGCATGCGAGTCACCGGCTTTCCATTGATGTGTCCCCTCATGTAAAGAGCCTTAAGGTGATTGTCTTTCTCGCTTGGCTTCTGGAACACAGCTTCACGGGGACCAAACTGAAGATGAGCCATGTCTTCCTCCAGAACCACAAAGTAATCTGAAGACAAGTGCATCACGTTAATCTCCAAATTGGTGCGCTCCGGAGATGCTTCATAATCCACCAACTCCTCATCTTCGGCTGTCGAAGGAACTGCTGGGGCTTCGTCAACAGAAGAAACCGAAATGGGCGGCGCCGATTCGGCTGCTGGCTCTGCAGAAGGCTCGACCGGTCTGACCGGTTGGTCAGAGCGGTCTGACCGGTCTGTCTGACCGGTCGGTTGCAGCGGTCCGACCGGTCTGGCTGGCTGATCAGCCGTCTTGGCCTTCCAAACCTTGCTCTGAGGGAACATGTGCCTGTATCTGTTGAAGTCCTCATCCCTCTTCTTCTCTTTCTCCTGCTCCTTTTCTTTGTTGCGAAGGCGCTGCAATTTCCTCTTTTGTGTATGAGTTAAACCCGAAGGGCACCACCTAGGCTGATGGTACTTGTCCGCCGCACTCTTGCTGCTACTGGCCTCAGGATCATTGGCCATGACCGGCTTTTGCGAAGGAACGTCAACCGATGTATCTATATCCATCGGTTTCTTGCCCGTATCCTTTATGGGGACCTTGATTTCACCGATTTGAACCACAACATCGGCTTTAAGCTTCTCTGGGTCGGCAACAGGCTTCTGCTCCCCTTTCTTCTCCTTGACGCGATACTCAAACCTCGAAATAGGAGCTTGGCCCGGCCTCTGATGAGACCGGTCTGACCGGTCGGAGGTGACCGGTCTGACCGGTGCAGCCTGCTGTACTAGACCAGATTGGCGTGGTCCCAATCGGTCATGTACTGGTACTCTGGAGCTTTCCCCTGATAATGTGGAGGATAAGGCATCGGAAAACACTGCATCCATATCCCTTCATGCTCCCACACCGGATTTGTTGCATTTGACGCCGGTGGCATCCATGGCATGGTAGCATACATCTTCTGAGGAGGATACAATGTGACAACATCACCTCTGCGCCTGCTGAACTCCCTCCTCGGGGACGCTGGACGACTTTGGTGCGGTGGTGATCGCGGTCTCTTTTTTAGCGGCCAATCGTTTTGAACGGTCTTTGTGTACTTGTTCAACAACTGGTTGAAGGTGGGCTTCTGATTAGTAGCTCTTCCCTGAACCTTCACCTCATTGGTCTTCCAAGTACCCACTTCCGGACGTTTTAGCTTGAAAGTCCTGGGACGGTCACCAGGGCGGTCAGACCGGCTGGAAGAACCGGTCGGACCGGTCTGACCGGTTGCGCCTGATCAGCAGATCGATTTTCTAGTGGAGAGCTTCCTTGCCCCCCGAGTCTAGGATTTCTCACAATGATCTTCAAAGTATCCTTGCCATCATCAGTCTTCTCTTTGATAACTTCCCGGGCAAGGATCTTGTCACTTGTATTCATCGGTCTTGGATCACCGATGACAACATGCTTCCCCTTAGCTCCTTCGGCTTGCTCCGGCCGAATGAGCACCTTTGGATTGTTCAATTGCAGCGTATGGACAGGGAAAGGAGCTTTGTCAATTTGCATCTCAGAAAGTACCAATCGTCCTTCAATAATGGCTGATTGTACCTGTCGACGAAAAACATTACAATCAGTAGTAGCATGAGATGTAGAGTTATGCCACTAACAATATGCATGTCGTTTAAGTTCGTCGGGAGATGGAATAGCATGTGACAATCGAATGTTACCATTCTTAAGCAATTCATCAAAAATCCGATCACACTTAGAAACATCAAAAGTAAATTTCAGCTCCTCTTGCCGATTCTTTTGAATCGGCTTGAGAGACGGAACCGAACCGGGTTTGGCCTTTGATGGACAAACAAATTCAGTGGCATATACTTCCTTACTATCATCGTCCGAACTATCCGAATCATGATCAAGAACATGTGTGTTGGACCGATGAGGCTTGAAAGTATCTTTAGAATTTTTGTACTTAAATTCGGTGCCAATAGCTCGCATTTGCAAATGATTAATCGTAATGTAATCAAAACCTTCAAGTTTCTCCTTCAAATAAGAACGCATGCCATTAAATGCTAAATCCGCCAAATCCTTCTCCGAAAGAGATGAATTAAGACACCGATTTTTTAAAGCTTTAAATCTTTGGAAGTAATCCAAAACTGATTCATCTCGGTTTTGTTTAATCGACGTCAAATCTAACAATCGAATTTCGGCTTCCCAACTATAGAAGTGATCATGAAATTTGAGCTCTAATTGATTCCAATTTAAAATAGATCCCGGCGCAAGCGAGAAAAACCAAGAGAAAGCGGTTCCAGTCAAAGACAAAGAAAACAAGCGAACCCGCAAAGCATCATTAAGACCCGCTTCTCCCAATTGCAAGACATATTGGCTAACATGCTCCCAAGTCGTGCGAGAATCTTCACCATTGAATTTGACAAACTCGGGAACGCGCCAACCAGCAGGATATGAAATAAAATCAAACTCAGGAGGACATGGCTTTTGATATAAACGCGACCCACCCATATCAATCCCGAGTTTAGATTTAAGTACACCGGCCAAATCTTCTTTAAATCTATTAAAATCGGCCTGACAAGCACCATTGGCCGAATTATACGAAGAGGATGAAACACGTTGAATGGTAGGACCAGAGTAAGCCACGTTAGTGATAGGAATCGGTCCTCGATGAGGTCCAGATCCCTGGTGTGACGTAACATGGGGCCCTGTATACATCACCATCTCATTAGTTCGGCTAGGGACGACCGAACTAGGGTCGGACGTGTGCGGCACAGAGGGCACTGTCTGCTGTCCCGTCAGACCAGTCTGACCGGTCACGTAACCGGTCTGACCGCCAGCACCGGTCTGACCGGTGGTGCATGAACAATAGATGGCGACGAATTTTCCCTGGGAACGAGTTCGGCGGCATCCCATAGAATTGATCTTGGGTAAAAGACGTGCTAGCCGAATCTGCTTCTGTGAATTGAGCGCCACTCTCGACAGTTTTACCCTTTTTAAGCGCTGCAATTTCATCATTAAGCCTAGCAAGAGTCTCTCCCACAGCTACTTGTGCAACAGATATTTTCGAATCTACCATGAGAGAGAATTGTTTAACTAATTCAGAGGGATCATTAGGAAGTACCTCGACCTTGTCTTGGTTTAACTTGAACGATGGCATCACGAACTCCCCGACCCTCTTGAATAGGCCTCCTCGCTCCTTCTTGAATCCTTGAAGAAACTGCTCCTTCAGGTGCTCTTCAGCGATGAGGTAGGCCTTGCGCTCCTCTTCAGTGAGCTCCTCCATGGTTGCCTTGATGACGTTGTCGTTGTGGATTTCACCATGAGTACCCATCTTCTCGGAGAATCTAGATTAGATCGGTTTTAAAACCAGATTAATCTAGTCCCCAGCGGAGTCGCCAAAAAGTGTGTTGACACAGAATCGCGCCAACACACTCGAATGTGCTAGAACGCGCGATGATCGTCAAAACGATCAACACAACGAAAACCCTGGGCGGACCGGTCTGACCGGTTTCACTAACCGGTCTGACCGGTGCAGGCAGGGAACTCGCGAAGACCTAGAACAGCGAGCTCGGGAGGGACCCCGTCGGAGCTCGTGATCGTAGGGTTGTTCTGAGGTCGGCAGGCCACTCAGAACGTCTTCAAACGCCGCCGGGACGAAGGAAGAAAGCAATCTAGGGTTGGAAAAGGCTAGGGTTTGAGAGATAAAAGTAATGAGATTTTTTGTATTGATTCGATTGGGAATAACCTCAATCGGCCTTAGCCTTTATATTTATAGGCCGGGAAAGACGTACCCCTTCACGAGTAGGATTACATGAGGACTCTTTACAAAAACCCTAATTCTACTCGGACTGTACAGACCAGACTGGTCAGACCGGTCGACCTCAGCAGGTACCAAATTTGGCTGTCAACAAATATCTTTTATGTGCTTTGTGACCAAATTGTCAAAGTAACCTCTCCTTGTCCCTTAATTTGGATGAAGTGCATCTAAAAGAAATTCAAAACTCTTATGCACACAATTAGGGAGAGATCACTTTACAATTTGTGTCTTTGGGACTAACATTTTCTGTAAGTGAATTTGTAGTCTCTCATAGTGACGATTATGCTCTTTATGGATCCAATGTGAGTTAATATTAGTTTATTCATCAAATGGATCAAACATTGATTGACTAAGCATGATCATGAGTATTTGTGCTACATTAAACACTATTTCTCATCATTGAGAGCTAGTGTTGTCTCTAAATTACTTATGCATAAGTTTAAGTGGCTAAATGGCAAAGGTGTGTCCTCTACTCATTATGTTTTATCTTTGAGCATCTAGGCCACATGTTCATGCTAGTGTGTGCATTTGTGTGTATTAAGTGCAAGAAATCTTGTCACCTAGATGTTTAGCTAAAACCCTCCTAATTGTGACTAAGTGTCAATCTTGAAGTAAAATTGTGTAAGGTTTATGCTAAGCTCTCTAGTGTGGTGATAGCTTGACTTGTTACATGCCATGAGTGTTATAGGATAAATATTTTTGAAAACTCAACTAGCAAGATAGGTTGTGTGTCAATTTTGAAAATCTTTGGATCTTAGTCTTTGTGACCCTATCAATCTACTTGTGGCTATAGTTCTCATTAATTGCTTGATGGCTAGTCACAAGTAGTGAGATTTTCTAAAGTCCATAGTTTCCTATCTATATCACTTCTCTCATCCAAGGACCGGTTACATATTGGAAAATCTTATCTTCCTTGGAAGCAACAAGGAGCTCTTAAATTGGAAAAATGTTCTTCACCAAAATGCACTTCACTTAGATCTCTTCCACCTATCCTATCAAGGTTAGCACATAAGGTCAGAGAAATATGAATTTTTGGATAGTGCTTAACCATTTGATCAAGGAACTATCATTCTGAAACTTCTTCATGATCATTTCCCGAATTGTTTGGATTTTAGCCCGAATACTCTGGGCAATACCCGGATACTCCGGAGATGCACTCGGATGGTCTGGACGGCAACATTTTTCTCGCACTCTGGGTGCGACCGGTCTGACCGGTCCAACCCGGCAACTTCCCTTTTTACCCCTCCATGGGGTAAACAATCAAAAACATTCACTTTTCACCACTTTGCCACCGACACCTCCTCCCTTCGGTTCCTCCCGTGCGCCTCTCTTTCTCATTCTTCACTCCATTGAAGATTTGAGGTTCTAGCTCACGGATTCACTACTCCTACACGTGCTTTGGGGCTAGAACGCGCAGATCAACTGTTGGTGCAGCCGGTTTTGAAGTTCCTCACGAAGTTCATTATCTTCCCAAGGTATCAAAACTTCAAATTGCCCGATCTCTTAGCTCAATGCATATTCTTTCAATTCCTTCGGTAGACTAGTTCTTGCTAGGCCTAGGAATAAGTCCCTAAGAGATCAAGTTGATTCAGGAACTACATTGCTGGGAATCAAATTCTAGGATTGGGGCACCGCCCGACCGGTCTGACCAGTTCGCCCGAGCGGTCAGACCGGTCGGTTTGGCCAGAACCCAAAATTCATAGATTTATGCCATTCTCTGTTCCTAGAGTACTGCTAGATGTTCTTAATAATGGTTATCATCATATCGAGCAAGTTCTTGCTGCACTTAATCATCAGATCCAAGCCATTTCTCTTGCTCCTGTCAAGGACCGGTCTGACCGGTCCGTGACTGACAGTGCTCAGTTTTCTAGTTTTTAGTTCTTTCAATCCAGATCTTGTGGTTTGCTTCTCATGATCTAATCCCAGTATGAATACTTCCTATCTCAGGTTGGAGATCATGAATCGATACGTGAAGAGGAGCAAACTCAATGAGGATCGAGTTGCACGAGCAGCTAGAGGGGCTTCGAGTAGTGGTGGTATCGAGGCAGCTGCAGATGTTTCAGCTTTGCACCCTCTTGCAGCAGCTCCTGGTCGGCGTGAGTTGAGGCCTAGAAGGGCCAGGACAGATGCTCAGCCTATGGAAGTTGAAGGGTCGTCCAGCAATGACACAGAGGAGGATGCGCCCTACTTGAGAGATCCTCGTGATACTGAGGATACTGAGACAGATACAGATGTAGGTGCAGATGATATGGATGCTGATGATGGAAATAGTGATGATGATGACAGCGATGATGAGTCAGAGGAGAGTGCAGCTGGCAGCTCAGATTTGGAGGGTCCTCTGGTGACCCCAGCTATTCAGGTACTTGTCAGGCAGGCCGGTGTGGAGTTAGTGAGTTACTATAACACTGGGATGACAGCGGCCGCTCGTCTGTTGAGGCGTCAGAGTCATTTGGATGTCCCAAAGGACATAGTTGACTACAGGTTTCACACTCGCTTTCAGCAGGACTTCTACCAGTCCGTGATTCTAGCCAAGGCAGGGATTGCCTCAGAGGCTCAGTGGGTGGATTGGACACATATGGAAAATTTGGGCAATGAAATCTGTGATGAGGTGGCTCAGATGTGCCAGGACAGGCACATCAAGGACATCATGGGGTTCCAGCATGATTGGAACAAGGAGGTGATAGCTCAGTTCTATGCGAAAGTATATTTTGGGCATGATCCAGAGAATGATAATGAGAAAACTATCTACTGGATGACAGAGGGACACCGCTACCAGTGTTCCTACACCTCTTTTTGTCAGTACTTGAGACTTGATGCTGAGGACGTGGATCGTCCTAAGCTTCACTTTGATTTACCTCTGTCAGCTGATCAGGTGAGATTCATGTATCCGAGGGATAGGGTTGGCAATGCAGGCAAGGTCACGGGGTTGTACACATATTACTCCATCCTGAACAGGCTATTCAGGAAGACTCTTACACCCCGGGATGGGAATCCTAGTGATATTTCAGCGCATGCCAAGAATCTTATGAGCAGGATGCAGCCAGACCCTCGAGGCGGTGACTTCAGTATTGGTGACTTCATATGGGAGGAGATCAAGCATATTTCTGAGACTCCCTTGAAGACATGTGGGTATGCACCATATATTATGAGAGTGATACTGAAGGTCACTAGGAGGAATTTCGGAATGGATGTGAAGCATGAGCCGATTAGGATCAAGCATCCTAAGCATGTGAGAGTTCCTTCTAAGGGCAGATATGATGAGGCTCAGGAGGATGATCAGGAGGATCAGGGTCCGGGTCTACCTCAGCAGCAGGACCCAGCTGTAGGCTATGTGCCTCACGAGGGGAGAGATGCAACCCCTCCTCGCAGGTCTTCTTCCTCTTTTAGGCGTATATTCCGGACTTTTGCTGGTATGATCAAGAACCAGAGAGACATTCTGGTTAATCAGGAGAGGGAGAGGAAAAACAACAAGAAGCTGAGAGATAACTAGAAGAGGATGCACACTGCTATGCAGCTCCATCCACCGCTTTCACCTATCTCACCAGAGCCGGAGGCAGTAGTGATTCCTTCCGTAGAGCAGATGATTGAGAGCTTTCAGGGGATGGACTTTGGGTAGTATGACCACCTGGGGGAGCAGATGTTCTTTGGTCAGGAGAGTCAGCCGGGTGAATCTTCTTCAGCTCCTCAGTTTCCAAATGGACCATCGCCACACTTTATTCCTCAGTTCCGTCCAGGTCCACAGCTCTTCACTTCAGGCCCACAGATGTTTGCAGGACAGTTTGTGGGATCTCAGTTTGTTGGACCGTACTCAGGGCCCCCACCGTTCACTTCCAGTTTCATGGGGCCGATTCCACCGTTTAGTGCAGCAGCTCAGTTTGGGACTCACGTCAGTTCGTCGACAGTTCCAGGATTGTCGGCGATATTTCCTATAGCTTCTGCACCTCCTCCACTTCACTTTGGATTTGGAGGGACTCTGTCTTCACCAGACACGGGGTATGCAGGGACAGCCGCTTCACCTTCTCCTACTCTTGACTCAGTTGAGGCGACCATGGCCAGCTGGAGTGACTCGATATTTACTTATCCTGGTAGTTCTGGTGGCTTCTCCTCGGGTGGACAGTGAGTTCAGATTGGCAGCACACTCTTCTTCTCTTGTGCGCTTTTTGTTGATGGATGACAAAGAGGGAGAAGAAAGGAGGATTAAAGCTTATCTAGTGTGTGTGTGTGTGTGCTGTGTTGAGAGTAGATGTGATATGATGTGATTATCTTGTATCATCTAGCTCTTATCATGTATAGATCTTATCATGTATGGACATCATGGTGTATGGATGGTTTGGGTGAAGACTTGATGGATGGATTTGTGTATCCTTGTCTCATTTGGTAAAACTTATCCATTTTTATCTATTTAAGGACTTGTGGACTTGAGAACATTTGTATTGTGTGCTACTTGGTGTATTTATCATGTTTTAAATGTCTAAGAGACATTTGTGATAGTGTGAAATTTTTGAGTGATGTGATGTTTTTGTTTCAGCCTTGGGCTGTGTTGGCTGTCTCTGACCGGTCTGACCGGTCCAAGCCTTGTGGCGTGCTGGCTGGTGTGGACCGGTCTGACCGGTCCCACTGGTCTGTGGCAGCAGCACCACTGTTGTGTTTGATTGTGTGCTTTACCTGTCTTATTGCATCACGGGCTTATTTATAATGTTTTCACACACTTGTTGCCCCCCACGGATGCTGAGATTTAGGGGGAGTCTCGCTTGTGCTCAATATGTGTAATTTGGTATGTGAGGCCAACTTGTGATGAATTCAATTCATATGCACATAATGAGGGGGAGCTTCAACTAAATCTAAGAATTCAAAAGCTTTATTGAATATCTTTTTGTAAGCTTTAATTAGGTTGTCATCAATCACCAAAAAGGTCGAGATTGAAAAAGCATCTAGGCCCCTAGTGGGTTTTGGAGTATTAATTGACAACACGATTAAAAGACTAACTTGTTTGCATGAGTTTATGAGCAGGAATTTAGTTATGAAATTGGTATTAAATGAGATGGCTCATGTGTTGTAAGCAAGTGTGTTTATCATATTGGTATAATGTGTATGTGACAAGCAAAACAAGAAAAGGAAAATAGAGCAAGCTATTCATGGTTGATATAAAGGCTCTAATATTTTTGAAGGCTTGTTAAACTTATGATGGGATTCAAAGTGACAAGTAAAGATCTTGAGAATGAGATATGATATGTTGTTGCATAGTCTCAAATTGGGAAGAAATTGTCACTTGTGATAAATAGTTGTTAACAAAAGAAGCAAGCAAGGCAAAAGTGAATGAGACATGAATTTATGCATAGATGACGTCTCAAAATAGAAAGGTTGCATATGCGATTGAATTGAGAATTCAAATTGATAAAGAAGATTTCATGCATGACACAAATCAACATGAGTTCAAAATGAACGGCTAGGATAAAAGTAGAGGACCGAGAGGCGTGTTTTCAAGAGGCTACGCAAGCGACGGTTTGGGGGAGCAAAGAAACCGATGCGGGTCAAAGGCCGGAGATTCTAGAGTCATGGAGAGCTCTATGTTGAAGAGTGTCATTATTCAAGTGAAGAAGGTGACTTGTGAATCAAGATGGTTTTCGCTCCTATGCAAATTGAAGATTTAAAGTCACTAGCTCAAAGCGGGTATGCTCAAAAAAATGAAGATGTTGACGCCCTCACGGTATTGATCGAAGAAAGGACGGCATGATCAAAGTGTGAAGCTCAAGTTGTGATTGTGGTAATTGTATATTTCATTTATGCACTTGAGTATAGGTATGCCGTACTATCAAGAGGGATGCAACATCAGTAGGTTTAGACAATACCAAAAGTGCTCAAATAGTCCCTAGAGAGAATAGCCAAAGTGAGAGAGAGAGAGAGAGCTAACTGCAAAAAACATTGAGGGACCGGCCTGACTGGTCCATGGAACCGGTCTCACCGGTCTGGGCAGAAAAACCTCCCAACGGCTATAATTTCAAAGTGACCGGTCTGACCGGTCTGAGGGACCGGTCTGACTGGTCTGACACAGACAGGGGCAATGGCTAGTTTTTGTGAGAGGGGTATTTATACTCTATGACTTCACCCATTCGGGAGTGCTGATGCTAGAGCTTTCAAAACACTTGTGAGAGCCTTGTGAGCACTTGGAGAGTCCTCCCCAACCTCTCTTTGTGAGAGTTGCTTGATTCAAGTTAAATCTTTAAGTTGGGTTGAGTGAATCCATTCCTAGAGAGCCATTTGAGCAAGAGAGAAACATCTCGAGCTTTGAGCACTTGAGGTTGCGTCGGCCAACTTGATTGAAGCATTTGTTACTCTTGGAGCATCGGCTCCTAGACGGCTAGACGTCGCCGGCTAGCTCCCAAGCTTGTGGTGAGCAGCGGTAAGTTTGTTGCAGCTTCGATTGTGTGCCAAGAGGGCGCATGGTCATATAGTGGAGAAGAGGAGATAGTTTGACCTTGGGGTCACTCCGAGCTTCCTCAACGGAGAGTAGGATTCACACGTGGGTGCACGGGGTGAATCCAAACTTCGGTCAAACAAATCATCGTGTCACGTTGCATCATCTTCATTTCAGTTTGATTTACATTCCTTGTAATTATAGTTTTGAGTTTGAATTGTGCTTCCACTCGATCTATTTGGGTGTGCTCTACTTGTGTGTAGGGACCCGTTTATATTGATAGAAATACTCTACGAAATACATATCCCAAGTTTCATATAAGTTCAAGCTCGAGAAGTGGGACAGTTCCCTGCTGGTCAGTGTCTACCTATTCAGACCGGTCTGACCGATCTGGTGGACCGGTCTGACCGGTCTGGTGGACCGATCTGACCGGTCCAGGCAGCTGACAGCAGGGTTAAGCGCCGAATTTTGAAGAAACACCTATTAACCCCCCCTCTAGGCTACGACATCGTGTGATCAAAATCCTCTCACACACACAACAGTCGAGTGGTTTGCACGATAGTTGAGTTAGGTAAGATGACACATCAACTCGGTCCTTAATTGTGACAAGATGGATATCTCCCAACCTTGCTCAACCACACAGATACGAGCACACCTTTTGGCAATTCACACAAAAGTGTCATCCATCTCATCTAAACTCATCTTTCTTTTAATTTCCAAAAATTCCACATTCTCCCTTCCCACACACACACACATTTTTCTTTTATAGAACAAGTTGTACCATATTTAAGGTCCTAAGCATTCTAGCAGCGATTAACATCCAAATAGAATAAATTATATTTAGACATTAATCTAGGTGGTCAAGGAATGGTTATAACAAATCAAGGGGTGGCTATCCAGCCATGTTTTTAGTAGTCAAAGCATATGCAGTTTTGTAAAACAAGCCAATAGGTTGGGTTTATCAAATTGGGACAAAATATGCATTAAAAGGTGAGATTGAACTTGCCGTTCACAAAGCCTTCTGGGAAGTCCTGATCGAGGTACTGTCCTTCAGGTTTGGGGTCGCGGTACTAGTCCTCGCACACTTGCTTGCGATACTGCTCGTCGACGGGTTCTTTCTTGGTCACTCCGTGATCTACGGCGACCACACAAACAAGAATACAATAAAGAAATAGAAAATAAAGATTTTACCGTTGAGCTCAAATCAGGAAAAAAAATAACGAACAAAGGTAGGAAGAATATTTTTGGGAGATTTTTGAATGGCATGGCCAAAATAATACAAGAATTGGTGTGGTCAAATTTGGGGGCACTTGGAGGATTTTTGGCGCATGAAATGAGGAGTTAAAGAGGTGGTTAGGGGTTAAATCGGAGTTCAGGGGTCTTTCTATAAATTCTTTTATATAGGAAAGGGCTTGATTATAATTCTTGGAAATATTAGGGTCGTCTTAAAAGTAGGTAGTGTCTAATTGAAATAGATTTTCTATAGCAGAGGGGCTATCTTGTGGAAATAAGATGTAGGGGGTTTCTTTTGGAAAAAGACTAGAGAGATGAGGGGGTTCTTTAAACAAAAGGAAGAAAGGGAGGGGGCCATGGGCAAAATAGCCCTTCTTCTTCCTCTCGTCACGGGAAACAGAGCCGGGAGGGGGAGGGGGAGGGGGCGCTGGGGGTAGGGGCGCCGGCGACCCAGGGGACGACGGTGGCCGGGAGGTGGGGGAAAACAGAGAGGGAGGCGAGGGGGTTCGATTCCCCACCTTGGCTCGGGCTGGAGTGGACCGAGGAGGCGGCTCCACGACGGCGGGCGGAGGTGGCCGCCGCCGGTTCTGGAGGCGGCGCTGCGGAGCTGGGGGGCCTGGCGGTGGCTGCCGAGGTTGTGGAGGCGAGGGCGCGATGGAGGGCCTATTTATAGGTGAGGAGAGGCGGTGGAGAGGGCGGGGCAGCGGTGGCCGGCCGGCGAGCTTCTCGGGCGGCCATTAATGGCGCTCAGCGACGCGGAGCGGCGGCGCGAGCGGCGAGGCGGCACAGGGCGATGAGACGGCTCGGGCAGGGGCCGAGCAGCGCGCCGGGCATCCCGAGCGCGTGGTGCGCGTGGGGGGCGCGCGTGCAGCGCGTGGGCGCACAGGGAGTGAGCCGCGCGTGTGCAGGAAAGGAGAGAGGGAGAGAGAAGGAAGAAAGGAGGAGAAAAAGAAAAGGAGAAAAAGAAAAAGAGGAAACGGGAGAAAAAGAAAGAGGGGAGAAGAAAATGAAGAGAGGGAGGCGTCGGCGCGATTCGCGGCGGCGGTCGGCCACGCGCGTGAGCTGCGGCGTTCGGCCGGGAAGTGATGCACGCCAAATGAGGAAGAACAGAGAGACGGGATGGTGATTGGTACTGGTGTCAGGGCGACGAATCGCCGGAAAAGATTCGAGTTCGGCGATGAAAAGATTTTGAAAAACATTTTTAGCGAGTAATTTATTTGGGTGAATTTTCGGGATGTTACAGCCGGTAATGGCGACGCCCAGCATTTGATATGGTATCTCCAACAACAAGGAGAGCGTCGACGAAGTAGAGGCACCAACAGCGGACACTTGTGGAAGACGGCGGTGGAGCAACGGTCGTCACCAATGGTAATGGCGCAAGGAAGAGGAGGCCCTTTGATGACGCCTTCAAGAAGGAAGACGGCTTCCCGAGGACGTCATCGTCATCGGCCCCCACAGGCGGAAAATGGCTTCGCCTAGACCTCAATCCTCAATCCTTGGAGGATGCCGGTACTTGCCAATGGGGGGCTCGGAGTGCAGGGAGACGACCGGAGCGGAGGTGGCGTGGAGGATGTACGGCGTCCCCGCGGTTGAGCCACTAGCTCGCGTCCGGCGGCGAGGGGAAGAGTTGAGGGCCTAGCCGCGTGCAGGACTGACGGTTGGAGGCCCCTTCGAAGCAGCGTGGCGGCGGCGCCAGCCACCGCCCGAGGGGGGCGGAGCTCTGTACTGCCCTACCACCCGTGCGCACACGGCGGCCGCGGGGGCAGGAGCCGATGACGGGGAGGAGGCAGCAGCGCCGGGCTTAGGGACGGCGCGGTGTGGGTCCAGGAGCCGGTGCGGGTGATGGAGGCGGAGCCAGGTGAGCTGCAGGGCTGGGATGGCTGAGTCGCCTGGGCTGTCGGCGTCGGTGGAAGCAGAGTAGTCCACGAGGTCCTCGGGCCCCTGGCCGCCGACATCAACCATGCCGCGGGCACTACGTGGAGGGCGGCACCCGGACGGAGGCCGCGGCCACCGGGCCAACGGCGGAGAGGGGGCCCGCTAGCGAGCGCAGCCCGCCGGTGGTTGGCGACGCCGGAGAAGGAGGGGGCGGAGGCGAGCCCACCACGAGACCCGCACGGATCCGCACCCCAACCCATGGCGCCACCCTTCCTGGTGCCGCAGCTGCCACCACCACTAGCCATGGGAGGCCCCGACGACGACGACACGGCTACGCCACCGCGCAACAGATCCGGGGTGCGGAGCACCGGATCCGGCCCCCAGAGGCCCGGATCCGACGCCCAAGCTCGCCGGCGGCCACCCCTCACCGTCGCCATTATTCAAACTTTTGGGGGAAAGAGAGAGGGTGGAGACGAAGGAAGGGAGGAGGCGATTGCGAGGGAGGTCTTTTGAGCACCCTGCAGCAGGCCGCCGCCACTGCTGGTCGGAGCGGCGGCAGCGGCGGCCACCTATGGCCGGGGCGGCGGGACTGTAGCGGTGAGGGGCGAGTTGCCCCCGAGTCGCCCTGAGAGGACGACGCGAGGGCCTCCGGTTCTTGGAATGCTATGATCCTTACACACGAAGAGTGCACTACGAGACGGTAATATCTTAACACTGTCTTGTACATCTAATTAACTTCGAATTCGTTATTTTAGGATCCTTGTTTTATGTATTTCTCTTACAAATGCAGGAAGACAGTGATGTTTTGAGGTCAAAGATTCTGCATTACTTAATGTTTCACAAGATCAATCAAGCAAAAAGGCCATTCCATGAACAAATTGAGCAGCTACGCATTGGTGCTGAAGATGTAGCACAGTAGATTTGAAGGCATGAAGCCTTGAACTTTTAAATTTATGCTCTTGTCTCGTGTCGTTGTGAACTGTCAATAATGTGTCGTGGTGTACTGGTGTGTAGTGTGCACTTGCATCTGAATGTTGCATTGCATTTGCGCAAGACTAAACAAAAGAACTGTTCAGTTATGCAATTCAAACATCGCTGGGCATGGACTTTAGATTTATCATTCTCCACGTTTACCCAAGGATAATTGTACCATTTATTCTTCTCCACGTTTTCTCTTTTATTTTATGCTTTTCCTTATCGCTTAGAATGGTAAATTGTAATGTATGAAAACTTAGTAACTCCATGCATGGAGGAAGAGGCAAATCCTACTGCTTGACTTTCCAATAACATTGCTAGTCTACATGATGAGTACAAAAAGATCAAATGGAGACTGAACGTAGAACATTACCTTGGATCTATATTTATCCTTCTCATAGTGCGTCCAAGGATAATTCTCAAGATTTATCCCCGTGGAACCTCGGATCTATATTTATCATTCTCATAGGGGGATCAAGGATAATTATATATACTTATCCTTCTCCTAGGGGGACCAACGATAATTCTGTGTATTTATCCTCGTGGAACCTCGGATCTATATTTATCCTTCTCATAGTGGGGCTAAGGATAATTCTTCAGATTTATCCTTGGGGGATTTATCCTTGTCGAACCTAGCATTGACATTTATCCTTCTCCGTTCAGGAAAGGATAATTTTGATATATTTATCCTTCTCCTAGGGGGCCAAGGATAATTCCCACCTATGAAATTGTGAGCAGAAAATGATATAGTTGCTTTTAGGAAAAAAAGAATTGGGATTTTTTCGCTCATGATCCTAATGCCGAACGCAGGATTTGATTAAAGTTTTGCCTTTGATTTTAAGCCTTCGTAGTGGACGGAGACGGTGCTCCATCCCTATCCCAAAGAAAAAGGTGCGCACACATCAACACACCAAAGAGATCCTCCAAGAGTGATCAGGGTTGGTCACTGTTCGTGAAGTGAAGCGTCTCGAGCGGAAAAACAGCCGCCGCACATAAGTCTCCCGCATTTCAAACGCATGAATTCTTTGTGTAGTGTTTGGTGCCCAAACCCCGAGCCTGGAATCTAGCGTGTCGGTGGCAAAGAAAAATAACAGATCAGAGTAGTTTTGTTACCTGAGATGCGTCCCACAATCGCACAGTTCTATCAGTTGAAACTGTAGCAAGCATGGGATTCATTCGGACGGAAGCTGATATCTGTGATGAAGCTAGAGTGTGCATCCCAACTGCGTTGCTCTAAATTGTTTGAGATTTCAAATGAAAACCTAGCGAGTTTCATAACAGAAGCATATAAGAATGGAAGAAATCGCTGTGTAATGCAACAGTGAATGCTAAATGCATCATCAGGTGATAACTGTTACTAACCTTGGGGATTAGAGAAGACAATCAGCCATTAGGGATGGAGAGTCTCTATATAGAAGCCACATGGGCCATATGGGCCTTTAGTGTATATGGGCTTTAACACCCCCCCTCAAACTCAAGGTGGGAATGGAGGATCTGAACAACTGAGTTTGATCAAGTGTAACCGATATTGCTCTCGAGCTTGTGATTTAGTAAAGAAATCTGCCAATTGCAGTTCGGAAGGCACATACTGAAGAGCAATTGTTTTCTGATGACAATGAGACCGAGTAAAGGAAGTATCAACACCGATATGCTTTGTAAGCTCATGTTTCACAGGATCATTGGCAATTTGTATAGCTCCAGTATTGTCACAAAGAAGAGGAGTGGGAGCATCACAAGAGATGCCAAAATCAGCCAACAACCACCGAAACCATACAATCCCAGAAGTAGTGGTGGCAAGTGCGCGAAGTTCAGCCTCTGTACTGGACCGAGAGACAGCTGCCTACTTCTTGGACTTCCATGTAAGAGGAGAAGAACCAAGAAATATGCAATAACCGGTTACAGAGCGACGATCGGAGGGATCACTTGCCCAAGTGGAATCCGAGTAAGCATGCAGCTCAAGCGGGCTATCACGAGCATAAAACAAGCATCGAGATGCAGTCCCCCGTAAATATCTGAGGACCCGAAGTAAATGACCAAAGTGAACTGAAGTAGGGGCACTCACAAATTGACTCAAAATATGAACTGCATGGGCAATATCAGGCCTCGTGACAGTGAGATAAACAAGACTCCTCACAATGTGTCGGTAGCGAGAGGGATCCTCAAGGGGTGTACCATCAGTAGGTCATAACTGTAAATGGAGATCCATAGGTGTAGCAGCTGTTCGAGTATCAGTAATACCAGAACGAGCAATAAGATGATGGATATACTTGGACTGTGAAATGGAATATCCTTGAGCGGAATTTTGAACTTCAATTCCCAAGAAATAACTCAGAGGACTCAAATCAGACATTTGGAATTGCTCACCAAGGTGTTTCTTCACAAAAGAAATGTGCTCATCATCATCTCCCATTATCAGCATATCATCCACATAGAGAAAAAGCAAAGTGCGTCCACGTGGAGAAATATGAATAAACAAGGCAGGGTCATGTTCACTAGATGAAAAACCAGCAGCATGTATCACTGAAACAAAACGTTCAAACCACGCTCGAGGAGCCTGTTTGAGACCATATAAAGCGCGACGAAGACGACAAACATGCCCGGGAGGAGTATCAACACCTGGTGGGGGCTGCATATAGACCTCTTCATGCAAATCATCATTAAGAAAAGCATTCTTGACATCCATTTGGGAGATAGTCCAAGAACGAGTAGCAACAACAGCAATCATAGTACGAACTATAGTCATGTGAGCAACAGGAGCAAAAGTCTCATCATAATCTTGGCCCTGAGTCTGCTGAAAACCTCTAGCAACAAGACGAGCTTTATACCTTGCAATAGATCCATCTGATTTGGTCTTAACTTTAAAAACCCATTTGCAGGTAATGGGTACTGCATGTGATGGTAAGGGAACAATATCCCAAGTACCTGTACGATCAAAGGCAGCAAGCTCCTCAGCCATAGAAAGTTGCCATTCAGGAATACCAGAGGCTTCGTGATAGTTGGAAGGTTCATTTATGACAGCAGCAGCACGCGAAAAACCCAACTTATCAGGAGGCTCAATAGTACTTCGATCCCGAAAATTATAGCGTGGACCAACCTGCGACTCATCAGATATAGCATGAGACTCATCAATATTATTAGGATCAGTAATAACAGGAGCAGCAGGACTGGCCAACGGTAAGGCTGAGCTGGGAGGAATATCTATGGGGTGTTGAGGACGACGAGTGTAGACACGAGTGATGGGTGGTTTGGAAGGAGCTGGAGCTGGAGCTGGAGGCATGATGGGAATGATCGGAGTAGGTGGTGACGGCGGGGAGACATCATCACTAGATGAGAAAGGAGGAAGATCAAGAAAGGATGGGGACTCTGTGGGAGATGAAGAAGGCTGAGTATAAGGGTTGTAAAAGAAATGACGGTTCTCAACAAAAGTCACATCACGAGAGATACGCATGCGACGGATCATAGCAGTGGTAACCTTTATGCTCAGGACTATACCCCAGAAAAAACACACTCAACCGACTGAGCTGTCAACTTAGTTCGCTCACGAGGTGCAAGCAAAACATAGCATGTACAGCCAAAAACCCGAAGATGATCATAACGAGGAGGAGTGCCAAAGAGAACTTCACCTGGGCACTTGTTAGACAGTTTGGAAGAGGGTTGTCGGTTAATAAGGTAGACAGCTGTGGATACGGCCTCGCCCCAAAAATGAGAGGGAACAAAAGAAGAAATGAGGAGTGTCCGAGCCGTCTCTACAAGGTGGCGGTGCTTTCGCTCTGCAACACCATTCTGAGCATGAGCGCCAGAGCAGGAAAGCTGAGGAAGAGTGCCCTCAGAAGTCAAAATCTGGCAAAATTTATGAGACAAGTACTCACTCCCGGAGTCAGAGCGAAAAACTCTAATAGCAGTAGAAAATTGGGTGTGTATCATGCGAATAAAAGATTGGTAAATGTCATATAGCTCAGAACGGTGTTTCATAAAATATATCCAAGTATAACGAGAATGATCATCAATAAAAATGACATAATATTTATGACCCCCCTTTGTAGCAAAGGGAGCAGGACCCCATACATCTGAGTGAACAAGATCAAAAGGTCTAGCTGAATGAGAAATACTAGAAGGATATGGAAGCTGTATTTGCTTTCCAAGCTTGCAACCTTTACAATGAAAGTTAGACTCGACAGATGTATGACCTAGGCAACCTATTTTTATTAGGGTAGACAATCTAGACCCACACAAATGACCAAGACGATGATGCCACTGGGCGAAGGAGGCGGAGGTCGAAGCAGCAATAGAAGCAACAGAAGCAGCGGAAGAAGGAAGATGCAAGGTGTCCAGAATGTTGAGGCTTGGAGCACTTCTACGGCGATGGCCAGTCCCAATCACACTCCCGCTCCGATGATCCTGAATAAAACAAGATGAGTCATCAAAACCAACAAAACAATTTCCATCGGTAATTTGGCCAACTGAAAGAAGGTTCATAGATAACTGAGGTACGAAGGAGACATCAGGTACTGAAAAAGAAGAATTACAGAGTGAACCCTGATGAGTAATAGGACAAGATGTACCATCAGCTGTCTGAACAGAAGTGCCATCAATGACTGGTGTGGAGGAGGCCAACGGAGACTTATCCGAAGTGACATGAAATGAAGCCCCTGAATCAAGCACCCATGACGAGGATGGTGCAATGGGCCGGTGAAGCAGCAGCCACAGAAACGGATCCCTTAGAACTGGGACCAGTACCAGAACCACGTGCGGCACGACGAGCACGATACTCAGCCAACTTCTCTGGATGCTTGGAAAAGCAATTATCTGAGATATGAGTAAACTTGCCACAATGCTTAAAAGGGTCTGACGATGTAGCTTTTGGTGCACTGAACCTGTGAGAGGCAGCCAACACACTGTGAGGATGAGACACTGATGAAGAAGACAAGGATCGAAGACGTGTCTCCTCTGCAAGCAACTCAGATAATGCCTTTGCCATGGTGAGATCAGAGGCACTGTGAAGAAACCGGGTACGAAGGGAATCAAATTCATCTCTGACTCCCATGACAAATCTGTATGTGAGAAACCTCTCAATAAAAGAAAGTGCAGAACAGCCATCATCAGCAGTACACTGAGGCACCATGGAGAGCAAAGAAGCCATCAAACGATCATAAGAATTATAGTAATCTTCAATAGACATGTCTTTCTGTTCAATAACATGTATTTGCTGCATAAGAGTGTGTTGGAGAGCACCACTTTCCTGAACAAAGCGTGTCTCCAAAAATTTCCACATAGGCTTGGCTTGCATGAACTTGCGAAGGCTCATAATCAGAGAAGGCTTCACACTGTTCACCATGGCAGCCATCACTTTACCATCATTAACTGTCCATTGGTGGACTGCATCTTCATTGCTCTTATCAGATTTCAGTGCAGGTGGATCATCAGTCAAGTGAAAATGAAGACCATAACTGCGTAGAGCAGTCTCAACTGAAAAAGCCCACTCTGGATAATTCTGACCATCTAGAGTAATATTGATAACAATGGCATTGATCTGAGACATGACTGAACAACAACACTTGAATGAAGGAAACTGTTACCACAAGAATCGTGACGGAGAATCAGCAACAGGCAGCAGAACTGAGAACCAACACGCAGCAGAACTGAGAACCAACAGCCGAGCAGAACTGCAGCAGTACAGAGGCTCGGCAGGACTTCCTGTGACGACGGACGGTGGAGGCCGCGACGGGCGGCAAGGTAGGCCGCGACGGGCGGCGAGGTAGGGCGCGACGAGCGCCGGAGGAGGCCGCGACTGGCGGCGAGGAAGGGCGCGACGGAAGACGGGCGCTGGAGGCCGCGACGAGCGGCGGGTCACGGCCGCGCCGCAACGGGCGGCAGAACAGGGCCGCGCGGCGACAGGCGGCGAGGTAGAGCCGCGCCGTGACGGGCGGCGGAGCAGAGTCACGCCGCGACGGCCGGCGGCGACAATGGATGGAGGCGGCCGCTCCTCTCTGGGAGCCTTGACGCGCGGCAAAAACAGAGGAGGCGACGTGTGCGATGGGAAACAGGGGAGGCGACGGACGGCGGAAGGGTGGGAGAAAAAAAATGGATCGGGATTGGATTAGATTAGTCTAACCCTAACCCTAATCCTTGCTCTGATTCCATGTTACTAACCTTGGGGATTAGAGAAGACAATCAGCCATTAGGGATGGAGAGTCCCTATATAGAAGCCACATGGGCCATATGGTCCTTTAGTGTATATGGGCTTTAACAATAACATGACAGATTCCCATAGAATACATAATCAGTACTCGTTAATAACTGTGCTATACTAGATGCCCTGGGCATATTTTGCAAGCTCAAAACTTTTGGAGCATTTTATAAACAATGAATTTCTCGTCATTTTCATTAATTCATAATCTCAGTAAGCTGCAACCAATATTGGATTATTGAATGCGTCAGACATCAAAATCCATCTAATATCTCAGACTGGATTTGCAAGCTTAGTACTAAACAATCATGGGCATATTTACCATTAAACAAATATTCTGGGATTAGTAAAGAAACATGACCTACCAACCATGAAGTATTCGCTACTCTAAAGTTTTGCAATTTACAATGACTGAAGTTACACGGTTACCTTGTTTTCGTCTACAGCACTAGCCACCAATGCACCATCTGAGGAAAAATCACAGCAAAAAATCTTTTTGCTACTGGCTTGCAGACTTAAAACGTCCTCGATGATGATTCCTGGATGTGTACCTAGTACTTCACATCATTATATTTATCGGATATACAGCAGCGATTGTAATGTTCTTCAATTATTTCTTTATAAAAAATACTAAATATTTCAATAATTCTTTAAATGTGGAAAAAATACCTATTGTTTTCTTTATAGCAGCATCTCCTGATAAATCAAGCATGTCATCCGCATTGTCCCATCCTAGCAAAAAAGTTTTAGGATCAGAACACTATGTACAGAATAAAACGCTTGGTTGACAAATACGAATGTTTACTGGAGCAATGTTTGATGGACAAAAACTTAGGCATGTGTCATGTGGGGCCGCGTGTACCAGCGACGTGGCCACACGAGGGGCGCCAACGAGGCTGCCGCGGCCTCAACAGAAGGCGCGGATGACCAGCAGCAATCAGCGCTATCTAGTGGCTAAGCTAGAAATTAGGAGTGAGTTTAGGGATTGATTTCCTCATGATAGCTGGCCTAGGCCTATTTAAGTGGAGGTACTGGAAATAATTTGGGTTAAGCAAGATCAATCTATTCCGAAAACCCTCCTTCTCTACTCTTAATGTCACCACCTTCAACATTAGGCCCCTAGAGAAGAACCCAGGTGCCATTACCGGCCAGGCTACGAGCTATGTAGCCGAGGCCCTGCTGTCTTGGGCACTGACGCCCTTGACAGGCATGACAGAAATTCTGTCCAGTGTCTGCGTGGTGTTAGTTTTACTTCACAAAAATATACTAACAATAAATTCATGAAATGCATACTAAAGAAGCTAAAGAAAACAGTGTAATATAAAAGGCAATGTTCATAGGCACTTACAGGTGTCTGTTGATACAGTTGCTGTATATGCCTGGGGGCAGTCCTGTCAAATGGACTGGTGTAAGAAATAACCCCTGTATCTAGGGGTGGTAATGGGCTATGGCCCTAATGCTCCCTTCACAATTCTATTTGGCCCTTCATTTTTTAGCTCAAAATTGAATAAGATTATGGCGCTATCTTTTTAGGGTCCGACCCTTAGATTATCTAGGCAAAATATTAATGCCCTTTTACCACCCCTAGCTGTATCTGATTGAAAAATAGATGTAAATATAGATGCATTTGATTAAGGAAATTTAGTAGAACTAAAGGCTAGACAGGTGAGTTTGGTAGGTCCATCCTGTCAACACCAGGGAGTTGGTGGAACTGTTGAGAATGTGTCTGAGCTGAATCAGCAAAACTATCATGGCACATTGTATGGTTGAATGCGGCATCATTTAACCTATCTGAATTGGCAAAAGTAGCAGCTCTTTGCAGCATAAGCTCCTCTTCTAAACTGAAGTGGTTGCCCACCTCCAATGTTTTTTTTGCTCTGGTGCATGCCCCTGGCTCAACTTAGTTAAACGTAGTAGAATACAGCAACATATTTTTAAAGAACACAATCCTATTTGATACTCTCTCACGAATTAGACAATGGATGGTGCTAATTACTTACTTCTGGGCATGCCAGACCACCTGGGCTTGAAATAAAGCTTGGCCAAAATATAGACCACCAATCAGAGAGGAATCCTCCAGGAGCTAAATTTCTGACATAAATCAACAAAATATAATCCCAATGTGAGATACCTTAGTACCCAACTTGAGGATAAATAATGGACAAATTCATTTCAGTTAAATAAGTGGGCAAAATAAGTCGGTGAAACCGGTCTGACCGGTCGAACCTGAGCCAACCGTTTTTAAGGTCCCCACTTCATTTAAACCACTCTCTCTCTCTCACCGACTCCTTTCCTCCCCACCGTGTTGAGCCCGAGCTGGAGCTCTCTCCCTCTCCTTTCCTCACCCAAACCCTAGAATCCCCAAACCCACCCTTTCCATTTAATTCCAAGGTCAAGGAAGGGTCAAACCGGCGTGGGGAGTCATCTTCTCCGCGATCCCCTCCCTGGGAAGCTTGTGATGGTCGATCTCTAGTTCTAGGTGGTTTCAGGTGATTCCCTCTGGTTAGAAACGTCCAAAGGTATCCCTGAGTTAGTTCCTAGAAGGGTCTTAGGATTGGTGGCCGGATTTCACCACGACAAGGGTCTTAGGTTCTGGTCTAGTCAGGACCGGTCTGACCGGTCGAATGGACCGGTCTGACCGGTGTCACGGTAGGGTGAGTAGGACCGGTCTGACCGGTCGGGTGGACCGGTATAGCAGGGCTGAGAAGGGTTCGATTAGGGTTAGTTGATGCAAAAAGTTAGAATTCTATTTGGCTATGGGTTACTTGTAATTTTTATAAAATCATGCATGTATTCTCATGTCATACACATATGCATACGTGTAGCAGCCGCAGCGGAGGAGGTCGTATACGAGATGGTTGCGGAGCCGCAGGGGCAAGCCCCGCAGGAGGAGGTTCGTGGGGAGTCGGCCCAAGGCCCAACTCACCCCAGTGTTGAGCCGCAGACACAAGGCAAGCCCCGGTGCACATTCTTTTATTTCAAATTATGACACCTATATTATATTTCTATTACTTGTGCATTAGGTTTAGAATTTGTTTGGAACCCTAGTTGCATTATCCCTAGGTTTCCTTGAGTTATACTAGAATATAGAAGACGATAGAAATGCTATGCTTAATAGAACTCGGTATAGGTGGAGTGATTTCGGGTCACTCGTGAGATATAGGGCATTTAGTTAATTTAAATTTATGGAATGTTGAATTAGGTAAGAAAGGAACGGAAGTTGGAGACCGGGCGGGGAGAGGTTAGCCCCGCCTGTGTCGGTTAAGGACCGTTCGTTGTCTGGCCCTGTGATCGAGTTTGAATTGTACTAACCGCATGCCGGGAGTAGGAGGTAGTCGAAAGCGGTAAGCCTAGTACTGCCTCGCCTCGAAAGTACAGAACTGCATCACCACCCCGTAGGGCGAGTCGAGTAGTCGCGGAGAAACAAGATGCATATGTTTACTTTTGGTGGTCTCACGTTGAGCTCGGCTGACTATATGAAGGTGGGGTGGTTCTGTAGTTCGAGGCGGGGATGGGAAGGGTTGGTGCGTGGGGTCCGACGGGGTTTTTGCGTGCCGTGTTGGTTAGGTCTACCTTACAAGGTTAAATCGGATCGATTCGCCGTCAGTCACTCTCGGATATGAGCACCTTGATCTCAGCACCGCATCATAGTAATGTCTTATGGAACTTATGTGATGAGCGGGAATGACTACCCTGAATTACTCATCCATGTCTGTTATGATTTCTTAGCAGGTGCAAATACTAGTTGAGAATGACAGTATATAGAATTGGGAGCTAAAAGTGGAAAAATAAGGACTCATTTTAGAAGCTTTTTATGCAAAATAACCACCAGCCAGAAAGCCTTGCATGTCTAGATATGTTGGCTAAGTTATACCCACTGGTCGGGTAAGGCTTGCTGAGTATTAGTATACTCAGGGTTTGTTGCCAACATTTTTATTACAGGACACCCGGACGTCGACTTCTGCCCCTGTTGTGTCAAGTTCATCCGCCGGGATGCAGAGGGGTGGTAGGTCGAGGAGCGGGACCCATAGGTTAGGGCGCTGTCGAGCTGTACACTTGTGGGCTGAGTGTGCAGCCTTTCTGTTTTGCGTAGACCGGTCTGACCGGTCCGTGGGACCGGTCAGACCGGTGGAGTCGGCAGCATGGAGCCGACCGGTTCGACCGGTTGGATGAACCAATCCGACCGGTCGCGGAGGGTCAGATCTGATGTCAGCTAGCATAGTTGTAGGATCTTTTCTATTCGAACTTCAGTCATATCTATTGTAAAGCTTTGTAAATCATTTGTAAATCTACTTGAACTCGGTTTGTAAAATCTATTGTATCGTGTTTCGTTCGCCCTTGTATTTTTAAGTAATCGTGTCGTGCTTGTACCATCTGCGTCCATCATCGCGTGGGACTACCGGTGTTGTTTCGATCAGGCCGTGGGTTGAGAAAGAATCGCCAAATTAAGCCGTTAAGCTAATGCACCCGATGTGTTCAAATGACGGCTATTATGCTTAATTAGAGTTTTAATTTGGCGGTTCCGTCACAGTGTGCTCGGTCGGTTCCTCCCTCCGTAGCGGCCGGTGCGTCCCATCCTCCTCTCGCCTCCCACTCCACGTCCTCCTCTGCTTCCCTAGTTGAAGTTCCTCGTCCTCCTCTTCGTCGTCCCCGTGGGCGGTGAGGTCCTGGCGGCGGCGGCTTGGGAGGGATGTTCGGGGATGGTTGGGGTCGTGCGCCACGTCGGGAGGCAGCGCACAACTAACTCGCCAAATTTGGTAGACCCCAAGCCATCCGGGGAGATAGCAGAAGCTTTGCCCTTCCCGGGTGCAGGTGCCCATCGGCTATTTCGGCAATGAAGGATAGGTAGCGGAAGTACCCGATGCGGATAGCTTTACGAGAGGCTCAGTAGCACCTGAAGTCCTGGGTCCACTTTATGTAGAAGTGAATATTCAACGATATTGTATTTTCAGTGATATGCGATGTTTTCATTGACAGTGAAGCGTCTGTGGTGACTTCGTCAATCTCGAGAATTTCCCGATTCAGTTTTTGAAGATGCTCGTAAGAGTAGAATTTGCGTACATGTGTTCATACTGTATGAGTGAGTATGTGTGTATTGTAATTGTCCGAGTTGTACTATGTAATCTCATAAAATAAAAATAATGGCCGTGTTTGGTTAAATTCCATGGAATACTGTAGCACCTTTGACCACTAATTTAGAGTATCAAATGAAGCCTAATTACAAAACCACCTCCACAACCCCCCGTGTAAATCGCGAGACGAATCTAATGAGGCATTTGATCGCGCGATTAGAGGTTGGTGACTGTAGCATCACTGTAGCAAATTATTAATTAATTACCGTCATTAGATTCATCGCGAAAAGTTACACTCGTCCTTGAAAAAATTTTGTAAATAGACTTCATTTAGTACTCGTTCCTGAAAAGATTTTGCTAATAGACTTCATTTAGTACTCTATGCATACCAGATTTTTTTTCTCAAAAAACATGACGAAAAATTTTATACCGTAACCGAACACGGCCAATGATGACCTCTCGAAAAAGAACGAAAGCAACATGATAGTGACAGTGACAGGGACATGGACATTGACAGAGCAAGCAAGGCCAACCAGCAACAACCACGGTTGTCTAGTCTAGCTAGTTACTACTCCCAATGCATGCAAACACAACCAACAACAACTTGTATTCTGCAGCTACTCCATACAGCAATATAATTAAATACTGCGCACGCCAACCACGAGCCTGCACATAATTAAACACACCGCAGCCATGCTTATTCAACGCCTTGTATGCATGAAGTACTAAATGAAGTTTATTTGCAAAACCTTTTCACAGATGGACATAACTTTTCGCGACGAATCTAATGATCCTAATTAATCCACAATTAGCTATAGTAGAGCTACAGTAAACATCGTCTAATCGTGCGGTCAAAGGCCTTATTAGATTCGTCTCATGAAGTAGCACAGGACTGTGGAGTTGGTTTTGTAAATTACCTTGATTTAATACACCTAATTAATGGTCAAAGTGAGCTACAGTAGTTGTGCTACTAGTACTACTTACAAACCAAACACGGCCCAAGTCAGAGATCACAAACATCGTCGTCCGCTGCTTGGGATGGATCTACGAACTGCAGGTGAGGTGAGTGTGCGTACAGTGCAGGCGTCTATATATAGACATCTGGGTCTGTTTTGTTCTTGAAAAAAAAATACTTAGGGCGGGCGGCCGGGGCCACAAGTCAGAGAGCAAGCGGTCTGCTATAAACAAGAGTCGAGCATGCAATGCAACGAGCAGCTAGCGAGCGCTATTGCTATACCCGGCGGCCGGCCGGATGAGCGGCTGAGGCGCTGAGCAAGAGCTACCACTGCGCCGACAGAACACATACACCCTCGGCTAGCTCCTGGACATTTATTTAATTAATTCGCCGCGCGCCGGCCGGAGATAGCAGAGGCACACATAGATGATCCCGTACGCGACGGCGGCGGAGGCGGAGGCGGCGCTGGGGCGCGCCATGACTTGGGCGGAGGCGGCGTGGTTCCGGTACTCGGCGGCGACGCCCGACTACTTCCTCTACTGCCACAACGTGGTGATCCTGCTGGTGGTGTACACGCTGGCGCCGCTCCCCCTGGCGCTGCTGGAGCTCCGGGCGCCGCCCAAGCTCACCTCGCCGTACAAGGTGCAGCCCCGGGTGCGGCTCACGGCGGCCGAGTTCCTCCGCTGCTACAAGGACACGGCGCGCATGCTGCTCCTCACCGTCGGCGCGCTCCAGCTCGTCTCCTACCCAGCCGTCAGGATGGTTGGCATCCGGACGGGCCTTCCTCTGCCGTCGGTGGGGGAGGCGGCGGCGCAGCTGCTGGTCTACTTCCTGGTGGAGGACTACCTGGGGTACTGGCTGCACCGGCTGCTGCACTCGGCGTGGGGCTACGACAAGATCCACCGCGTCCACCACGAGTACGCCGCGCCCATCGGCTACGCGGCGCCGTACGCGCACTGGGCGGAGGTGCTCATCCTCGGCGTGCCGGCCTTCGCAGGCCCGGCCATGGTGCCCTGCCACATGACCACCTTCTGGCTCTGGTTCGTCCTCCGCCACGTCGAGGCCGTCGACACGCACAGCGGCTTCACCTTCCCCTTCAGCCCGACCAAGTTGATCCCCTTTTACGGCGGCGCAGAGTACCACGACTACCATCACTACGTGGGGAGGCAGAGCCAGAGCAACTTCGCCTCCGTTTTCACCTTCTGTGACTACATCTACGGCACGGACAAAGTACATACATACTTTAATTTCTTTCGTTCTATCTAGCTAGCTTAGTAGTCCAATATTATTAATTCCTCAACAAATCCCTATCGAAGTTCATTCTTAATAATTTACCACTGTATATATTTATTCATTTCAGGGTTACAGATACCATAAGCAGAGCTTAGCCAAGGTACGTATATATGTATGCAATTTCATTGCATTTCCAACAATTATCAGCAAAGTACCGTAGTAATTATCAGCTAAGTTGTGGAGTATATATATCATCAGTAGTTGACATATAGCTAGCTAGCACATAGAGACCGGAGATGGCTAGCTAGCACATAGAGACCGGAGATGGAGTGTGATGAATTAATAAGCCAGATTTGTTTGGCTGGCTATGGCTGGTAGTTGATGCTGATTTATTATAAGAGAAAAATATTACTGGCTGGTGGCTGATGCTGATTTGGTGTGAGAGAAAAACACTGCCGACTGGCTGGCTAACAAGCCAGCTGAACACAACGACCTCTCTTTTTCTATATATATATATCATCGATGATCGTGTCACTTATTATATTCTTACTGCGGTTATATATTTTTATTTCTTTTTTCCCATCAGATGAAGGACATGGAGATACACAATGATGAGAATGGACGGCTTGATGCATTCAACGGCTGGAAGCAAGATTGATTAGATGGCAACTTAATTCACTGCCAAGTTATATTAGCAGTACTACTGTAGGCAGCAGCGCGCTATTAGCTAGCGCCCATCACGGACCACGTGGACGTCGTATGTATGTCCAGATCCGATCGATCCATAAATCATCAGATGTAGCATAATAACTTAATTTCCCATATATAAATAATAATCTTCTGATCGAGAAGATGTATGTCAGTGGCTCAGTGCCATGTATGTGATATATATGCTATATACATACATATATATGCTATATACACACATACATGCATCCAAGCAACTCAACTAGCAACAATACATGTGATGAAATTGCAAGAAACCAATGTCCTATTTGGTCCAAGTGCTAATAGGTGAAAGTGCTATATTCTAGCACTAACTCCTCCAAACGGGAGTTCTAATGGGGTGGGCTAAACTCAAACGGGAGTTCTAATGGGGTGGGCTAAACTCAACCAACCGACCAAGACTTACATACTTTAGCATGTGTATGTGCTCATATATACTAAAATTTGTGCCCAAATACACACACACACACTAAAATTTAGCGCTCAACTTTAGCTTCTCCAAATAGAATCTAAACATCTTTTTAAGGCTCGGACACCGTTAATTAGTTGGAGCGGCCTTTGAGAGGAGGAGGGTGTGGTCATTTTGAGAGTCCCTTTCATCTGATCGGGAAATGCCTATCATAGAGCTAGCAAGGTAGAGCTAAGCTTGCAGCTGGGAACCATACATGCATCATCGTCAGGACCACGCACCCTACTACTGATTGCACCGCCCAAGCTACCTCGATCGATCGCGCGCAGTTCGTCGTGTTGCCGCAGAGTTTTGGTCCAGGGCAGGCCCAGCTTGCTCTGCTAGGAGGAGCATGCATTCAGGACAATTCTTGCTATAGATCTTGGGCCCCCACCGTATTTAAGTTCCTGAGGTAGCTAGCTACCTCTCCCACACCACCAATAGAAAAGCCGATGAGTCGCACGTGCAGCGCGTGGGTGACAGGGAACTTTCGCGTACACTGATAGGATGACGTAAGCAGATCTATGACTACTTCATTTCATCGAGGAAGAAGAAAGGGTAATTTTGCTCTAGGACACTTTACAATGTTGATTTTTACTACAGAACACTACTCAATTTTGTCTTTGCTGCTAGACACTCTTCGAATATGTATATTTGCTACAAGACATCTTAAGTAATATAATAATAATTTTCTGGTTGAGAGGATAGAGAAAACAAGTAATATGACCAAAATACCCCCACAATGCTAGCTTGCTAACAAGCATTGTTCGGAGGCAATAAACAGACATAAACAAACATGTTGAACAGGCCAATATCCATACATAGTGGCAGCAGTGATAAGGTCAAGAAACGTCCCAAAATATTCTAGCACACCACTGCTATCTGGATTTTTTGCGATCATACAATAGAAATATGATGGAAACGCATTTTTTTTTCTGACGCCAAGCAATTAGGAGGGGAATCACTGCACAAAACCGTATTTGTTGTAAAACCTTTTGAAGCCAGTCAACCACATCTATCGTTTAAGAGCGAGCGCACCGTGTTACCTAGCTTCTCGTTCCTATGCTATCGAACATTTGCGCAGTGGCGCCGCACACAACACATGCACACCACCTCCGGACCAACACGATCCGTGGCACGGCCGCGCCGGCCGCCGGCGTAGCTTTGCCGGGCGGACGCTGGGAGCAAAGAGGACGCCACGCGCTTTACCCAGCGGCCGCGCTCGCCCGGTCGCCCCGCAGCTACAGCTGCGTCCCACCGGGCACCACGGACGTGACGCTGAAATTGCAGTCGCCCGTGACTTCCACCCACTCATGCTCGCGCGCGGCCCCACCCATTCACGCCCGCGCCCCTCCCTTTTCTTTTCTCTTTTCTTCACTCTCCCTCTGGATCTGACGCGATCTGTGGGACAGGAGCTTCGCCTCCCCACAACCAAGGCGAGCGGCGCGATGGCGGGGACCGCGAGCGGCAACGGCGGGCACCGCGAGCGGCGACGGCGGAGCGGACGGAGGGGAACGGCGCGGCGGCGGGCTCCGCGAGCAGCGGCGGTGGAGCGGATGGAGGGGAGCGGCGCGGCGGCGGCGGAGCGGATGGAGGGGAGCACCGCGGCGGCGGGCACCTCCGCCTCTCTCCGACGGCCCCAGATCTGCGGCGGCAGCGGCTCGCGGCCCCCGGCACTGGGGCCGCAGCGGGGAGGCGGTGCGGCGAGCTGCCGTGCCCAGGCAAATTTTTTTTGCAAAAAATTTTTCACAATTTTTTTTGGATTCCTTTGATTTTCGGATGAATATTTTTTAATGATGCAAAAAAAAATCTTGAAAATTTTCTGCTCTCTAATTTTTTTTCTTGAAAATTTTTTCTGCTCTCTATTTTACTTGAAATGTTTTTTTGGTCTCCAAAATTTTTCTTGTATTTTTTAATTAGAAAACGACAAAAAAAATTCTATAAATGGAAAAGAACCAACGGTCGGAATATCGACTGTAGGGAAGGGGTCCCTACGGTTGACCGTAAATTAGCGTGGCCCCACCACGGATGGGTATTTGCCACTCACCTGCAGGGGCCAATCGCCGGCGACTTGTGCAGGGGCCGGTCACCAGGCGAGTGTAGGGACCAGTCGGGGGCGACTTCTGCAGCGGCCGGTCGAAGGTGTCGGCTTCTGTAGGAGGAGGCCGGCGGTATGCTGGCGGCGGTGGCCGGGGGTCGGCCCCTGGTTCGATCTGCGGGCGGCGGGATGGGCGGGGTGGGGGGAGGGGGTTTTGGATGCTGGATTGAACAGGTTAGTGTTAGAAGTCAGGGTTAATTTAGTCATTTTAAAACTTTTCTCCCTCCTTTTTTTTAAAATGACTATTATATTATCTAAAATGTCTTCTAGCAAATATACATACCTAAAGGGTGTCTAGCAACAAAGATAAAAATGAGTAGTAGGGGTGGGCAGAATACCCGAAACCCGAAATCCGAACCCGGAAAACCCGAGGCCTAACCCAAAAAACCGGAGCCCGAAAAATCCGAACACTAATTCGGGTTCTAACCCACGGTACTCGAAATTATTACGGATAATTCGGGTATTTGGCCACGGTACCCGAACTACCCGAAAAACAACCCAGCCCAAATATATTTTACAACCCAGCCCACCAAACCCTTACCTCTAACCCTGCCAGCAGCCCAGCCCAGCCCACCCCCTACACCACGCAAGGACGCACCCCGCACCCCCTGCCCTGCCTACCAGCCCCCACCCAACCCACGAAAGGCCACAGCCCCCTGCCCCCGCCCCCAGCCGCGCCATGTCCAGCACTAACGCGCCGCCACCCGCCGCCCGCCGCCCGCCGCCCAGCGCCACCATCCGCCGCCCGCCGCCGTGAGCCCACCGACCGCCGTCGTGCCCCTAGTCCTTGCGAGGAAATCGCTCACCGCTCCCATCTACACCTCCACCCCTCCCCTCGCTGTGGCCCGTGGAGCTCGACGCCGGCGACACCCTCTACGGGTTCCTCTCCAAGCACCCCGCCATCCTCCCATGCCTCGCCTTCGTCTCGGCTCTCGCGCCGCCTCACCCCGCAGTCCATCGCCGACGTCTTCCTCTGCGTGTTCGTGCCTCCGCATCTTCCTCTTCTCCGCAATTCGGGTTAGTCGGGTAAACCCGAACCCGAAATGTCGGGTACCCGAATTTTCGGGTTTCAATTATTTCCAGCGAATTTCGGGTTGCAATTTTCAGAACCCGAAATTTTGACAGCCCGAAAAACCCGACCTGAAATTTTTGGGTAACCCGAACGCCCAGGCCTAATGAGTAGTGTCCTGCAACAAAAATCAATATTGTAGAGTGTCCAGGAGCAAAATTACCCAAGAAGAAACTTGCTGCTTCTAATAGCATCTTCAAGAGACTCTCTAAAACATACACACTCGCAAACTATAGAAAAGAATTGGTAAAATTTGGATCCAACGGAGCCTCCATCACTCTCTCTATTTGGCCTCGCTCGGTATCCTTGCATCATTGCCGATCTCGCTCTATTCAGTTAGTTGTGGCTAATAGCTGGTGCTATTTGTTGTAAGGAAAAAGTACTTCTGACTGGCTACTGGCTGATGACTGATGTTGGCCCTATTTGGATACTCTAACTAAGTTAGAAGTTAGAGTTAGTATCTAACTCATTACTAATTATAAACTAACTTTAACCAAAGAGATGTTTGGATGGAAAAGTTAGATGGACAATAAAACATTTTTCCAATCATTTAGAAGGGGATAGGGAGGGAAGGTGAGGCCCATTTCAATCTAACCCCAATAAGCATCTTTGGAGGGATAGTTTTTTTTTGTGGTGGGTTAGATGATAACTCTTCTGTTTGGATACTTTGGGGTTAGATGAGTCCTAAAAAATTAAATCTAACTCTAATTCTTGTATCCAAACAGAACCATTAATTTAATAAATAAGTAAAATACTACTGATTAGTTGGCCGACAAACGCAAAATGAATAATGTCTCCCTCCTCGTCCGCTGGAAGCGCCCTTCCGTCGGAACAGGCAGGAATCGCCGGCATCAATGACAGTTGAGGCTCGGTGCTCGGAGTCTAAAATATTACTATTCTGCAGCAGGGCAGTGAGGTAGCGGGGCAGATCTCAAAGAGTTGGAGAAAGGTAGCTGTGATTATGGAATGGACCCCACATCATTTTGAGCACCACCGTACCGTTTATCTCACGCTGTAGCAAAATACTCCCTCCTTCAATATTTATAAGGCGTATATATATATCAAAATTTAAATATTTCTATTTTTGACTAATAATTTGACTATTAATTTTTTATTTTTTTCTATAATGTAAATTTTATATGGTTGGATTTGTAATCAAATATATTTTATCATAATTATAAATTTATAACTATAAATAATATAATATATGAGAAGTGAATGATCAAAATGTTATTTAAAAGATCGTACTATATTCTAGTATGTCTTGTAAAATGTGAAAGAATGGAGTAAGAGTTGAAGCATCTCTTGCCTCGATTACACTGCGGCTTAGCTGCATAGTCCAGACCAAGTTGGCCGCGTGGCCTGACCTGATGCCTCGATCAATGTTGCAAATAGCCCATTATATCAATGTTGCAAGTAGTCCGATACAGCTTTCTAGAGATGCGCGCCTCAACGATATTGCAAACACTACCGTTAATTACACTAACTCCGCTATAGCTTCAAATAGCACCACTAAATTTAATAGCGTAGCGCTGCTAACTCCACCACTATAGATTGTAAATCATATATGTACATGTAACTTATAAACTATAAATTATAACTTATGACTTATCTCGTAATGTTTTTCGGCACTCAGACATGCACATGTACTTATGAAATGTATATTGAAATTTATGATATTACTAACTAACAGTTGAATCTAAGTTTTATGATTTTTTGCATATCATTAAAGACCATAGCTGCTGCTATGCTATAGCAACACTATAGCTTTTATAGTTTTTTGTTGCTGCAAAATCTATGGACTGGTGTTCCAAATTTAATTAATAATTAATAGAGAACCTATCGACTGGTGTTTTAAATAGTTTCATAAAATGATATCGGCACGTAGTCCGATACGCCACATATGACGGCTGGAATTAAAAGCAAACTCAATCGAAAAGAAACGCATCTAACTTGTTAAACTTAATTTACCATCACCATTAGGCAGATCGGACCTAACCGAGATACCGCTAATAGCCAGGGTAATAAATTAATAAAACTTCTCAATTAATCTCATTATAAAAGAGTTTATTCTTAATTTGTAACTGTGATCGATGGAGGCAACCGATTAACAACTCGAGCAATAACAGATCGAATCGAACCAATGAGCAGCTTAATCGTGCCACTCAAAGATCGGACCTTATCGAGACAGTCTGAGATGACAAGACTAAACCAATTGAATCAGCTGATAAGATTCATTATGACATGATACAAAATTTGGTTATGAATTACAAAAACGAGGATAGATAAACCTATCGGCTTTCAAGATTCTGCAAAAAAAAAAAGATAAGAGCCTATAGATTTCTGATCATCATTGGATATATAAATTGTGATATCTAACAAAAACCCATAAAAGATTGGACATAACCGAAACCGTCTTATGAGCAAACTGGAAGTCGGACCTAACCGATGTAGCCCTGTTTACCGAAGGATACACCGAGTTCTACTCAACTCCTACTGCTAGGGTTTTGGCGTGACGCTGAAAAGAAGTTGTATTGATTGATGGTTGTCCTTTACAAAATCCTCAGGTCTACTATTTTATAACTTGATGCTAAAACTCCTAGCTTGTCCCGACTCAACATATTTGTTCCCAAAGAAAACAACTAAATCTACTATATTTACAAGATACTCTTTAAAAGAATTGATGATGTCATCCTCTCGTCCGAGTCGTGACCTGTCGCTGCGCCAACTTGGATCAACCCTTGACCGTGCCTTGACTGCACTGGCATCAGCTTTGACCAAGCCTCCCAGCAATCCTGGGCCAAGCGAGCTTTCAGCCTTCCTGAAAATTTCCTATCGGCTCAATTTTACTTGCAAAAATTGTATTTGTAAAATTTAGCATCAACACTTTTCTAGATGCACTGTGCTAAATTTTATAACCCGCGATTTACAACATTGGCTTCAATGGATCAAAAGGACGTTGAGATGTCATATGCATACGTACACTACTGGAAACTGGAATTTCCCTGAGGGTGAACATACCCACAGGAAATTACAAAATACCGGTAGGAAAATGGAAAAACAATTTCCCTGTGTGTGCCCCGTCAGGGAATAACCGTCAGGGATAAAGCGACAGGGAAATAGGAATTTGCCTGTCGGTTTTTTTCCCTGACGATGTTTGGGATATCCCCGTCGGTGGGCTTTCGTCAGGGAAATTCGAAGCCAGCAAACCTGGCAATTCTTTTCCTGTCGACAAAAACCCACAGAGAAATTCTAAGCAACCAGACCTGACCATTATTTTAACCCACAGGGAAATTATTCACACCGTCAGACCTGGCAATTCTTTTCCCTGTGTGTACATTAATTTCCCCATGAGTTTTTCCTCAACCGACAAGAAAATATGTATTTCCCTGTGTGTTCGGTTATTTTCCTGTGAGTTTTTCCGTAACCGACAAGAAAAGGTGAATTTCCCTGTGGGTTGCTGAGAAACACTCAAGGAAATTGGAAACACACAGGGAAAAGACAGTTTCCAGTAGTGGTAGGTGTGCAGGAGGCTCAGCTAAACAAGACAAGAGCAACAAAAACAAGGCGTTGAGACATCACTTTGGGATTATCAACTCTTGATAATCCCATTCATTCTATTGTTAATAACATATTCTTTACTGATGGTTTGGCCGTTTGGATACACAACATATACAGATTAAGAAGATGGAAGGCTAGTCTGTGCCTAGGTTAAGTTTCAGCAAAAGCCCAGCCCAGTCAATCAGATTTTTTGTGCAGGTTGGAAAAGAGTTATCAGACCAGATGGATCGGATCGGAAATCCCCTGAAAGCAGGATCCTTGGAGATTTTTCGTGAGTCCCTTTCATCTAACGCAGCGACGAAGGGAATGGACGCAGTTTATATTATGAGCATGCTGTCTCGCTCCTTCTCTATCAATATATTGATGACCAGCTATAGCAGTTAACCTACCAGGTCCATTTCCGTTAAAAAACAAAAAAAATACATGCGCCGTGTTTGGTTTTTTACCGACACAATTCCCGAGAACAGAATCTCGCATGCATGGAGTACTAAATGAAGTTTATTTGTAAAATCTTTTCAGGGATGAGTGTAACTTTTCGAGACGAATCTAATGACGGTAATTAATCGATGATTTGCTACAGCGATACTACAGTAACCATCCTCAAATCACGCGGCTAAAGGTCTCATTAGATTCGTCTCGCGATTTACACGGGGGGTTGTGGAGGTGGTTTTGTAATTAGACTTCGTTTACTACTCTAAATTAGTGATCAAAGGTGATACAGTAATTCCGTGAATTTTAACCAAACACGGCCATGAGCAAGCACGTTATGAAATGCAAATTAGGCCTTGTTTGGCTTCAGGACTTTTTTCAGAAGTCCCTATCACATCAAAAGGAATCTTACTATTTTATAGTATTAAATAAAATCTGTTTATAAATGTTTTTTGACAGCTGAGTGCTTTTTCGCGAGACGAATCTAATGAGCCTAATTAATTCACAATTTGCTACAGTGATGCTACAGTAACCATTCGCTAATCATAGATTAAAATACCTCATTAGATTCGTCTCGCAGTTTAGCCCCAGAGTTCTGCAGTTAGTTTTATAATTAATATTTATTTAATACTTCTAAATACTAAAAAGTCCCTAGGACTTTTTTTGAAGTCCCTGTTTCTAAACACCCCCTTAGACTACGTACGTGGCACAAAGACAATTATTATTAAGACGTACGTCCATCAGCTGAGCTAGCCATCACCTCAGGTCCATTCAGAATCACAAAGATCCATAGGTTGGCTGGCCACAGCGCGCGCTACCACTCTAGTATTTGTGGCGGATCTGCAAGGCATGCATGCTGTAACAAGCACGCACTGTGTCGTCGTCGTGGCCATGGGACAAAAGGAGGGGGCAATATTATGGGCTTGTTTAGATCCGTAAAATAGGGGTAAAAAGTGTCATATCGGATATTGTGGTATATTGTAATACTTTTCGTTTATTTGTGGTAATTGTTGTCTTACCATGATCTAACTAGGCTCAAAAGATTCGTCTCGTCATATACATCAAAATTATGCAATTAGTTTTTTTTATTTATCTACATTTAATACTCCATGCATAAGATAAAAAATTTGATATGACAGGTGAATAGTAAAGTTTGGAGAGAGAAATTATGAAAGTGAACAAAGCCAATGTGACACAATCAAGGATTATTGAGATGGTCCTTACATTGTTCGAGTGCACACATACACCCATGTATTAAATACATCTGCTCCATCTTTTGGTTACAACGACGACGACAACGAAAGACCCATACTATATGCTATATGTATCAGTAAACTTAACATGAGAGTAATAATCCATCGTTCCAAATTGTAAGTTATTTTAATTTTTTTAGAGAGTTAACATATTTCAAGTTTGATCAAATTAATATAATAAAATATTAATATTTATGATACTAAATAAATATTATTAGATTCTCATTAAATATACTTTCAAAGTATATTAGTTTTCTGGATTATTCGGATCTCGATCGGTGCTGCAACTTATGCAGCTAAGCATAATTAGCTGCAAATTTAATTTTCTGGATTATGTTATACATATAGGTGTTTTTTTTATAGAGAACGCATCCACCCTTGCAGTTGCAACTGTGGCAGTTCTAATTGCAACTGGTTCGCGTCCAGTAGCAACCGAGTCGGTCTGAGTTGCAACTAGTAGGTTGGTTTTAGTTGCAACTGATTTGCATCCCCAGTTGCAACTAGGTTAGTCTGAGTTGCAACTAGTTCACATCCAGTTGGAATTGATCTATTCCAAGTTGCAGTCGATGTAGTCTCTTGGTTGCAACTACAGGATGAGTGCATTTTGTACAGAGAATGCATCTTGTTGTATTTTAGCCTCGTTGTGTTTTGTTATAATGCACCTGAGTGTATTTTGTATAGAGAATGTACTCACTCTCCCAGTTGCAACTGTGACAGTTCTAGTTGCAACTATTTCACATCTAGTTGCAACCGAATCAGTCTAAGTTGCAACTGGTTCATGTCCAGCAATGAGTCTGTCAAAGTTGCAATATTTCACAGTTGCAACCAGGTCGGTCTTAGTTGCAACTGATTCGCATCGCCAGTTGCAACCGAGTCAATTTGAGTTACAACTGGTTCACGTCCAGTTGCAATTGGTCTATTCTTCCATTCCAAATCAATGTAGTCTCTTGGTTGCAATTGAAAATTAAATATATTTTATACAGAGAATGTACCTTGTTGTATTTTTAGATTCGGCGTATATATATATATATATATGTGTGTGTGTGTGTCCTCGTTGCACTGTCCAGCTGTTTTGAATCAGCAGCATCGTTACGTTTACCATGCATTTCTTCCAACTAGACCTGGGCATGGGCTGCCCGACCCGACGGACCCGACCCAACCCGTCCGAAAATAGCCCGACCCGACCCGACCCGAAGAGTTTGATGGGCGGGCTCGGGTCAAAATTTTTGACCCGGTATGACTGACGGGCCGGGCACGGGCTAAAAATTTTGACCCGAAACCCGAAAAACCCGAAGAAACCCGACATTTTACATAGGCCCGGCCCGACCCGACCCGAACCCGACCCGACCCGACTGGCTGTCGGGTCGGGTGCGGGCTCAATTTTACGGCCCGACCACCGGGTCGGGTCGGGCACGGGCCGCTAGAAAAAACACCAGGCTTTTTTTGACCCGACCCGAACCCGACCCGGCCCGGAGGATGCCCAGGTCTACTTCCAACACACCAGCAATATGCCTATACCACCGCAATGGTACGGTGGTGATGTACAAATTTATATATTAGTACAGGTACGCACACAGGACAATCGATCTTTGTCATTTCTTTGCTGAATTATATTCCTGCATTGTTGTTGCGAGCTCCGAGGCTTTCACAGGATCTTGGACAAGTGATCCGATGGCCTACTCTTGTCCTCAGGCCGTGTTTGGTTTGTAAGTAGTACTAGTAGCACAACTACTGTAGCTCACTTTGACCACTAATTAGGTATACTAAATCAAGGTAATTTACAAAACCAACTCCACAGTCCTGTGCTACTTCATGAGACGAATCTAATAAGGCCTTTGACCGCACGATTAGACGATGTTTACTGTAGCTCTACTATAGCTAATTGTGGATTAATTAGGATCATTAGATTCGTCGCGAAAAGTTATGTCCATCTGTGAAAAGGTTTTGCAAATAAACTTCATTTAATACTTCATGCATACAAGATTCTTTTTCGTGCTAGTAGTACTAGTCTAAACCAAACAGGGCCTGAAAGATACTCCTAGGACATTGCAACTTATAATTAATTAGTGTCAGGACGTACAGGTGTACATCCCTCCAGTTCATGATGATCTAGCTAGCTAGCTCAATGTGCTTTTGTTATGGGACCCCATGAATTGAATGTTTGTAACGATCTTATGGCCGGTTTGCGATACGCGATCTTTACCCGTAAACTCTATAAATATAAAAAAAATTATATCAAATATTGGAACACATACATGGAGTACTAAATAAAGTTTATTTATAAAACTTTTTGTATGGATGGATTGTAAATCGCGAGACGAATCTAATGAGCCTACTTAATCTATGATTTGCAACAGTGATGCTACATTAACCATCCGCTAATTATGAATTAATCATAAATTAATTAGTATCATTAGATTCGTCTCGCGATTTATAACTCATCTATGCAAAAAAATTTGTAAATAGACTTCATTTAGTACTTCAAATTAATAAGATTCCAATGCAAAATTTTTACATATAAAAAACTAAACACGGCCTAATTAACGTACGTACAGTATAGAATCATAGGGAAGCAAGTTAATTTTGAAGGAAATAAAAAGATCCAACTAACTAGACCAATCAAGTAAAACTTTAGAGGAGACCAATTGACAAAATGTAAGTGACAAGCACAATTAATGGTCAGTACAAATACACAAAACAAAGGTGATGGCCTTCTCCTCTTCTCCTCCTCCCTCTGCACCTCTGCATCACAGCGAGCGATGTTGCTAGTCCTCGAGCTCATAGCGAGACTCAGAAGGCGGAAACCTAGGATCTGCCAGTCGATGTTGCGGAGGCGGCGTTGCCATTCCCTCAACTGCTGCTGCCTGGTCAGCCGTGGGCTTCGGCTTCAGAAGGCCCTTCACTTAGAGCAACTGCCCATTTAGGTACCAAAAATTTTCACCCAAAAATTTTCACATCCCATTTGAACACATGTATGAAGCACTAAATGTAATTAAATAATAAAATTAATTATACAGTTTGGATGTACACAACGAGACGAATTTTTTGAGCCTAATTAATGCATGATTAACCATAAGTGCTACAGTAACCCACATGTGCTAATGATGGGGTCAAAGGCCTCAAAAGATTCGTCTCGCGGTTTCCAAGTGAGTTCTGAAATTAGTTTTTTAATTAGTGTCTGAAAAACCCTCCCGACATCTGGTCAAACATGTGATTTGACATCCAAAATTTTTCGTTTTTGGAACTAAACAGCCCACAAGAATAATGATTTAACCTGCTGCTGGCTGTAAGAACTTTTGCAGCTCATCTCTCAATCCACTTGTATAATGGTTTAGCTCTTCATCATAAATACATGATCCACTTGTCTATATCACAAAATTTCTTGATTCTTGTGTCGAAACTGGCTGTAAGCTAACAGCCCACTTCTCCTTTCTCTCTCCTCTTCTCTCTCATCCACCTCAGCATTCAGCCTGCTTTTAGCCCACTATAATACTTACTCTTAGGGTGCTTTTGGTTGGACTTTCGAACCTGCTTTTGCTTTTGCTTTTGCAAAAGCCAACCTAAAGGCTCAAAAGCCACGGATGCTTTTACCCAAAAGCTATTTTTGTTCTATTACAAAGTGAAAGCACATCCACCCTCTTCTTTCAGCTACTTTTAGATTAAATATTTACCCACCTACCACTGGTTATGATGCATATCGGCTCGGGTTCTTTCTTTTCCGTCGCAGTCTCCTCTCTCTCACGACTCTCGGAGCTTACTCCCCGGCGCTGCGAGCTCACCTCGCCGCGAGGCTGCTCCACCATGCAGCCACCCTGCTGCCATAGCGAGCTCCCCCCGGCGTCGGTCGCTTCGCCACCGGCCACCCCGCCGTCGCCGCGAGCTCGACCCGCCGGTGCTGCGAGGCCTCCCCGCCGCCGCCGTGGGGCCGGCCTGCTGCGCGGCCATCCTGCCACTACCGGGAGGCCGCTCCGCCGCTAGCTCGACCCGCCAACGCTGCGAGCTAGCCCCGCTGTCTCGAGCTCGACCCGCCGACGCTCGGCGCTCTACCCATCGTCATCGCGAGGCCACCCACCCACCGCCGCTGTAGCGAAAATGGCTTCTCATGCCATATTTCAATATAATGTTTTGGCGATTGATGGCACACACAACACTTGGACTAATATGATTGTTAAGATGACAATTCTCAGACTTTTAGATTCAAGTGATGACAAAGAGAAGATAGGCGTAGCTAGGACCGATTAGCAGACGGGGGTCGAGGGGGAGCTGCCCCTCGCGGGTCTCAGGGCAGCGCCCTGAAACCTCTTCGGTCCAAAGGACAAGAATTGAAGAGACCATGAAGAAATCCAAGTCAAAGAAATCAAGACAGAGATACTTTAGTATCACCGGTTGAACCGACGCTGAGAAAATCACATACGTCGGTGCATTGACTTGGAGCACACCAGGAATTTTAGTTTCACCAGTTGAACCGACGTTAGGGAAATTGAATACATCGGTGCAATGGACCCAGAAGCTGAGGCCAGGTCTATACACCGGATGAACCGACGATTGGGTCTTGGTGAACGTCGGTGCAGTTGTCCAGAAAGTTGGTTTTTCAGAGTTCACAAGACAACTACACTCACCGGTTAAACCGACGCAGCATCGGTTGATTGCCCGTACACGTAACGACAAGTTTTTGAGGCGGGCAGTTTAGTATCACCGGTTGAACCGACGATGGCTATTGGAGGTGCGTCGGATTAACCGGCGTTAAGTATTTTTCTGGCAGCTTTTCTCCAACGGTTATATTTGCTTGTGCTGCCTATATATACTCCCAAGGCCGGTTCATTTAAGTGTGCTGGAGTTGCTGAAGCCTACTACACTTGAAGAACACCTCCAACCACCTTAGAGCTTCATTGTACATCATATAGGTTTAAGCACACTTGTAAGAGTGCTTAGTGCTTGATTAGGCTTAGTTCTTGAGAGAACTAGCTTGAGTGAAAGTCTTGCTGCGGCAACCATCTTGTGTACTCGTCGTGTGACCCTCCGACTTGGTGTGGAGAGGCAACGACACTTTGTGCGGGGAAGGATACCCCTCTTGGTGAGAAGCTCCGATAGTGAAGACGGTGTTGTGGGTAAAGCTTTGAGAGAGACGGTGGCGGTGGCCTTGTCTTGGTGACTTGGGGTCACTTAGCCTTTGCTTGCCGGGAGCCTTGGTGGCGAACGCAAGACGGTGATCAAGCGGAGAGACTCGGCATCACACTTGTTCGTATTGGACAAGTGGCCGTGGACTTAGGGAGGGACTTGGTGTCCTAACTGAACCACGTTAAATCGTGTGTCTTGGTGTCTTCACGGGAGTTTGCATATTCTCTCTCTTACCTCTTTACTTACCGTATTACGTTTCCGTATTTACTCTATCTTGCGTGCCTTTACTTTCCTAGTTAATTTGATTAGGATTGGCTATAGGTTGCAAGTCTTTTAGGGGTAAGTAGAGAGTAGCATAGATAAACATTAGTCATAACTAGCATGTGTAGGAAGTGTTAGGTTTATCTCATGCAAATAGATTGAGCCCTAAGATAGAAAGCGATTAGCGACCCTATTCACCCCCTCCCCCTCTAGGGTCGGACATCCCGGTGATCCTTACAGCCGCGAGGCCACCCCATCGCGCGGCCGCCCCGCTGCCACCACAAGCTCACACCGCCGCCGCGAGTACGACACGCCGGTGCCGCGAGGCCGCCCCGCCGCCGCCGCGAACTCACCCTGCACGCCACCACACGCTGACCCTGTCGGGAGCTCCGGTGAGAGACAGAGGAAGAAGATGACGCTGACCCTGCCGGGAGCTCCAGTGAGAGACAGAGGAAGAAGATGACTAGGTGAGAGAGAGAGGGAGGAAGAAGGGACGTGTCTCTATGACGTGTAGATTTCACTTGTAAGGGAGGGAAGTTTTATCAAAAGATCTATTCAACCAAACTGGTTTCCAGACAATATTTCACAGCAGGTTTTTCAAAAAACACAGCTCACAGCAATTTTTCCAAAAATTACAGTCCAACCAAATACATCCTTAGCCCCGGCAGCGGCGGTGCGGAAGACGCGGTTGTTGCAACAACACAAGGGGAGCTGGAGGAACTAGATGCTCTCCTTGGGCTAGGCATTTGTACATAGGCTCTAGGACAATCCTAATTAGGCCTTCTAATAGCCCACTAGAGGAAGCCTAGCAATTCTTGGCTGCTGCTGCTACTAGTCCGTAATAGTAATACTTCTAGGAAAAAAATATTGCTATTTCCTTCATTTCAAATTATAGGTCGTTCCAACTTTCTTGGATAATCAAAATATTATTTGACTCTCTAGAACACATGGCTAAATTTTAGTCCTGTCACATCAAAGAGAATCTTATTAGTTAGGAGTACTAAATAAAATTTAATTACAAAATTTTTTGAACATATAGATTCTAATTCGTGAGACGAATCTAATGAGCCTAATTAATTCTTGATTTGCTACAATGATGTTGTAGTAAACATCCGCTAATTATGGATTGCTTTATTGATTCGTCGCTCGCGAATCAGTCTAGAAATTTTGCAATTAGTTTTGCAATTAGATTTTATTTAATACTTCTAAATAATAACTTTTTTATGTGACATGGCTAAAGTTTGGACCTCTGGAACCAAACACTGCACGCAAATTGAACAGCAACACTAGCATTGCTCAGCCGCAGCAACGCTAATCTTGGACGGAACAGAGCGAGCAGCAAGATGCCCGACAACAGGCTAGAATCTCTTCCTGGCAGTAGCACCATGCCCGCAGCAGCTGCAGGCAGCGGGTTCAAGTCGAAGCGGTCGTACCGTGGCTGATCAATGCGCAGCCGGGCTACACCGCGCCGGCGTCGACACCGCCTTCTACGTGACGTGAGTGCGTGATAGGGCCTGTTTGGGAGGTGGGAGTTTAATTTTAGTGAAATAAGTATTGAAATAAGTTTTAGATATGTTTGGACAATAAGCAATTAAACACAATAAGTATACTAGAAAAGGAGGTAGGTGTGAGTATCTGATAGACCCCACCAGCAAATAAACACAATAAGCATATCCTGAAAGTGCTTATGGACTTATAGGGTGCTTAAAGGTAATGCCTCCAATAAGCCCTGATGTTTGGAGGCCAAAAGGCTTATGTGGAGCTTATTTAGAGGGCTTATAATAAACACCCTAGAACCAAACAGGGTCATAGTACTATTTCTTAATTAGGCAGCAGCGACTAGTAGGAGTAATTACTGTACATGCATGTGACTAACTACTAGCTAGAGATAGATTCACTCTGTTCGCTGTTTGGTTGCTCCAGCCAGCCAACAATATTTTTCTCTCACACAGCTCCAGCACCAGCCTCCAGCCACCAGCCAGCCAACAGTATTTTTCTCTCACACCACTCCAACACCAGCCACCAGCACCAGCACAGCGAACAGAGTGATTGCTTGCATCTTCATCAGATGCACGTACCACAAATCCGGATCCATACTCCATACACTATTATGGCTGCGTTTAGTTCCCAAAAAAGTTTGCCCAGTACCCGTCACATCGAATTTTTGAACACATGCATGGAGCATTAAATACAATTGAAAAAAATAACTAATTACATAGTCTAACTGATTCCTACGAAATGAATCTAATGACGCTAATTAATCAAAGATTGGACATTAATTATCAAATAACAACAAAATGTGCTATAGTAGCCAAACTCAAACTTTTTCACCAACTAAACACCTCCTATATAGATATATATAAAAAAGAGACATGCGCTTGCTCAGATTGTGTGCATGTTTCGAGCTGTTGCGTCTTCTTACACGCATATGAAATCTGAATGTTTCATCTCCTCAACCAATGAAATTTGGGGATCACAACTGAACCGTTAAGCATCAGCTCAATATGGACTCTCCAACCCAAGAAGAAATAATAATGATAGCTGCCGCTGCTGCAACGATAGATGCAAGCGTAAAACAACACAATCTGCACAACTATTCATCCTTTCAGTGTCACTACTGTACACGGCAAAAGACTTTGTTTCTTCTTTCTTTCTGTACAGGCTAATCCTATGTTAGGCGAGCTACCAAAAGCTTAAGGCTAGCATGCTAGCTAATTCTGAAGACCTGCAACTTTCCCTTGCTTAAGCACCCAAGGTACCTCCCTCCACCTGGACTTTCTGCATACCTTAAATCAAGGATCGGCTGCCAGTGTGAGCAAAGATCAGCATGAATCGCAAACGAAGGTAGTTGCCACGTCCGGACCCCGCGCAGCGACTCATCCCCATAGGCGAAGAGATGTTGATTGTCTCCATAAGGTATGATTGCTGATTTTGACATGCGCACCTCGCTTACATTGCCATAGCATGTTGTGCCTTCAGCCAAGGATGCATTACCTGTCCTCCTGATAAGGGAGTGGTGGCCTAATTTGCCTGAACCAACAGGGCGTGATGGCGTCTGTGATAGGTACACTTGAGATGTGTTGGCATCTTCTGATGTGCCAACTTTGGGCCGGAAGGAAGCCACCAAAAGATCGCTTGATGGAGGGGCACATGCAAGGGAAATGCATACACGCTGATTGTCCATCCCAGTTAGCAAATGCGGCCTGAAAGATAACCCACAGAAAAATGAGAACCACAATTCATGGACCCGAAAAACATAAATGCACTTACTAGAGATATACCAATCACATCACCATCAGTAAAACCTAACTGCATGATACTATGTTGCCAAACTATTACTGCATCATATACCTGCTTTGATTGTCATCAGGATCCCACATGCAGGGACCTACAGCAGAAGCTGAAAGAATCTTCCTGCACCCATTATTATCAATGACAGAGTGGAGTGTATGAATCGGTTGTGCAGATAACCCCATCATGGAATACAAGGGTCTTGCAGCTTGACGGATATCAAAGACCAAAAGCATGCCATTCTGAAGTATGTAAACAAATCAAATCATGTAAAACATTACAAGCCATGAGAAGCTTAAGATGAGGAGATGCTGAAAGATTAACCTGCAAGCCAGCATAAATATGTTGTGAACTCGATACATCTGCTGAACACGACCAACCAGGGACCTGCTCGGTATTGTGATAACTTAATTTGCATATTCAAACTCCCATCCAGTAAGTTCCAACAAGATGGGGGAAGAAAGTTCAAGCCACCAACACCATGCATGTTTTCATTGATCAAATTCTAAAAAAGTAAAAAGGCTAAAGAAAGAAACAATATATCAAATAACATATCTTACAGGGACCTTCTTGGTATAATTAAAAGCAAACAGTATCGTTAGGTCATTAAATGCAAGTGTTTACACTCTTTCAGGCCAGTGCAAGTGTTCAGATTTGCAAGGTGAGATAATTACCGGCAAATCACACTGAAGAACGACACTGTCTGTTGTCATGCTGGTTTCAAAATACATCATCAGAAGTGTTAGAAAGAAGTACGGCGAAACACAGTATCAAGTAGTTGGGGTAAAAACAGGAGGAACCATGACTTTTCCCAAAATTCAAGACAAACCTGAAGAGCGATAGCCTCCTTCCTAGTGATGTAAAAATAGCAGATCCTCCAGGCAGAATACACATATCCCTAACAGCTTTGGTATCGGGAGGAAGGCGGATTTTTGCTTCATGAGTGGAAAACATGCTAATCTGTTAAAAATTACAATAAAGTGAATGCTGTAAACCTAAATTCTAAAGGTGATAGGCGCAAGTTCAACAACTCATCAGGCATTTTACAAAATTTAAATTATATACCTTGGTAAGAACATATTCAGCACCTACAGCACTTGCCCTCCCAGAAGCAAGTATGATTTGGTTAGATGCATCTATGCTGATGACTCGAGCTCCATCCAAAAATAATTCATTCTACACAACATGGTTAGCAAGTGAAACAATCTCAGGAATTTAATTTGGGATGAACAACAGAAATCAGTATTCACTGACAAAATTGAGAATAAAAAAATGTAATGCATTATTGGGGGGGAAACAGACAATAGAACCCTGAAGGTTGAGTCTTGACTTTATTTAATTATTTATCATAGTTAGATACATTCATTACTCTTTAAAGTTTAAAAGCCATGAAGTTAAACCTCAACAAATACATGAGGCATGATCATGTAGAGCAAGATATTTCATGAGCAAGTGTCATCTGAGATGGAAAGGAATATGCTGAGCGCATACTGGCAAATGGATGCAAGAATAAAATACAGTACAACAATATGAACAACAGATATAAAGCAAGCTTCAAAGTGAAGGTAGCAAAACTAAGATAGGTTATTCTTGCCATGCATTCAATCAACTTGTAAACCATACATGTAATAAATAAGGTAAAAAAATAATCAGATCAGCCTAACGAAAATTCCTAGTTGTTGCCAAGTAACTGGTCAGGGTAAGCAAACACACCAGATAAGAAACAGGTTATAAGAAACTAAAAAGGAACTCAGTATGTTTGAAATAAAAATTGCAGTATCAATAAACCATGTTATAATATTTGTAAAATAGCTCCATTTAGTCCAATGTTGGATATGGAACCAATTCTTGTAATTATGAAACCAAGGTAAAAATACCTGTAAGCTAAAATTTACTGTCGTCGAGCTAGATGGCTCCAGACGTGCAGCTCCATCTAAGTGGCCTGCCACTTTCTTCATAGAGGAACAAAAAGAATCCTTGAGCTATACCACATTACTGTTAATCACTGAACAACTAACTGGCATCACCTGTCTCTTTGAGCTAACAGCATCTATTATTCTCTGCTCCATATCAATCTGCCTCTGCAAGGAACAAGTCGCAATTAAACGTACGCATTAAGTTCTAGTTAAAAAGTGACTTATTGCATTTTTTCTCCGGACACAACAAACAACAAAGAAAGAACACATTATAGGAGATATCTTGGTTCATGATGACCTCCAATATCACAACAACAAAGACTTTGGTCCCAAGCTGGTAGGGTAGATATGTAGATAAATGAGTAACCGGACATACATGATACATCTTTTGTAATGACACTACACACTCAAGAAATGTGATCGCTTCAGAGCATCAACAGAGGAAGAAGCAGACGAAGGTGGCTGGACATACCTTGGTCATCTCCTCAAACAATTTATCATGGTGCAACACCTACAGAGAAGAAAACACACAGGTTAGACGTAGAAGATAGACACTCCCCATATGAAAAGGAATGCAAGGCTAAAAGTTGAAGGACCTGGTAGAGGCCTTAATGAAACTAATTACCTTCTTCTCCAGGGAATCATTTCGCTCTCTTAAACATGAAATTTCCTGGAGAGTTGGAAGAAGCTTTAGTTCACAATCATGAAAAGTTCCAGAGAAAAAAAAAGTAAAACAATCAATCTAACCTTTTCAAGTTCATTTTTTGGAATGGCAACCTCTGGTGCATAGAGATTGATGATGTCCTTATTTTTAAACCTTTTGCCACACTGAGGGCACTGAAATACAAAGAAGAGGAAACTTCAAATCATGGAGAATGATCTCTCCTGGAGGTGGAACCATCACAAAAGTAATTAAACTAGGTCTCGGGAATACAAACCGTGGCACTTGTATTCCCACGCTGGGTTAACCACCTCTCTAAGCAAGATCTCCCGTAGACATGCCCACACGGGATGCAGCTACAGAGTGTATCACGAAGTTAGGCAATTCACATCCTATGCATTGTGCATTCTGAGACAGGATAAGCACATCACAGGAAACACCGATTCAAGTAGAAGAAAACACACTGTCAATAGCATTTTTTTTATGTGCAATTCCGCATTCTCTGAAAAATATTGGATAGTCCTATTAGAAACGGAAAAGACAATACATACACGGCCTAGACGTTTCGATTCATGTTCTGCATAGATATGTTTACAATAGACAGCAAACAAAGAAATTATTGGAGAGGGAAGGCGGCGTAGGTGGATGATTGTTTTTTTTTATTATTCTGAGATAAGAGGCTGGATGATTTGGTGCCGCTCACCTGATGCGATGCGGGCCTTGGGAAGTCCATGGCTCCATACATACGGGGCAGGTGGGCATGTTGGCCCTCTCCGCCGAGCCACCGGCAGCCGTCACCAAGGAAACCCTAGCTTGGGCGGATGGCCCGCAATCTCCACCAGCAAACTCTTCCCTCTCCCGTTCCTCCTCCTCTTCCTCATCATCATCGTCTTCGTCGTCGCTGGATCCTTCACTCTCGTCCTCTCCTTCCTCCTCCGATCCTCCGTCGTCCTCTCCCTCCTCCGACGATCCTCCGTCACCATCGGGGTCCTCCTCCTGGTCCTCTTCGCCGAAGTCAATCTCGACGCCATCTCTGAAGAAATCGTCCAGCGAGACCGGGTGCAGCGTCGGGCCCCTGGCCGCTCGGGAGCGTGATGGCATGGTGGCGGCGCCGGCGCCGGCGCGCAGACGACACAATGGGAGAAGAGGGGAACGGATACTTTTGGCAGCCAGGCGGCGGCGCGCGATCGGACACGACAAAGAAGCTCCCGGAAACTGACCCATGGGCCCCCATTGTCTTACTTGGGGCTTTTTGGCCCAACTAGGCCGTTGTTCCTTTTTTCTTTCTTTTTTTATTACTTTTTCACCGCAAAATAAAAAGAACGAAAGAAAAAACACGGAAGGAAAAGATAAACTGAGACTGCACTGTGCTATTTGCGTGTGCATCTCCAAAGACTGAGGCAAGCTCGAAAAAAAAAAGGAAAAACAAAAGAAAAGATGGTCGCCCAGCGAGTCAAAGGCCTGCACTTTGTCATGTCATCCATCTTTATCTCTTCTCTCAGGGATCACACACAGGGCATGCCGTGGATCACAAATACTATTAGCATATGTACAGTAGAGTAATTGCATATCAACCCGGAAACCCGTCTCCTCTGTCTGGCTGGCTAACTATTAACTAAACCAACCAACCCAAGATGAGAAGATCCATCCAACACAGGTACTACTGTACACAACAGCTAGCAGCATCAGTAGATGAACGAAGCAGAGCTCAACAATCCTGCATTTAAGCTTTTCAAAAAAATAAAAACAATCCTGCATTTAATTAAGAGTCCAGGGACAACACATTATTAGCCTACTCCAAAACGTCACTTCTCAAAAGGGACAAAACATTCCAGAGTCCAGGAGAGAGGTAAACACCCAATTCCATTCAAGCACCTAGTATCAGTTAAGAATTGAAGGGCAATCATCAGTCGACAGTCATCAAAAGTGCACATCAGCATAAGGTAATGTCGTCCCTACTAAACCAATCCTGCATTGCATTCCCACACGACATGATCGGGCCGGGCCAGCTACATATCCCCAAGTCTCCAGCAACGCTGGTCTCATATATATATACACGTCAGAATCAGATGCTATACAAGTACGACACAAAAGGCACCTGATCAGTATGGCAACTGCAAAATTAAAAGGCACGACCACCACTCATCATTTCAAATAATCGGGTTCCAGCAGTCCATCGAAGCTCTGAACCACGAATTCGAGTAGGTCCTCATAGTGTCTATGTGCCATCTCCACCTGCCCCTTCACTGATGCATAGCTAGTCATAACCATCGCCAATACATCCTGAACCAACTTCTTATCCACGTCCTGGTCCTCGGCACCGACAGACTGAGCTAGCACTTCTAGCTTGTCAGCAACTTCAGACACAAATTGCGCTTCTGACTTGGCTTCAGACGCATGCCGTCTTGCTAAAGGCGCAAGAACTGCTAAATACTTGGCAACCCTAGAATAATGTGCTTCTACTTCCTGGTTGATCGAGCATAAGAACAACCCATGAGATGCACCCAACAATCAACATAAAGCAAAAATAATCCAGTCCTAAAATATAACCACAATACTAGGATGATCTAAGACTTCGATATGAGTACAGTATAGGAAAGAAAGGAACCTGTATGCGACAGCAACCATCCCACAGATTCCCTGGTATGTAGAGGTTGATAATATGCTTGCGTTGAAATGCTTCACCACACTGAGGGCACTGAAAGAAAGAACAATTGGCATGCACAGATAAGTTGTCATGCATGTATCTAGGAATAGGATCTGAAACAATCTGATATACTTATGAAACTTTGTTGAACACGAATTTTGCCCATGTAAAAGCATGTCTGACACCTTTGCGCTTGTATTGCCGCAAGCACTCAGCCAATTCTCCAGGCACGATCTGCCATACACATGTCCACAGGGAATGCAACTGCATGTAACAGGTAGGTGATGATTGCATATAAAATATGTATGCATATAACAGGGAAAGCGAAAGCTAGTGCATTTCAAAAGAAAGAACAGATGGGAAAAAACATTGGTTGGCCTCGTTATCAGACTTTTCTTTTCTAGGCTGATTTTGGCTGGTAAAAGGCCGGCTGATTTCGGCTGTTTCAATAGTGTTCTGTGACAGAGAATAAGCCGGAATAAGCCGAAAGCAGACAAGCCGAATACGTTCTAAGCAAATCCAGGGGATACCCACCTTATTTTCATTCGGAAAGGCGTCTAGGGCACGAGGGAAACCATGGTGGAAGCACAGTAGAGCTGTACATCTCGGTGCATAATGAAGGCAGGCAGCAAGCATTCAGAGGAAACCACATCATCACCTTCTCCGCTCCATGACGATGCATTACTGTTAGCGCGCCCCACCTAGCCAACCCGACCATAAAACCCAGGTGTTATAGTGGGAGGGGTGGGGGCTTTTATCCATAGTCCATCATTCACCCTACGGCGTGCGAGCCCGGCGTAGCCCGCAGCAGGTTCTAGTGCCCGGCATAGCCTGCAGCAGGTCTCAGCACACGAGAGGCGCAGGGGAAATCGCGCAGCGGAAATGCGTGGCCGGGTGGGTTCGAACCCGGGACCTCGCCTCTGGTACCATGTTACCATGCTGACCCATGATTGTGTATAATATAATAATATGTACTATGTGTACTTGTTTGGATTCCAATTCCAACTAGGTGATGGTTCAGGACATTAGTAAGCAAGCTCTAGCGACCAAATTAATGCTCGATATGAAAACCGGTGTTTCAAACAAATTAAACAGGGGGAAGAAATCAGCAGTGTGGTGCAGATCCCTAAAAGTTATTACTGCCTGTGGTATTTTCATTCAATTCTCTAACCATATTCCTAAAATTCGAGGCCAAGCATCAATCCTTATTTTCCTATCCCAAACGTGGATCTCCATCCCTAGTTTCTCGGGTAAATCGAGCAGAGTCCTATGTGGAACGAGAATGCCTTTGTCATGGCAGCAGATGACTGGGAAACTAGCTCCATGATTAATAACACTAAATAATAAAGGCGATAGTTGAATGCGACTCTGCTAGTGCAGAAATTTACTAGCAGCTTTTCTCACCAGAGACGATGTGCGCCGCTGCAGGTCGATGGCTCCATACACACGCAGCAGGTGGTCCTCGTCTCCCCGCTGTCATCTTCATCCGCCGCCGCAGCCGCCGAAACCCTAGCTTCCTCCGCATCTTCCTCCTCGGTCTCCACGTCTGTGGCCTCCTCCTCCTCCTCCGCAGGCGGCGAGGACATGGGGTTGGGGACGCAGGATCTGCGGCGAGCTCAGGGACGGCAGAGGGAGAGAGAGAGAGGAACCCCACAGCCAGGCGGCCAGGCCTCGTCGTCCTCCACCTCCAGCCTCCAGGAAGAGCGAGAAGAAGAGAAGGTTGTTGCCTGACAGCCAGGCCTGGGCCACCAAACAGGCAGGCAGGCCGGCCCACCAAGGCGAGGCGGTCAAACCCCTCGCTGAAATACACACGTCGCTCGAGGGGGCCGTGTGTAAAAACACCAAGAATCTCTCCTTCTCCTGTCTCCTCCCTTCCCTTCCCGGCTTCCCCTCTCTCTCTCCGTCTCCGGCGGCCGGACTATGGCTCGGAGGGGCGTGTCCTACGTGTCGGCAGCGCAGCTGGTGTCCATGTCCCGCGACCCCCGCGTCGCCATCGTCGACGTCAGGGATGAGGAGAGGAGCTACGACGGACACATCGCTGGGTCCCACCACTACGCCAGCGACAGCTTCGCCGAGCGGATGCCCGAGCTCGCCCAGGCAACCGGGGCCAAGGAAACCCTCGTCTTCCACTGCGCACTCAGCAAGGTCAAGGTTCCTGTTTCTCCGTTTCTGTGCGCACCAACCTGTAACAAGTTGAAAAAGATCGGGATCTCAAAATGTTTCGTGCCATGTAATCGTTCGCTGCCTCCCTCCCTCGTCCCTCCCTGTGCGTACCATCTCTATACATAAATTGGCGTGATTCAAGACCTTAACTAACTCTGCCTCCCTCCCTGAGTTAGGTACCATTTGGGTTGGGGGAACTTCACGAAAGAAAGCTAATAAAAGCACCAGCTTTCTATTAGGCCGCGTTTGGAACCTTAGAATTGAATTCTATTCTAATAATTATAATTTATAGACACAAATCTATTAAGTGGTTGGAAAGTTGCGGGATGTCAAATTCTAAGCCAAATAGCCTAGTTTATTAAGTAGATTTCAATTCCTCCGAAATAAGAGTAATTTCAACCTTGTTCACAGTTGTAGAATATCAGGGTTAGCTTCATTGTACGCTTGGTTACTGCTGTCAGGTTCAGCAACAACAACAAAAATGCATAAGGGGGCAGATAGTAGTACGTAGATGGTGAAAAGTACTCCGTGCTAATATGTCAATAACAAAAGGAAATCAAGAGACACACACCATATATCCAACAACAACATAAGCCTTTTATCCCAAGCGAATTGGGGTAGGCTAGAGATGAAACCCACAAGACACAAAGGTCACGATTCAGGCACGTTGATAGCTAGTCTCCAAGCGCTCCTATCCAAAGCTACCTCCTCAGAGATATTCCAATCTTTAAGGTCTCTCTTAATCGACTCGTCCCAAGTCAGTTTAGGTCTACCTCTACCCCTCTTTACCTTATCGACACACTTAAGCACCCCACTACGCACCGGCGCCTCCGAAGGCCTCCGTTGGACATGTCCAAACCATCTCAACCGATGTTGGGTAAGTTTCTCCTCAATTGGTGCCACCCCTACCTTTTCCCGAATAACTTCGTTCCGGACTCCATATATCCATTCCTCCTAAATTCTACATGTTATATCACCTGTGTTCTTCAGTCACAAAATCACCTCTCTATTTGAGTCACTGCTGTTGGTCTTTCTTGTAACATGTTCCCTCAAACTGCAGGTGCGAGGCCCATCTTGTGCACAGATGTTCCATGACTATCTATCAGAGGCCAAGGAAGATTCAGGGCTAAAGAACATCATGGTCCTAGAACGTGGATTTAATGGATGGGAAATTTCAGGGAGGCCTGTTTGCCGCTGCAAGGACACCCCATGCAAGGGTGTATGCTCTTAAGTATTTTGCTCATGGCAGATATTGCTCTGTACGTTCCAAGGCATTGAACACCATCACAAGCTATAGATTGATAAAATAGCATGTCTCCATTGGGTGGATCAACAATGGCTTGTTTCCATGAATAACAGCTATTGTCGCCTTATGGCATGTAAACTTAAAAACCACATCGGGAATGCTTGGAAATGTTTTGCTCCCGCCAACCTATGGGCATTCGCATCCTGTCTATTGGCTGTACTTTCTATGTTCTCCACAACATGCATGCATATTTTTACCTTTTCTTTTCTCGAACACGCAGTCTTTGTATTTAAGAGAGAAAAAAGTCCAAGCCCTTGTTTAGACTCCTTCAAAATTCCAAAACTTTACAAGATTCTCCATCACATCGTCGAATCTTTGAACACATGTATGAAGTATTAAATGTAGCTAAATAAAATAACTAATTATACAGTTTGTCTATAATTTGCGAGACGAATCTTTTGAGCCTAGTTAATTCATGACGGGATAATAATTACCAAATACAAACGAAAGTGCTACAGTGTTTTACAGCCAAAATTTTATACATCTAAACAAGGGCCAGGTACAAACCCATCACCTTACCTTATACTGAGTAAGGGATGCAACTGTTTTGGGAAAAAAATGAATATTTTTACTCTTTTTCACAAATGTTTCTCCAACTACTCTTTCTGGACAAAGAAATTCATATCCTTTTTACGGAGTATTGTTCAATTCTGGTTACCAAAGTAATGTCGGAAAAAAGTTTCCCAAAATGATCCATTTTGCCTGGGTAAATGTGCACATGTACACTTGTACAGCGTGCTGCTACACTATTTCAGCCACAATTTTTTTTTAGGTAACAGGAGGGGTGTGAGCCCCTATTGGTCATATATGTTGAAAATGAAAAGAGTTTTACAAGTGTTTACAGCTAAAAACAACAAAGTGAAATTACAAGACAGACTCTAGCCATCGACTTGCTCAAATTTGGATCTGCTTATATAATTTCCGAGTAAAGAACAATATATATCTTACCTATGAGTTAGTATTTTCTTATGTCTAGTATAGGTAAAGAAATATAGGTCTAGGCAGATATTTTCTGATGTCTAGATCCAAAATTTACCTATGAGTTAGTATATATTGTTGTTTATTCGACTTGCTCAAATTTGGATCTGCTTTATATAATTTCTGAATAAATAACAATATATGTCAGTAGTATTTTCTTATGTCTAGTATAGGCTGCTGAAGAATGAAGTGATTTTTTAGTTACTGCCTTACTTATGCCGTGGAGTCGGACTTCTAGAAGGGAAGCTCCAAATACAACCCAGGGAAAAAAAACTAGTTATTGCCTTTATTCGGACTTCAGTTGTAGTTTTATCTGCTGTGCTTAATTCTGGAGATGTGTTACAATGATATGAACTGTCGAAAATTGCACTGTTGAGAAGTACGATGGTTGAGGGAACGGTTATAAAAAGCGAGCAACAAACCAGATATTTTCTTTCATAACTCTGATACTTATTTGTGCTCGTCAGGAGGTTAAAATGAACATAAATTGATTTTCCCTCTGGACAAGACATTTGCTTCTGTAAATTTCAAAGAATAGATGTTAATCATGTTTCATTGTGCTTTTAATAGTAGAGTGCTACAGGTTGTCATCCAATCACCAATGCATTCTTTAACAGTTGACACCCTTCGATTTACAGGATACTAATTGGAAAAGCCTACAAACTCTACAAGTGTACAAGTACAACCAGAAAATACATAGATATGCACATAATGTAAAACAATAAGATCTATGTTCTTCCTATGGCAAGAAAAGCATGCTCTTCCCACTTCTCCAAAGAATAAATAAATGAGTAAAAATTTCCCTGTACACAAAGAGTCGGTCAACTTGTCGCACTGAGATTGAGATCCCCAGTTAGGCACCAACCCTGGTTGAGCTAGTATACCATTTGACTGATGAAGGTTGGGATCTCTGGTATGAGATTTATATTCTCAGTTTCTGGCAAGAAGAATACATCAGAAGTAGAGCTCTGCTCTGGTTTGAGATTCATATTCTGAATTTCTGACCGGGAAAAAAATCCATGTAAGAAGTAGATCTCAGGCTCAAGCCTGGACTGACCGTCGATGCTGTGAGTTAGGCATGTGGCAGCAGCCAAAAGTTGCGCAGCTGCAGCAAATTGGGCAATCAGATCCTCTCTGGTCTTCACCTCCAGGAGCGATACCTTCTCTGAGACTGGTCTAGCAAAATCTCAAGTTCCCTCAACACTTGCCATGTAGCATCTCCCACTTCCATTGGGCGGTTGAAAACCAGGGCCTTCCGCTTCATTGGATCCCACAAGTTCCTCTGTATTCTGGTCAAATTGGTCGCCACAACCTGATCGAGCACCATCTCAAGACTGGCTATGTCCTTCTCAGCCACCTGCAATGAGATCTCTGGCCACCGAAGGACAGAAGGGAACGGCAGACGTATGTTATCAGCAATTATGACGGGAATGCAGCCAAGGAGGACTGATTCCACAAGCCGAGGACTCCATGGAGCCCATCCCAGCGGACAGAGACAGAACAGAGAACGAGCCATTTCTGATTGGTAGTTGTCGAACCGCTTTCTCTTAAGATAAAACTTGCGATTGCGACCATAATGCTGTAGTAACTCAGTCCTCACCTTCCTGTTATAAGGAGAAGAAGAAGGTATTAAAGTCACATTGAGTTTAAATTCAAGATCTTGAAATTGATACGTGGAAGTATTGATGAGAACGGAACTATTGTGGATAATGAGGCAGAAATTAGGAATACCCCCTAAATCAGCCCGCTTACAAGTCATCATGGGATAATTGCTATATGAAGCGACTAAATGAGAAGCAAGGGTTTGCGAGTATATTCTTACTTGCTGTAGAAGCGGCCACTAATGTTCTTGGGGTGCACCTCCATCTTGCCCCGGAAGAAGGCAAAAATGTCCCTCCGCACCTTCTTCGGCTCCGGTAGCTCATGAGCCACCTCTGGTGGCACATGAGGTGGGATCACCACATGCTCCACCTCCTGACATACGTGATGGCCCTGCACACCAAATGTCTGCAGCAGGATGGATCTCTTGAGGAACTCTGGTATGCCGTCGGCGATGGCCACATCCTCCTAATAAAAAAGAAGGAACTTTTTTAGTGAACAGACAATTCCCTTAAATAAGCAGGGTTGGCAAACTGAGTGGAATAAATTGTAAATTTTGAGTTCTATCATGACACCGCAAGATGAATTCCTAAAATCTGGGGTGAGAAATTAGGCAATAATTAAACGAACTCGATGAGTATCAGTTTCGGATTTAGAAGCCGTTTCGTTAAGATGCATTCCATAATCCAGAGGGATGAATGAATCCCAGTAACGAATAGCAGTTGCCGCTGCTCTATGCCATTTCCAAGCCAGAGAGCAAGCAAATAGCTTGTCTCTTGCAATCTCCTATTGGGCCGCAAGAAATTTCGGTGCGCGAGCACAGCACGCAACCACCGCAACAAACAAATCCAGACGAAGCCGGAGCGAAGTCACTGACCATGGGATGGAAGCAGGCGCCGAAGTCGTGCGAGGCGACGAAGACGTGGTCGGCTCCGGCGGAGCGATTCCAGTAGGGCATCTGGGTCCGGAGGAGGTGGACGGCCTCGGCGAGCAGGCCCCGCGCGTGCGAGAGCGAGGGGAACCCGTTGGGCGTGGAGAAGTTGCAGGAGACGTAGACGGGGACGAAGAAGAGGTCGGCGTCCTCGGGGCGCGGGGCGCGGCCGGCGTAGGCCAGCAGCGCCTCGTGCACGGCCACCTCGGCCGCGAAGAGGTGGCGGGCGCAGCGCGCGTCGGCGGACACCCAGTCGCGGTTGAAGCGGGCGGGGAGGTCGTAGACGTAGATCCGGACGGGGGTTGCGGTGGTGGCTGAGAGGGCACGGGCCTTGGAGCGGAGGAAGGCGGAGCGCCGGAGCGGCGCGGCGGCGGGCGGCGTGGAGGAGATGAAGAGGTAGACGGAGAGGGCGAACCACAGCAGGAGGAGGAGGAGCCACGTGGAGTGCTTCCGCAGCCTGCCACTGCTGGCGAGGGTGGGAGCTGCTGGGCTTCTCCTCGGCTTGGGATCTCTCATGGCGCGGCGCCGGCGGAGGCGAGGGTGGAGCTGACAGCTGAGGCTATGCTGCCGCCTGCCGCCTGCCGCTTTGGCTTTGCTTAATTGCTTCATGACTTGGGAGGGGTGGTTTTGGCTGGTGCTGACCCAGCAAAGCAAACTGCACCTTTCCCCTTCTTTCCTTCCTCGCTCCAGTCGCTGATGATTTGATTCTACAAAAAAAAAATGCCCCCTCCATAACATATTAACGTTTAGCATATTTCTAGTAAGCATTTACACATTGTGTTTTTGTTAAAATCCATGCTAACCCACCAACAACCAATATCTCGAAACATTATGTAATATACTATAAAGGGAAAATTGGTCTCATAGCACTAAAAGACGACGACTTCCGTAAAATACCATCAAAATCGTTCAGACCCGTGAAATACCACCGAAAGTTGCGAACGTTACCTCAAATTAGCATTCCGTCACGTTTTCCGCTAAGTCGTCGTCACGACGTCCTTCTTCCTCCTTTGCCACACCCAACAGCCTTCTTCCTCCTTTCGCTAGCGCCTCCAGAGCCTCGTCGTGAGCGCGGCCGCCTCCAGCTCCTCCCTGGTTTCCCCCGCTACCCTTCCCATCTCCTCCCTAGGTTCCCCGCCGCCCTTCCCCTCTCCTCCCTCGCTTCCCCAGCCGCCCCTCCCCTGTTGCGGGGTCGCGGTGGCGCTCGGGGACGCTAACGCGGCGGCGTGGTGGGGGGCCTCCCCTCCACATCGTCGGCGCCGGAGGACGCGGCTGCGTGCCGCGCCACCCAAGTTGCCGCTCCGTCCCACCTGGCCGTCGCGCCGCCTAGGCCACCGCCGCGCCGCCCAAGCCGCCGCTCCATCCCGCCGGGCTGGCGCACCGCGAGTGGGGAGGCCGCGTGCGCGAGGCCGGGCCGGGGGCCCTGCCCTGACACTGCTGGACTTCGCCGTCGCGCCGCCTCTGGGTGGTCGCCGCGCGAGGTAGGGAGCCATGCCGCGCGCCAAGATGACCTACGCCATCACCGAGGCCGCCGTGGACGCCTCCTCTCCTTCCTCGGCACTCACGACGTCAGAGTCGGCACGGCCGCCAGCCTCCACGCGCCTGCCGGCTCCCCGCAGCGGCGGCAGAGCAGGGGCGCCGGCCTCCACGAGCGCGGCGGCCGGCCGCCCGACTCCCCACTCGCGGCGACGGGCCCGTCGGCCTCCCGCGGCGGCGGCCCGACTCCCAGCGGTAGGGGCCGGCCTCTCCGGTCGACTGTTCAGGCGAGCGGCGTGGGTTGGCGAGCGGCCGCGAGCTCCAGGGGCGGCGGCGAGGCCCAGGACTGCGGGCGCGCGGCCGTTCTCGTGGCGTCGAATGGGGAGGAGGACAGCGGCGCAGGCCCCGCCGCGACCGTGGGCCGCGGGTGAGAGAGGAATGCGATGAGGAGGAGGAGGAGGCAGCGGAGCCCCGTGACGGCGTGGAGCAGCACCAGCAGGATCAGAATGGGGAAGGAGAGGGACACGACCATCGCCGGCGGCCAAAGCTGAGTGAGAACAGAACGTCGGGTTCACGGCATTTCCTTTGCGCACGACGGGATGCTATTTTGAGTTGACAGATTTGATCTTTGAATGGTATTTCACGGGCCGAGCAAATTTAATGGTATTTTACGGAAGTCATCATCTTTCAGTGCTATGAGACCAATTTTCCCTACTATAAAAAAGGATGACTAAAATCTCCTATCAATTTGCTTAGACTATTAGCCGCTGCACTTAATTAAAAGATGGATAATATCTTTAAGGTGAAGATATGAACATGTTAGCAAGGAAAACATTTTTTCACCAAAAAAAGAACAAGGAAATAATAACTAAGATCTAGAATACAATTGGTGGCCCTTATCCATTTTTTGTTGGCTATAATAGTTTTCTTAAAATTAGTATATATGTATTATATTTTGTAATTATTATAAATTTGAAACCAAGCATAAATGTTGTATTTTCTTTTGTAATACTTAGTACAAAAATATTTTAAAATAAAAAATTGGCGTTTTTGCCCCTACTTTACGGTGTGATTGTGATTGTACCCTCATTTTTCTTATCTTTGTGATTTTACCCTTGCTATTTTCAAGCCAACACGATTTTGCCTCTATTCAAGGCGATTTTACCCCAATTTTGACTGTTGGCTAGAGCTAAAAATGCGTTGAGTCGTGAACAGCAAAGCAAAATCACAAAGTTAATGAAATGAAGGTACAATCACAATTGCAATGTCAATTAGGGGCAAGAACATAAATACCTCTTCTAAAGTTGACGAAGTCATTATAAACATCATGTAGTTGATAGAGCATGTACTAGTAAAATGCATCTGCGCATAAACCAACCAAAATATGATTATTCGGGCTGAGTCGGAATTCGCTACCAAAGGTATAAATCTGGATGCAAAGTACTCCTTCCATCCACAACAGAACGCAATTATTACTTTCGGATAAATCAAACAATTTGAACTTTAACTTGTATACAAAACAATAATGCTTATGATATAAAATTAATATCTTAAATTAGTTATAGAATATTAGAAAATAATACTATTTACTATAATTTTGATCAAATCTATAACTCTTATAAAAAAGCTCCCACTACAATCCATTAATTGCTATTTCTCTAGCACGTGGTACAGCCACATCACCTTGGTATTTTTTAACCACCCATCTTCGATCCAACGCTGTTTAAGATTACTCACACATCAACCCCCACCATTGTATTCCCTCCGTCCTTCCGTCTGCAGAAAAAATAATAAATTCTCCACCACTCAATGCTGCATGCGCTGGTGTCCAATGGCCTCCAACAGATCGGCACTACCTCTTCACGTACCCAACAAATAAATATGTCATCACTATCTCTTCCTCTGCCACCGGCAGATCAGCGTGTATTGTTCTAACTTAGAGAGACATTATGTCTCTTCATTTTCCTCGAGGTTTATATAAACCGCTTGCATCATTGTGCGATGCGGCAACTCATCTCCACGCCACGCCGCCTCCAGAAGTAGCGCTCGCAGTCACAGTAAAGCTTCCACGATGTTGCCTCAGACCTGCAGCGGCAAGGAAGAAGCTCCATCAATCTCCAACGCCACTGGCCCCTACATGCATGCTTTGGGGCCTTCCCATGCCCCAGTAGCTGATTGCTCCCGGTAGGTGCGTAGGTGGTGACTGAGTCGAGAAGGAGCAAAATCCAGCAAAAAAAAATTCTTCAAGGTCCAAGCAATGGAGCCAACAAACTGACCTGCTTTTCTTTTGCCTAGCACTGCAGGCTAGCTAGCAGATCATCAGAATTTCTCCAATGGCCTCGATGATGGGGTTCATGTATGCCCGCTTGGTCGATTCAACAGGCGTGCAGGATCGAAGCACCAAGTTTTCTACCATGGCCAACCACATTTAGGTAGTTACTTATACCCAGATTATCCATCTAAATATTCCAACGACAGTTATATACATTGCTCTTTTTATATTTGTGTACTCACTCAACAATTGTTTCAGCATTTATTTGATATAATCTAAATATTCCCGCAGCAACGCGCGGAGAATTCACCTAGTTTCAACCAGTTTAACAGCACAGACTCAATAATTACGTTTTTTAATGGACGTAGGAAGTAAAAAAAAAGTTACTATTTTGAGGAAGGGGGGAGAGAGGAGGCAACCAGGGCGGTGTTTGGTTACTACAGTGATTTTTTCGCGCACGTTTCTTGATAAGAGAATCTCGCATGCATGGAGTACTAAATGAAATCTATTTGCAAAATCTTTTTAGGAATATGTGTAACTTTTCGCGGTGAATCTAATGACGGTAATTAATCGATCATTGCTACAGTGATGCTAATGTAACCATTCTCTAATGACGCAGTCAAAGATCTCATTAGATTCGTCTCGCGATTTACACGGAGATTGTGGATGTGATTTTGTAATTAGACTTTATTTAATACTTTAAATTAGTGGTCAAAAGACCAAAAGATTTTTGCGAAAAATCTTACACGGCGAACCAAACACGTGATCCACTCTGGAGAGCAAAGGAACGTTCGATCTGCTGACACGTGTGGAGGTATGGTCCCTCCGATGATGCGCACGTCCGAACGTGGTTGAACCGTCGCCGTCCGATCGCGTAAGGAGAAGAGGTCAAAAAGGCTAAACCTGGGCCCACTCGATTTAGGCAAAGGCAAACCACCAGGGTCCACGTCATGTGCCGCGTGGACGCAGCGTGGCCTTGTTTGGATGCGCGTTAGGATTCTAGCGCTAGTGAATAGTGCCACTTTGACCGTTAATTACGGTGTCAAATAAAACCAGTTTACAAAACCAACTTCAGAACTCCTGCGCTAGTGACCCTGAAGAATCTAATGAGTTCTTTGACTGTAGCATCACCCGCGCGATCAGAGGATGGTTACTGTAGCATCACTGTAGCAAATCATCAATTAATTACCGTCATTAGATTCGTCGCGAAAAGTTACACTCATCTCTAAAAAGATTTTGCAAATAGACTTCATTTAGTGCTTAATGCATGCGAGATTCTTTTTTCGGGAATTGTGCGCGCTAGAATTGTAGCATTGCCAAACAAGGCCCGTATAGACCGCTCCGCTCCCCGACGGCCTTTCCTCTCCTCCGTCTCCGTCCACCGCTGGCGCTGCGAGTGCGAGCTCGCCAGATATTTTTACCCGCCTCCCTCCTCGCCGTTCCGCGCTCACGAGCCCCGGGGCAAGCCATGAACTGCCTCCAGAACCTGCTCAAGTAAGCTGCCCCCTCCCCGATCCGCTTCGATTTGTCCTCGGTAATGCCTCGCCTGCTCGCTCCGCTCATGGGTTTCCTTCCCGAATTCGCTCAGGGAGCCTCCAATCGTGGGATCCAGGTCCATGAGGCGTCCCTCTCCGCTCAATCTGGTGAGCCCCCGGATCCATTCCACCCCGTCGATTTTTCTTTTCCTTGTTTTTTTCTGATTTGCTTTGTTTTTTTTGGGTGTTTAGGCGATGGTCCGTGGCGGGAGTCGCCGATCAAATACCGTCAAAACTGTAAGCATTAACACCACCCTGTCATTTTTTTATTTCATTTCTCCACGGGATGGTTATCCTCATAAGATTAGGTGCCTCGGTGCTCTCACTGCGGGGATGACGCTTAACTGTACAATGTTGTCGCTTGGCAGATGCAGCCACCTGGGGCGACCACTTCTGGTGCAGAGAACAGTGCACTCGAGGTCGGCACGGAGAAGTCCGAAGTGTACAGCACTAACATGACACAGGCTATGGGAGCAGGTAAAATCTATGTCCGCTTCTGAATTCATAGCCACAACATAGTAAAAGATTTCCTACACTCATATAGCCATATAGGTGTCACAATCAAAGTCTTGAGCTATCAGCGTGATCAGACCATTCCAAGCAAACACGCATTGACATTTTCCTTTAGTCCACTTCAGGGACTTGTACTCATCATGAATACTTGTTCCACCTAAAAGTTTTGATCTTGCAACCGTCCTTTCGCTCTTTCACATCTAGTGTTGTTCCTTCAATAAAATTACTCCCCCTTGATGCTTTAACACTGTGCTCGTCATCGAATTTTCCGATCACATTGTCCTTTTACTAAGTTCAGTCTATTAACATTTCTGAAATGTTTTCATCTACAGTGTTGACATATAGACATGAGCTCGGAATGAACTACAATTTCATACGCCCAGACTTGATTGTGGGCTCCTGCTTACAGGTTCTCATCGCAGACTTTTTTAGACAAAAAGAATTGCTTCAATCTCTGTTTAATTATTTGTGTTCGTGTGCAGAGTCCGCTTGATGTTGATAAGCTTCGAAAGATTGGTGTGAAAACTATATTCTGTTTGCAGCAGGATTCAGACCTTGAGTATCCCTATCAATATTTTGTAGCGCATAATCTGCTTGCCTATACAATTCTTTTGATCTGTAACAATCAATATGATACGACTTCAAGGGCTCAAATTTACTAAAAACAGACAACTTATTTACTAAATTTACCTTATGATTGATATGAGTAACTCACGATTTGCCATCCTGACCCACTTTCAATGACTCAGATGGTTCCACATATCAATGACCACAGATGGTCCCAGATGCCAATGACATTCTCCATAATAGTGGCAAAAAACAACGTCAAATGACCTAATTTAGTGGCTGTAAAGTTAATCCCTTTATTTTCGCAGCAAAGACAAGAAAACAGTCTCGGTCTTTGCAATATGTATGAATTATTGGGTGCTATCTCTGAGTAGAATTGAGAAACTACTTGGGCTGCTCCCCTTTTTATGCTGACCCTGTTATATGTCAATCTCTACGAAAATGAACTTCTACCCCAGTATTCTAATTTCGTATGCATCTATGCTGACCTATGCAGCATGTGACATCTTCTAAAAGTCCATTTGTTATTTTACTGGAATTGCTTTTTGTTGCTTTCACTGACATGTAATGCTTCCGTTCCGGGAATACATCTTCCTTGACCAACTAACTTGTTCAGATATTTTGGAGTCGACATCCGTGCCATTCAAGATTATTCTCTAAAATTCAAAGATATTGAGCACTGCCGTGCTGAGATTAGGTATCCAAACAGTCATAATACTGTTATTTCACATTGGAAGTTTGGGCCTAAGAACTTTGGTTAGACATTGTTAGGATGTTGATGTTGTTTAATTCAGTTCGGCAAATCCTTTTCATCATAAGTACTGGTGTAGTGACACATCAGTAGAGTCTGCAAGATGTGTAGTTTCATGAGGGAAATAGAGAACCTGTACTTCCACGAATGGCACAGCCAATTTCTATGTCCCTCTTTCAGTTGTCTTTAGTGTGCATATTTGAACTGGTCTAATTTTTAACTACACCAGGGATTTTGATGCTTTTGATTTGCGATTGAGGCTTCCTGCTGTGGTTAGCAAACTGCACAAGCTCGTCAACTGTAATGGTGGTGTAACATATATTCATTGTACTGCTGGACTTGGAAGAGCTCCTGCTGTGGCAGTAGGTTCACATAGCCTTGTTTCGTTTTGTTTCCCAAGACATCCTACTGTGTTTTACAGTATTTGTTTCTCTAGAATTGTGCTCCACTAAACTAGGTTTACATTATTTTTCTTATGTTGCAGTTATTCGTATTGAATGAAATAAAACCTTTTCTTATAAGAAAACCATGCTTATATGAATAGGACATAGTATTAATTATTAAATACCTACCCCACCCAAATTGCAAAATTTTGCCAGGACAAAAACAGAAAATCATCCCATTGTGCACTGACATAAAGATAAAGGCTGCAATTTGCAGCTTTGTAAGGCTTCAATAACCTCAAGATGTCTACACTGATTCAAAGATTCTAGTTTCTCATTCCAAGTTATGCAGCTGAATTAGGAAATGGTACTTGAGGGGATACATTATTGGCTACACATTGATGTTTTGAACAGCATTGGGCACCAGCGTTTGATATTCTTTTCTAACTCCGAGCACTTCTTGTAAAATTTCAGCTTGCTTATATGTTCTGGATTCTTGGGTACAGTCTTAATGAAGGACATCAGCTACTTCAGGTAATTCATATGCAGTTGATACAATGCTCAACTAATTACTTTTGTGAAATGTTCAACAGTTTTCGTGGGAAAAAAGAGATAAATAAGCCTATTATATGTGCACTCGAAAACCAACCTCTAATGAACGGTTGTTTGTGTGAATTTTGCTGGTTCTGCTCCTCTGCTCTCTACAGTAAATTTATGTTTGTAGGCCCGGTTCTGTTACCACATGGTTAGTTGGCATGTTCTGTTAATTTATCTGCCTTTTAAATTTTTTTTTTTAATTTTTGTAGAGTAAAAGGGCTTGCTTTCCAAAGTTGGAAGCCATTAAGTTGGCAACTGCTGACATTGTAAGTGAATGGCATACTGTTTTCTGAGTGGTTGTTATGATGGAGAGATGAATAGTGCCCACATATGGTGAGTCATAGATATTTCTGCTAAGTGATAACTGTCTTGTTATTTAGCTGACGGGATTATCCAAAAATACAATCACTTTGAAGTGGGAAGATGATAGTTGTTCTTCTGTTGAAATTTCTGGGCTCGACATTGGCTGGGGTCAGGTACATTTTTCCTTCACTTGTGTGTTACATATTGGGTATTTAAAGAATTTTCAAGTTACAGCTGAATAGGAGCAAGACATTTATTCAAGCAGCAATAAATTAGGGACAGATATATGTTATAACATTGATATCACTTTTATTATGTATGCCTTATCAGTGTCGTTAAACTGGTAATATGCTCATATTCAGTTGCTTAGTGGATTAAACTAGGTCAGCCATATAAGTTTCATCATTAAAGCTCAGAAACAATATGTAAAAGAGGAAGACCCTTGTCCTGGATAATGCTTAAGATTGATGGTGATTTTAAGTAGCATAAGCATAACCTCGAGGTGACGTGGGGACCCCGGGAAGACCCCGGAACATCCCGAGATCCCTTGTGGAGCAACCCCGGGTTGCGACTTGCGACAGTCCTGGCCTACGAAGCAGGACCCTGTCCAGCAGGCAGGCACCACTTGCAGGGTGGCGCCCCCCATTGGGCGCCACGTTCGCCCCTAAGGCGGTAAGCCTTTCCTCGGGCCCATGGGGAAGACTATAAATAGGATAGATGGGCAACATGTAAAGGGATCGGATCCCATCGGATTCTACTAAGCTGATTACAACCACCAGCATAGGACTTAGGGTGTTACGCTCTCCGAGGAGCCCAAGCCTGTATAAACCATCTTGTTCCCCAATTGTCTCACAAACAAGATCCTACTGCGTGTTACACCTCTGGCTGAATCTCTAAATGGGGGTTCACCCGAATCCCTGCTCGCGGTACTCACCCACCGTCAGCATTATGAGAAGCAAACTACTAACAACATAGCTATTTTTATGTGGGGTGTCAAGTTGTGAACATCACAATCATCCAAGAAAAATAATTTTGGTTTCAGATAATTCTTCCTTTTGCCGTATACACTCAATTGTTAGCGTTTTTGTAGCATCAGGGTGCTATCTGCTATCATCTTGCACAACTTATGTTCTACAGTGTAGTTTGTATAGAAGTTCCTCAAAGTCACAAATATGATTGCTCCTCACATTCTCTAGAGGCTATGATGGTTTGTCGGGACCATCTACATCTTAATTACTTTAGTCCCATGCTTACATGTGTAATTGATTTTTCCCTTCATCCTTTTAGAGGATCCCTTTGAAATATGATAAGGAGAAAGGAGCTTGGTTTCTGGAGAAAGAGCTGCCTGTGAGTATACTCAATTTTTGTCACTAACCTTATATTAAAAAACAACTGTTGCCACCACGTCCTTTGATGTTCTAGTGATACTGGACCTTTTGGAGGCATAGTGGATGGCTACAGTTATTTTTTTCAATAAAATATTGGTTGCCATACCTTGTAAACAAAATGTACTAGTTATCTATACACTTCCCATATGGCTGTATCTTACACCCTTTTGGGTGTCTGTTTCCTGAAGGAAGGGCGGTATGAATACAAATACATAGTGGATGGCAAGTGGGTGTGCAATGAGCATGAGAATATAACCAAACCGAATGCTGACGGTCATGTGAACAACTACGTCCAGGTGAGATTCTTTCCACAATATGCGGATGTGTTGAATCAGATACCATAGCTGAGCTTGTGCCTTTGTTGCAGGTCTCCAGAGATGGCACGAGTGATGAAGAGAAGGAACTGAGGGAGCGTTTGACTGGTCCCAACCCCGATCTTACGCATGAGGAAAGGCTGATGGTCAGGGAGTACTTGGAACAATACGTGGATGCTGAGCATTAGGAGGTTCAGTTGAGGCCATTCCCATTCCATGGGCTAGTGTATAAACAAGTTCATTGGAATTGGATATAAGTATTGACATGAACTGCAGAAGCTAGTGACCTTGTGAGCCTTGGCGAGAGGAAACAACACATGGCGATGAAGAGACGATGGACCTTTCCGGTGAAGATTGTTGTTGTTGGCTTCCCCATGTCAATAGTAGCTTAACCGAGGAAATGGGCACACTGTGCATATACAGAAGGAGCAATTTGTGTTGTTGACACCATCGTGGCTGCATAGAAATAATAATAAGTATTGTAAATTCACTATCATAAAATAACTAGTGTATGGTCCTGAATAAATCCAAGGTAGCTTATATGCTTTAATTTCCCCTTGTCATCCTCCTACTGTGATTGTTGGTTGGTTCACCTGAGACGGGATGGATCAGTTTTCCTTTGAGATTGCACTTTGCTTTAAAGTTGGGTGTTCAGTTGGATCGGATCCTATCGTATTCGCATCCGTTGGTGGCCATGACATGCCTTGAAAGTGACGGAGCGCTGACCGGAGAAGACTAGTTGGTTTCCCTTTGTTGTACGTAGGCTCTATGGTGGGGTTGCTGCATGGTAGGCACACCGAGAGAGAGAGAGAGAGAGAGAGAGAGAGAGAGAGAGAGAGAGAGAGAAGACGCGTGATGGATGAAAGGCAGAGTCAACTCTTCCAGTGAGTTGCCGTGGCAGTCAAAGTCGGCGGGCAGGGGAAGCAGCCATTGGTGACCAGCAGCCAGTCTTTGCACATTCCTCGGCGGGGCCGGGGCCCTGGAGGTGGGTGCTGACCGACCCAGGCCAACCTTTTCTTCCTTAATCTGCAATCACTCTGATCTGAATGGAAGCGGCAGAATGAGTTTCATCCAGAAAAGAAATGGAAAAAGAAATAAACAAACAGCAAGATGTCTGTTTGATGGTACTAATGTGAAATTTCAGAGAGTTTATGTATTTGGCAGGGCAGCTCTGATATGTTTTTTTTTGGTGTGTGTGTGGGGGGGCTTGTAGTAGTAGTAACAAGTATTCAGAGTTGAGAGTAGCAGCAACCAGCAAGGGCTAAAACTGGGCGGCCAACATTGGCAATCAGTGTGATCTGATTGAAGCGGCAAAACAAGTTGCATTCATTCAGAAAAGAAATAAAGAAGCACTAATGTGAAATTGTACAGAGCGTGCTTATTTGATTTACAACGGTGGATGGTACATTATTGATCTGATGAACCATAAGTAAGTGCATTTTCTGGCTTGGCTAAGCTTGTAGTAATAACGAACGTACTACTCCTAGCTAACAAGTAGTCCTATATATGATGATTCCTTCCTCCTTCCTCGTTCAGAGTAGTAGTAGTAGAGCACTGATTAAGCATATGCAGCAGTAATAACTAATAATGAGCTAATAAGAAGTGTGGAATGAATCTAGCTAGCTCCAGCTCCAGCTCCCCGTCGGCGCTTGTCGGCGTGTGGGTGGGGGCGGAAGATGCGCTCCAGCTCGTCGAGGCGCAGGCTGATGAGGGGCTTCTCCGTGTCGCTGTTGAAGAGGAAGAGGCGCTTCTTACACAAGGGCTTCCTGGGCGCCGGCGGGCAGGTGGTGGGCTCCTTGAGGTAGCTGATTCCGCTCCCCGTCGGCGTCCGGCAGGTGGTGTCGTAGCGGTCCTCGGCTGGGGCTGGGAGTGGCGAGGAGCAGGGGGGCGAGAAGGCGGCGGCGGGGGGCTTGTAGAACTCGGGAGACGCCGCCATGCTCATCAGCTCGAGCTTGCTGCTTGAGCAAGGAATTAATTAAAGAGACTACTGATGAGGAGGTGGGAAGGGCTGCTGGTGCGTGTCTGAATGAATTTGGGTGGTGATCGATCTCGATCGAGGTGGAGACGTGCGTGCGTGTGTGCTAGACTGCTAGACTGCTAGCTACTCCTTCCTTGCTATATAAGGAGGTGTGAACAGACGAAAGGGTAGGAATGGAGAAGACGCGTGCTGTGGTGCTGTGTGTGCTATGGAAGGAACCCAAACCAAGCAAGCAAGGAGGAGGAGGAGGAGGAAGGAGACGGGAAGGCGAGACTGCTTTTCTTTGAATGCTTGCTTTCCTCGTTTCGTTTGGTTTCGGGCTCCCTCGTGTGTTTTCGCTTTTGGCTTGGCTGGAGATGGCAGATGGGAGCCCATGAGTAACTTACTGTATAATAAATTGGATAGCTAGAAATAGCAAATTTAGAGTGAAAATCAGATCCAACAGTGTCCCTATGTTCCTCTTCTCGATATCCCGCTAGGTATCCACTCCCCTTGGCTAGGTATCCACTCCTACTCACCAACCGCTCCCGCGCACCGTCACAAGGGATCCCGGCTCGGCGCCCCGGCGGAGCCTCGCTCGCTGGATCCTGTCGGATGAGGAAGAGAGGGAGGTGAGCAAGGGAGACCCGGGAGACAGAGAAGAGGTCCCTCATATCAGGTATATAGATAGCTAATTTGACTAGTCTGTTAAGATGCACCGAAATATAGATATGGAATCTTAGCTAAATGGCCAGCTAAATCGGAATATATAGAGTAAGATATAGTTAGATTTTTGAAGATGCTCTAAGCAGCAAGCTCCACTAAAATCTGTCCTAAACTGTCATACTTTTCGTAACATTGATTGATAATAAAATGCACTGAGCCTGAGCATCCATCCATCGGATTCGGATACAGCAGCAGCAACCCATCCTGTATCTATCTGTATGTACCACGTCTCGTCATTCGCCATGGGCAGGTCATCTTATCTTTGCTCATCTTTGCTTAGCAGGTAGGACATTATTGTTGCTGTCTTTTCTTTTCTTTCTACGTATAAAAAAATAGAGGAAGGATAGGAGGCGATCCTGCGCACGACGTGCCAACTCCTCGTCCACCAGAATATATATATGTCTGTTTATTGTTGCCGGGTTGGGTGGATAGAGAGAGGCAGGCGATAGCGATCCCATCCATCACCACCTTTGTTAGTGCTTATATATAATAAATACTGTACTCATATCATGTCATGTCATAAACAAAACAAACAAGTCTCAACCCACCAAATAAAAGTAGTAACTTAGAGGCGGTTCGGCTGATCCGATGAACAGTACGGCTTGACTTATTTCGACTTATTTTCTCTCACACATTATTATTCATTCTAACAGTTGAGCACTGTTCATCGGATCAGCCGAACAGCCTGTTACTTGGAGCAACTCCAACCTCATGCTCATTCCACCTTAATTTTTTTTGCCTTACGACTTACTTTTTATGAAAATATATATACTTTTTCATTTTTATTTAGATATCGTAAAGAATTATTTTAAATTAAATTTAGCTAATTTTGACTGAAATCTAAAATATTAAATTTAATTTAGGATAAAACTAATACGATATCTAAATAAGAATAGAGGGTTGCAATGTCACTAGGTGATTGGAACCAAATAAATACAAATGAGCAGCCAGCCACCAGCAAATAATACTTGGCGGCTTGGCGCCTTTGCATGCGCTGCCCCGACTGGCGCGCGAAATGCTGCTTCTGCCTGATTCCTGTTTGGTTTGCTACAAGTAGCACAATTTTTGACTAATAATTAAAGGTATTAAATAAAGGCAGTTTACAAAACTAATTTCACAATCCATGTGCTACTTCGCGAGATGAATTTAATGACGCATTTGACCGCACGATTAGATAATGGTTACTGTAGCATCAATATATTCAATCATCGATTAATTACCGTCATTAGATTCGTCGCGCAGAGTTACACCCATCCGTGAAAAAAATTTACAAATAAACTTCATTTAATACTTTATGTATAAAATATTCTTTTTAGCGCGAGTAGCTGCTATGCATGTGCGGCCGCTTCGACAGGGACACCATGCACGCTCCTACCAAGAAACGGTCCAACTCAGACCATGTTTAGTTCGTGAAAAATTTTAAATTTTAGAATTGCAGCACTTTCGTTACCATTTAACAATTAATATTTAATTATAGACTAATTAAGATTAAAAGATTCATTTTGTCATTTATAGTTAAACAATGTAATTAGTTATTTTTTCAACTGCATTTAATGTTCCATGCATGTATTCGAAGATTTGATGTGATGGGTACCGTACAATTTTTTTTAGGAACTACCAAGTACGGTAGTTATATTAAGAGACAAAACAGATAGATTTTTTATAGCAGAAAGGATTTCCTCCTTTCATTTCAGCGAAAAGAAATGACCGATCATAAGCATATAGATTGCGTGCATCATATCATACAGTGGCGAAGAATAATTGAAGGCTTGATGCCGATAAACCTGAAGATACCATACGGAGTCATGGATGATCCACCTAGTACACTATTAGAGTAAGAGTACATGGAGGGTGAGATGGTGATGAAAACGGCGTCAAGTCACGGAGGCAGGCGATGACAAGCTTGAGTAGGCTGCGTGCGCGGTGGGAGCGCGAAAGACTTGAATGTGTTAAAACTTGGTGGAGGCCGGACACACGTCGACACCGGTGAGCCACGCCGGGGCGGCAGGTTTGACCAATTTGGGCCTCAAAACCGGGTAGGCAGTCCGGTGCGGTCGGAAGATGACAAGTTGGAGGACACATGACGCCATCGTGAATCTTGCGTTGAGGCGAAACAAAGTCATGAAGGTGCCAAGTCTACCTAATGCTTCAAGAAATAGTTGGACAATTTACCCAAAAGTATTTGGGTTGTGTGCTTCATATAAATGTGTTTGGTCTTTTGGCTAGCGTCTATATATGTGAAAATGGGCTATAGCAGGCAGCCATCTCTTTGGTTGTGTGGTGGTGCTCTGATTTGTTGGTGTGAGAGTTTGGCTAGGATTAGAGAGGGAGAGAGAATCTTTGAGTGATCTTTTTACCGTCCAAACTTTGATTGTTGCTAGAAGTGGTTTGTAACCGGATAGAGCAATGCAATCCAAAGTTCAAATTCGTGCTCACTTATTCCATCTCTTGTGAATTAGATATTTATCTTTTTTTCTAGGATTTTCTGAGCTATTCAGGAGGAATTTTTGTTCTTTGCTTTTCGATACAAATCTTGTGAAATTTGCTGGGGGATTTTGTTGCTAGGATTTTTCTGAGCAACTTTGATGCGACACCCCTTAGATTTTGCACGAATTTGAAGTTTTCTCAAATCGTTCTTCGTGGAGTCCCTCAGGATTTCTTCTAATTCGTGGTGTGTGCTTGAGCCTTTCGAATTCATTCCTAGATCTATCAATCCATGAGGAATTGAACATGTGGCTTAAGTTTCAACTCGAATCATTTTGTCAAGAGGAAGAAATTTTGGTTTGAAGTTAGGAGCTTTTATTCGCTTTGTTCAGCTGGCTGTGGCTGGTAGCTGGTGATGATTAGTTGTTAGAGAAAAGTACTGCTGACTGGCTGGTGGCTAATGCTGATTTGGTGTGTGAAAACACTACCGGCTAACTGGCCGACGGAAGTGAGCCTTTGCACGGATCTCAGATATTGGAAGGTTGGGAGAGGCCGGCCCGGCCCAGGACACTCGTGGCAACCAGGTGGGGAGCGCGCCGTGTAGGCCCAAAGTAGAGCGCACGCTCATGCGGCCCACGCGGTCAGGAATCGCAGGCCCAAGGTGCACGCACGCTGCAGCGGCCCCAGCACGAGGCTACCAGGCAGCCTAAGCGCAACTCCAACAAGGTCTCATCCAAAACCCAACTCTTCTTTTAAGGGTTCAGATGCAAAAAAAAATCGTCTCCAACCGAGACCTCAAATGAGCCCCTCTCTCCTCCGGACTCCCATCAATACCCCCGACCTCCTAAATGTAAGAGCTCCTACACGAGCCCTCACCCGTTCATGCCACCAACTATCGTGACCCCTGCCATGGCATGGAAGCCTTTGAATTGCGACCCTCTGTTAGCATCCAATGTATCTGGAGAATAGATTTGGAGGGATTAGGCTGGAAGGTTTGGAGTTTAGGGGATGAACCGAGACAGAACAGAGGGAGTTAAGAGGGAGTTCTTATTCGTTCTTCGATAACTGTCTTGCTCCTTGGAGCCAAGTATTTATCAGGCACGGTCACAGGCCGACCGACTGGCCCAAAACGGCACGGGCCGTGATAACGCGAGCCCAACAGACTAATACAAACTCAGTCTTTGGCGCCACGAATAGGGGCTGTCCTGACATTCCCGCCCCCTTTACTTCCGGCATGTCCCCAGGACGGTGATCTTGGAAATCGGCATCGCAGATCATCCTCATCCTCCCATGTGGCCAAGGATGGTAGCATACCTGACCAATGAACTTTCACTCGCGACGCTGTTGCACCCACGTGAGCCATCATCTTGCGGTCCACCAGAGCCAAAGGTACAACATCATCAGTAGCATTCGAATCGAAGGAATGCAAATCATGACTGACTTGAGCAGTAGGTGGAATATGCTTCTTGAGATGGGAAACATGAATAACTGGATGAATACGACTCTGCGGAGGCAAATCTAGTTTATAAGCCACTGATCCCACCCGAGCCAACACTCGGAATGGACCAAAGAACCGATAGGCTAACTTATGATTCCCTCGAGGAGCAACAGATGACTGAATATATGGTTGGAGCTTCAGATAAACCAGATCATCCACGGCAAACTCACATTCAGATTGATTCTTATCTGCTTGATGTTTCATGCGTTGCTGGGCACGCTGAAGTTGCTGCTGAATTACCTTAGACATTGTTTCCCTTTCATGCAACCATTCTTCCAACTCTGGAGCTTGACAAGAAGATATGTCAAAAATACCCAGGTGTCAACGAGGATTACCATACAGAACCTCAAAGGGTGTTTTGCCTAGAGCAGAATGGTAAGTTGTGTTATACCAATACTCGGCCAATGGTATCCATTCCAGCCATTTCTTAGGACAGGCATTGACTAGACAGCATAAAAAGGTTTCAAGGCACTGATTCAGTCTCTCAGTTTGCCCATCGGTCTGAGGGTGATATGAAGAGCCCATGAGTAACTTAGTGTTAGAGAGACGAAACAGCTCTTGCCAGACAGCACTGGTAAACATCCGATCCCTATCTAAGATAATAGCCTTTGGCAAACCATGCAACTTGTACACTTGGTTTAGATATAACTGAGCCACTTGGAGGGCTGTAAAGGGATGAGCCATTGGGATGAAATGACCATATTTGGAAAACTTATCAATCACCACCAGAATCATTGTTTTATTGTTGGAATTAGGAAGCCCCTCAATAAAGTCCATACAAACCACAGACCAAGCTTCAGTGGGAACAGGCAATGGTTGAAGGAGACCTGGTGACTTGATGTGTTCTGGTTTAGCTTGTTGACAGACAGGGCAAGACTGAACATATTGCTTGATGTATGCCTTCATCTTAGGCCAAGCAAACAGCTGCTTAATCCTGTGATAAGTAGCAGTGAACCCAAAATGGCCTCCAATACCACTATCATGGAGAGCCTGGAGAATATGTTGCTGAGCCAAAGAATTTGTGCCCACCCAAATTCGGCCTTTATATCTAATAATACCATTGAGCAACTAAAAACCTTTATCATTGCTAGAAGACAGACTTAATTCAGTTAACAGCTGTTTGGAGAAATCATCTTCAGCATACCCTTCCTGAAGTCTGTCCACCCAAGTAGGAGTACACATGGAGACAGCCATAATGGTAGATACAGGTTTCCTGGATAAGGAGTCACCTGCAGCATTTGTGATGCCTTTCTTGTACTGTATTGTGTAATCAAGGTCCATAAGTTTGAGGAGAGCTTTCTACTGAATTTTAGTATGGACTTGTTGCTCAGTCAAATGAAGGAGACTCTTGTGATTAGTTCTGATAATAAATGGCTGTGCTTGTAAATAGAATCTCCATTTATCAATGGCCATGAGTATTGCCAAACACTCTTTCTCATAGGTGGATAGAGCTGCATTACGTGGACAAAGAGACTGGCTTAAGAAAGTAATGGGGTGGCCCCCTTGCATAAGAACAGCTCCTATACCAGAGTCACTTGCATCAGTTTCCAAAGTGAATGATTTGTCAAACTGTGGTAATGCCAGCACTGGAGTAGTCACCAAAGCATTCTTCAGTGTCTCAAAAGCTGACTGAATCACAGAACTCCAGATGAATGGTGTCCCCTTTTTTAGCAATAGAGTTAAGGGCTTACTAATGAGACCGTAATGCTTGATAAATCGCCTGTAGTAACCAGTAAGACCCAAAAAAACAACTGACATCCTTGACACAAGCTGGAGTGGGCCAATTTTGAACAGCCAAAATTTTCTGAGGGTCAGTGGATACCCCTAAACTGGAAATGACATGGCCCAAATATTCAATTGTTGCCTGAGCAAAGGAACATTTAGAGGTCTTGGCAAACAGCTTGTGATCAGACAGAATTTGCAACACTATGGTTAATAAGGCAGCATGCTCCGTCAATGTTGATGTGTATATAAGGATGTCATCCATAAAAACAAGTACTCCTTTTCTGAGCAAAGGGGTAAAGACAGTATTCATTAATCCTTGAAAGGTGGCTGGGGCATTTGTGAGACCAAACGGCATGACCACAAACTCATACAACCCTTGGGGCTAGTTTGGAAAACCAGCAGGCCCCTACTAACTCATCCAACATTTCCTCTACTACAGGCATTGGGTGTTTATTCTTAATGGTCAGAGCATTGAGCTTCCTGTAATCGATGCAAAATCACCAAGAACCATCCTTCTTACGAACTAAGAGTACTGGAGAGGCAAAAGGACTGGCACTCATTCGAATCAGCCCTTTCTGTAGCATTTCTTTCAGTTGTTTTTCAACTTCATCTTTCCGATCTGGAGGAAGGCGATATGCTCTAGCATTAACTGGTGTTGCCCCAGGTAGGAGATCAATACTGTGGTCACAAGCACGTTGAGGAGGTAAAACATCAGAATCCTGAAAAACTTGAGGAAATTGATCAAGCACAGCCTGAATTTCAGCAGGACAAGGTGGGGATGGTGCTGTGGTGACTGAAGCAATGCAGCTGTCAGGGTGCAGAGCTGCAGGTTTTTGCTGAAGATGTACCATGTGAGTGATTGCCTTCCTTCTGAGTAATCCTTGCAATTTCCCAGTGCTAACAGGACGACAGACAATAGTGTCAGGTTTAAGGCCCTGAAGCAGAATTCTCTTGCCATTGTGAGTGAATCTCATCTTCTTATGCCTCCAATGAATCCACATAGGGCTGTGATCCTCAAGCCAATCAGCCCCTAAAATGATGTCAAAGCATCCCAGTGCTAAGACCCTCATGTCCTGGGAGAAAGAATGACCCTGAGTCCACCACTGCAGGTTGGGTACCATACCAGCACACTGTACTGAACCTCCATCAGCCACAGTATAGTTCTCTTGAGCAATAGGGATAACTGACAACTGCTGCTGTTGGACCACCGTAGGACTAACAAAAGAAGCTATACTGCCAGAATCAACTAAAATCAAGACTTCCTGCTTACCAATCAAACCCTTGAACTGCATTGTTCGACGTTTCCTGGTGGGAGACTTGGGATCAGCAACTGTCAGCAAAGATGAATCAGCAGGAGTAGACAGGAGCTCATCCTCAGGACTCGAGTCATCCGAATAATCCAACACCTCCAATAATTCTTCAATGATATGGAGAGGAATTTGTTGAGGGCATTTGTGCTGTCGATTCCACTTTTCACCACACTTGAAACACAATTCCTTCCCTCTTCTATAAGCTTTCAAGAATTCCAGCTTATCAGTCTGCTTGGGTTCTTCGGGCTGTTTGGTGTCAACTCTGAATTTGCCTTTATCATGAGAATAGCTAGGCTTCACAGAGGACTTGGAAAGACCAATCAACTCCGGCTTGGGCATAGATTTCTTCTTGCCAACATCCAACTTTGCTTCCTGCAATAAATCCAAAGCCACAACAGTTTCTAAATCCTTGGGACGATGTAAAGTAATGACAGAGCGAATGTCATCTTTCAATCCATTCAGGAAGCGTGTAACATAGAAAACGTGGTCGTAAGCTGGGTTGTACAGAAGGATGTGATGAGCTAGATCGACAAAGGTGGTGTAGTACTCCTCTACTGAACCCGTTTGGCGGAGGGAATCAAGCTGTTTCATGTGGGTTTGATATTGATTGCGATCGAAACGCTCGCAAACCATAGTGCAAAACTGATCCCAATCAGAAATGCGGCCCTGGCTCTCAACAGAATGAAGCTAGGCTGCTGCAGCACCAGAGAAATTGAGCGCAACAAATCTAGTTTTCAGGGAATCGCTGACAGAGAAAATCTCAAAGTACATATCACACTTATCACGCCACAATCTAGGATTATCCCCGTCAAATCTAGGGAAATCCATCTTGGGCAGAGGGTTGGACTTGGGGTGGGAACCAGAAAGCCCATGCGGTGACTCCGAGCGACTAGAAGCGGGATTGGTGTACGTACCCGTGACCGGGTGTGGCGGGTGGGATCCCAGGATCCTGCCGCCGACATCCCGGTGGAGGTGGTCGACGTGGTGCCCATGGGGCCGCTCCCAGGTCGATGCAGATGGGCGCATCTCCTGCTGTGGAGCAAGATTGAGGTCGAAAGGGTTGGTCCACCGCTGCGGGGGCTGCGGCGGAGCAGTCGCCGGGCGCGCCGGATAGCGCGGCTGCGGAGGCGGCGGAGGTGGCAGTGCGGATGGCGCCTGCGCAGACTGGTGGAGACGACCAGCTGTGGCGAGAAGCTTATCCATGGAAGCGTCAGCGGTGGCACGCCACGCCTCAAGGCCGGTCAGCTTATCGAGCATCTGCTTCATGACGGACTCGAAACCCTCAAGCTTTGACGAGAGATCGTCCATGGAAGTCATCACCGCGGCTTCAAATTTGCTCATCTTCTTCTGTGGCGCCAGATCGGCTAGAGGCGAAAACCAAAAAAAATTCGAGGGGATTTTGAGGGATAGGTGCGGAATCGAGGCTCTGGATACCAATTGTTAGCATCCAATGTATCTGGAGAATAGATTTGGAGGGATTAGGCTAGAAGGTTTGGAGTTTAGGGGAAGAACTGAGACAAAACAGAGGGAGTTCGGATGGAGTTCTTATTCATTCTTCGATAATTGTCTTGCTCCTTGGAGCCAAGTATTTATCAAGCACGGTCACAGGCCGAGCGGCTGGCCCAAAACGGCATGGGCCGTGATAACGCGAGCCCAACAGACTAATACGAACTCAGCCTTTGGCGCCACGAACAGGGGCTGTCCTGACACCCTCCCACGCCGCGGGCTGTATACCAAAATTGGAGCCGACCAGAGCTTACTAAGGAGACCGGGAGAAGGCGGGTGGTGAGCATGCGGTGGCCGGCGGCAGCAGGGTCCGGCGGGAACACAAGCCGCAGCCAGGTGGTGGTCGTGCGTGGCCGGCTGGCAGGAAGGCCAGGCCACAGCAAGGCAGGAATCTGGGGTACGGGACCTTGGCGGATGGGGAGGAGGCCGGCCAGCACATGGACGGTGACGCGAGGAGGGAGCCGAAGGCGGGCAGCAGTGGGAGGGGTGGGCCGTCACAGGAGGCCATCACGGGGAGGAGGCGACTTGGGCCATGGTAGAGGACGGCGTGCAGTCCGGAGCGAAGCTTTGGAGGAGGCCGGCGTGGGGACCTGCCGTGTGGGCAGCCGTCGTGGAGGGGGGGGGGGGGGGGGGGGGGGGGCCTTCCTGGAGAAATAGAGGAAGCAGAGAGGTCAATGAGAGAGATGAAGATAGCAACAATTTTCTATCATGATGTGATTCGATTTTTGGTTAAAAAATAACCACAAAATATGCGTAAAAATAACTATTAAAAATCTTCCAAATATTACCATTTCATAAATAGCGTTTGCAAAAATTATGATTTATATATAAGAATAGTAAACTTTGTTAGTTACAAAATATGAATAAAGTCGGTATGAGAGGAAATATAAGAATGCAAATGAGGGTTTGGTTGGAGTGTACTGAGAAGTAGAGGATGGAATATGGATGAGAGATCCTCGTACGAGAGAGTAGGGGTTCAAATTTGACGTGTTGGTTGGAGTTGCTTTAACCAGACAGCGACAGACGCAGCTGACAGTATTAAATCTTAGGGGTTGTATTAGAGATCCTTGTAGCAGCGCCAATAGCTCGAGTTCAGTTCTCTCTTGGTATTCCTCCTTGCTTTATTCATCTAAGTGATCTACCGTGATGTCTCTTGTGCAGCAAGGTGAGCACTTGTGCTTTTTTATAGCTCTTGGCTGGTTGTGAGCTTGTATATTTGCTTCCGCTTTGTACTGTTGAGATTTTCCAATCGTTTCTAGGATAAGCTTATCAATAAATTGACTCGTGTCATCTTAACGATTAGAAGAGAAGTGTTATGGGTAGTGAATTGAAGTCGGCTTGTCTGAGAATTTTTAACGGCCCGTTCCGGTCGTTAAGAAGCCGCGCTCTCCCATAAAAAAAAAGCCGCGCTCGATAAGAGCCTCCTTGTCACTTGTTTCAGTGGCATATAGAGATTCAGAGGTCGAGGCCGATGCTGAACGAGAGGGGGCCTTTCATGTGGACCGAAAGAGCAACGAAGCAGCCCCATCCCATGTGAGGTGATGTGATGTGCCTCGAATCGGCTTTCTTTCGATTCCGGCGACATGTGCTACTGGTGCTTCTTTGATTGCATCTTGCCTTAGAGTAATATATATATCTGAATTAACAGCTCCTTCTAGATTGCATCTTGTGTTGTTTGTCTGAACAACATTCGTTAGTTTTGTTCAGTTACTCAGACTCGAGAGGCGGATCCTGATTGATAAAGAAAAAGGAACAACTTGCTGTGCTGTGTCAGGTCCATTTCTGGATGGATTGTTCAAAGATATATATATATATATATATATATATATATATATATATATATATATATATATATATATATATATATATATATGATCACTTATTCCATTACACGTACGGCTACTGGCCGGATTAAAAGTCTCCACAGGAGCACATTACATTAGCAATTTAGCATGGAGGGAGGCTACAGCAGAAACAAGTTTCAGATGTAGCCCACCAAGCATCCCTAAGATTAGGGACAGCTAGCTGCTGCACTGCAGTAATTAATGGAACGAGACTAGCTAGCTAGTGTCAAAACTTAACCTCCTCCACTACTGTCTGTTAATTACATGATGCAGTAGGCTCGGATCACCTCAACTATGGGCGCCCGGCACAGCGGGCATTTGCCGACCCCGTGGAGCAACTCCCCTGCGCACTTTGAGCAGGTGCACATATGCCCACATCTGAAACATTGCATTGCATTTTGTGATGGAATGAAAACAAGTAGTACTACATTTTACAGCAGATAAGTAGACTGACCTGTACAGAAGCGAGTCAATCTGGTTATCACAGCAGATGCAGCAGGTCCCTTTCCTTGCGAGCTTCCACTGCGACCCATCCTCCTCTAACGTCGCCCTTTCCTCCTCATCTGTTCGCATGGTTGGCGATCGGTTCAGAGCAGCAGAAACTTCTTGTTTGATGCAGCGCTGCAACTCGATCTGCATCTCCATGCACGCTTCCAGCATCTGCTGCATGCTGCTCATTCCTCTCTGCACTCCACTCAGCTCATCTCGCAAAACATTGATGGCGTCCCAGTCCTGCATGCAAATAAAACAGATTCATGCTATCCTATTCATTCATACCTTGTATTCACATTCAGCATACTATTGTACTGAAGAAGGAACTCACGAATTCAGAGCGATGCATGGCTTGTTGGCTCCAGTTATGATGGGCCAATTCAATCTGCTGCCATTCACGTTGCTGTGGCTGTGGGAAGTCATCAGATAGCACAGTCGTCGAAGGCTGGGGTCTCTCATCCCGAGTTGCTTCGTCCATCCTGATGATCTCAATAGGACGATCTTCGTTGAGTACACCACTGCCTAGCGGCCTCTGCTGCCCTTCGAAATCCCAAACGTGCTCTTGCCTCTGAGCATAAGACTGAATGAGCTGGTCCAGACTTTGACGGAAGCCGCTACTAAGAAGATTTGACACACTTCGCCTACAAACAATAGGAGGTAGTTGATCAGATCAGCACCAAATTAAACTTATTAGATTTAAGAGGAATGAATGAATTGTACAACAATACATACCTGCTTAAGAGCTCCCTTAGCTCAACTCCATAAACATCATCTTCCGGTGGACTACTAAACCTGTTCCTGGTGGTAGAATTGAAACCTCGACTCAATTGCCACTGTGGTTCCACTTCATGAGATTCAATGACATGCCATTCCTCCTCTCTGTGCAGGAAGGTGCTGTCTTGTCCATCCTCAGTGCCAGAAATATCCCTTGGCCTTGGCCATGGCAAATCGTGAGCTTCAGCTTCGTGTTGCATGCTGTTGCCAGATTCAGTAGAAGAGGTAGACACAGATTGCTCACTGTCCTGCTCGGAGGACCGTGGATCTGAATACTCTTCATATTGCTGTATATGTTCTTGGTGAAAATCATTTTGCACAACACCATTATTACCGTCAGGCCGTACAGCAGTAATTTCGACATGCACAACTTCATCTTCCATTGATCGATTTGTCCGGATTTCATACTCACGAGTTGCATTCTGTATATGATGGTGGTTGTCATTATGCCCATTATTGACAGAAGAACTGTTTTGAGTATGCAATTCCCCTGAAACAGATTGATCGCTGGCGATACTTTCTGTCTGAAAGCCAACCTCTTCCCTAGTCAAGAGCAACATGTTGTCAGTAATCAAAATGGCAATAACATCTGATAGATGCATCTCAACTATACCGGAAATAATTAAAAACAGTATACCAAATGAAGTAAAATTGCTACGTCACAACAAAAATTGTGTTCCTTCGGCAACTTGATCCAAGATTTTTTTTGCTTTCTAAATTTCTATTGGATGATGCAAAACCGTGCCCATCCTGGGAAAGCTAAGGGAGCAACAGGAAGACGAACAATGAGGATACCATGCTAGGCAAAGGAAGCCATACCTCAATCTAGAGACTGGATGACCCTGTCTAAGCTGTCCTAGTTCTCTGGCTGCCATAGAGTTTGGTCTCTCATCATTCATAGGCCTCCTGCTACGAAAGAATCTACCTCGGAGGAAAGACTGAAAAATAATAACTATCAATTCAAGGAAACACTCTTAGAGGACAATTCAAGAGGAGACTAAAATACTACATAGAGATTTAGTGGCTGTTGTAGTTGCTGGCAGCCTGGCAATTATCAGAAAGATTCAGTGAAACAAGGATGTCAATCGATCAGTGTACCCACATTTTCTAGGAGTCGCTTCTGAAGTGAATTCACAGATAAACAAGGATGGAACTTTAGCTCGTCTTACTCTGTGTTGTCGTAGGTACTATTTGCAGTACAACATCCAGTGCGCACATATCCAACTTACTAATTCGCTAGACATTTCGCTCATGTTTCTTCCAAAGGGAGAATTGTAGGCATGAAGCAAAGTACAAGTGACGATTTGGCCAAAAAGGTGTGTAGGCCAACTTTCCAAAGTACCACATCACTTTGCAAGGCCTCAATCAAATCATCGAAAAGGGAAAACAAAAATCTCAAAAGAGATGAAAATGTGATAATTTTTTTAGCACCCTATGCTCTTCAAAAAGCTAGCTAACTGTTGGAAGTTGGAACAAAATCTTTTGGAGACAGGAAAATGGAACTGATCAAGTGAAGTGGCTTTGACCTGAATGCGACCGCGGTGAGCGAAGGCGGAGACGGCGCGGTGCTCGGAGAGGCCCTGCAGCTCTCGCCGGCGCTCCATGGCCATGCGCGTGACGACGTCGTCGGCGTGCCGGCGGCCGCGGAGCCTGGTCAGCTCGCCCTGTCGATCATGGGCGCCCTGGTCGGTGGCCATGCGGACGCGCTCTCAGACGGAGCGCACCCGCTCGCGCTCGGTCTCGCCCAGCCATTCCTCGTCGGTCCGCCCCCGGCCCCGCGCCGCGCCCTCGCCTACACCGCCGGCCGCCCATTCCCTGGCGATCCGCCTAACCAGAGCGCGCTCCGGCGACCGCGCGCTCCGTCTTCCGCTACCTCCCCCTTGTCCGGCGTGAAGAAAGGAGGCGTCGAGCATGGAGACTGCGTGGAGGCGGGCGAGCGCGATGAGCTCGGACTCGCGGTCGCGGCGGTCGAGGTCGAGCGTGGTGAGAACCATCTGCTCGCACGCCTGGCGGCGCCGCGCGGCCCACTGGGCGATGATCCGGGACGCCGCGGCGGCTGAGGTCTCGCCGCCGGCGCAAGACCTGGTCTTGGCGCGGACGTCGCCGTCCATGGAGAAGGCGAAGGCAGACGACTGAGGTGGAGGGCGCAGCACATGCCAGTGCAGGTGGCCGGCGTCGCTGTCAGGGTGGGAGGGAAAGTAGTAGTGAAGGGTATAAGTAGAGGCGGATCGGAGGAGCAGTGAGAGGGGCTGGTGCATGCGTCTGAGATCGAGCCAGCATTCATTCCTTGCTGCTGGCGGGAGAGCAGAGAAGGAAGGAAAGAAGGAGCTTTGCTTGCTTGGGACTTGGGAGCGAGAAGAGGGCAGATCCCGAGGAGGGAGTTGCAATGCAATGCAAGGGCGTGTCTCGAGGACCGGATAATGATGCATGGGTGGTTGCCAAAACTCCTGATACTGTGTAATGATCCTCATTCTTGATTCGTCCGTTGCCACCACTACTATTTTCTTTATACATATTTTTTTTATCTCTACTGTTACTAGTTTCTTTATATATCTCTATCTCTATTGTGACTAAGGAAATTAATAATTACTTGATCCGTCCATCAGTGTTCTAATAGCAACCCTGGTAATCAATTCTAACCAGAATTCCAAGAGTCCATCCTATATATATAGGGCGTGTTTGGATCCAATGGCTAGAGCTATTTTTAGCCTAAAATAGCTCAAAATAGCCTAAAATCCTCAAACATGAGGGTTAGTTCTTGGCTATTTGCAAATAGCCCACCTAAAAAAACTATCCCACCCAAAGAGTAATTATTTGGGCTATTTTAGGTGGAGCCCACCATAACAAGAGATGTAATAGGGCTCCAATGATGGGCACCGCTAGTTTACGGTCGATCTTCAGACCATATAATTTTTTTCATTTTATAGTAACTTTTTATCATTTTGTAATAAAAAAATTTCAAAAAAAATAACACAAAATTTAGAGAGAGAAAAATTTTCAAGAAAAATTCAAGAGATAGAAACATTTTCGAGAAATTTTTTGGAGAGATAGAAAAATAACAAGAAAGTTTTGATAAAAAGAATTGAAAATATTTTTTGGGTCTAAATAAAGAAAAAATTTTACATCCTAAACAAAAAAAACAGGGCAAAAGAGTTTTGTAAAAAATTTTCGCATCCAAAAAAAATAAAAGGAAAAATATCGGCTTCGGCCGGCGGCGCCGCCGCTCCCCGCCGTGCCGCCCGGCTTCCTGGTCGGCGGCGAGCGCGGCGCCGCTCCCTGCCACTCCACCCCACTGCGGGCCCGCCGCCGGCCCACCGCCCCGAGGTTGGCCCGCCGCTCCGCCCCAAGGTGGGCCCACCGTCGGCCAACCACCATAGATCGGGTTTGGGTGGAGGCGCGTGAGGAAAGGTGGATCTGGCTTGGGTGGATCTGGCTTGGGTGCGTGAGGAAGAAAAGAAGGGGAGCGGAGTCACGAGTGGGATCGACCGTGAGATTAGAAAATTACGGTCACATGTATATTCAGTATTGGGCCCAATGATTGGGAAAATATGTTTTAAAGGCTAAATAGCTCTTGGATCCAAACATGTCAAAAACTATTTTATTGGAGGGCTATTTGCTTGAGCTAATTAGCTCTAACCTAAATAGCTCTAGCATTTGAATCCAAACACGGCCATAGTTGCACTTCGCCTAATCTGAGTTCCATCTAGGCACACATCCCTCACGCACTAGCTCCGTATAAACGGAACAGCCACCCAAGGTCCTATTAACAACCAAGCCTCGCGTAAACTGGTGAGACGGTAGAAAAATTTATTAGACCATTAATCTCAATAGAAATACCATAGGAGTTCCATGAATATTAAATTTGCTAACATGGTTGGGGAAGTTTTATGGACTGTGAGAAGAATGTCATTACCATATATAACACTTCTCTGACTTGGTTACCTAGTTTACGGTCTTGATTTACGATCACACTCTTTAGTGAGACTGGCCTTATACATTGCACACCGGGTATAATTGATGTATCGATGACATCAATAATAATAATAATAATAATAATAATAATAATAATAATAATAATAATAATAATAATAATAATAATAATAATAATCTGCTGTCTGTCTGCCGATCAATATGCATGGGCACGTACAGTACATGGATCGACGATCCGGAGGCGGCAAATCGAAGGATCTATATATATCATATAATCGAATGCATGCGAGCTGCGTGCATGCACGTACGCATGTCGCTCTCTTTCTTCCGATCCGCGATCGTTCGATGATCCGCCGTGCATGCATGCATGTCTGCCGCCGATCTGTGAAGCATGCAGCATATGCTCATCAGCTCGCTATCTTCCGTGCCGTAGCCGCCAAATCCGCGACTATAGTCTCGCCAAAGCCTGCTTGTTGCCTACCTCTCTCTCTAATGCCTGGAGGGATTCCTCTCTCTCTCTCTCCACACACACACATTGTATAGATCGGAGCAAGCAATGGGCCATGCCTGCATGCATGGTCATCCATTCATCTCGCCAGGAAACAAGCTAGCTAGCGTATCCATCCTTCAACTTCCTTGGCAGTTTCTCCAGCTAGTATCTTCGATCGATCTGTCCTTTGTGATTGTTTCTTTCTCCTGATTGTACCCATCAGTTGCATGCACGCTACGCCATTATTTGCTTATTATTAATTGGTATCCAATGCAATGCTAGTAGATGGAGCATTCTGATGTGATCATGCACTGCGGCGAAGAAATAAATCACTAGCTAGAGAGTAGAGTAGAGCAGAGCAGAGGGAGATGTAGCAAGCAGCAGACAGGCAGGAGGAAACACTGGCAGCGTTGTTTCTGGCCTGGGTGCTTTATTTCATGGAGGTCGATCCGATCCATGCAAGCAAGCAAGAAGGCCACCACCGTATCTTATTACATGGCCTACGATCCAGGATCTGTATATCCAAGTTACGAGGAGATCGTATATAGATGGCCACACGAAATAGTACACGATCGAGAGCTAGCTATAGGACGATGGATGATCCGCTAGCTACATGCATGCCCCCTTCTCCATCTCAAGCCGGCCTCTGTTTCAGTGACGATCGACACTCGAGGCCAAGCCAGCAGCCCATTTGCTTGCATTGGTCACTGTCACTCCAGACAAACAGTACACATGCATGCATGCTGCTGAGTGTAAAGTGAATGAAGCGAGTGATCCAAGGGACCGGCCGGACACTTGCCGGGAGGGAAGATTGCAGACCTCTGTACTCTTGCTATAGCTAGCTTCTTTCTTCTTCCTCCTCATGCTTCCATTTACGAGCTCAAGCTCGAGCTCGCCCCGTCGCCAATACTCCTCCCACAAGCCAACAAAGTTCGATCCCTTGCACAGGCAGCAGCCCCACGAGCTCCTCCTTCGTTTCCCCCACCCGGCCGGTCGAGCCCCTCGCCGGAGTGGCTTCCCCAGCGACCCAGACCTGTCTGTGAACAGTGCATCCGCCCCCTCACCATGGAACTCCATCGCCCGGCCACCGTTTCCTTCGTCTAGCAGCTCAAATCGAAGCTAGGTGAGGCACTGACGCTCATGCTCTCCTCGTTCTTGCGCGTTCCTCGAGTTTCCACGCTTGTTTCCAGGCCTTGCCGCCGCGCGGTGCTGCTGTACGCGGTCGTCCATGACCAGCCAACTTTTCTGGTGCACAGCACCCACCGTTGAGTTCGTCTCTTCACGTAGGTCGTGTAGGTGCCAGCCCCGTCGCCGGCTGGCGAGCCGCCGGCGAGCCATGGCCGGTCAAAGACCGGTCGGCCATGGTTGACTGGGCCAGGGACCCTGCACAAGAATAGAAACAATTCTGGGGGCCTTTTTACAAAGTCCGTGACTCATATGAATAGTTTAGAATAGAGCTGTGCAGTTCTAGAAAAGTCCAGGGGCTTTGGTGTAAAGTATCTTTTTCTTTTGTGCATAAATTAGCTGTTATCTTCTAAAAATCATAGTAAATCATAGAAAAATCAGAAAAATGCAAACTAAAATTTTTTGGATTTCTTGTTCTAAGATCTACAACTTTCCTTACAGGTTGATCTTTATTTTATAAATAGTTTTTGCTCTAGTTTAAATGCTAGTTTAAGTGGTTGCAAGCTTTGAAAATGCACAGTAAATAGTAGAAAAATGGTAAAAATATAAAAAAAGTTGAATTAGCTTTTATTTGGCATGTAGAACTTAGGAAAAATATTTAACCTACTGTTTGTTTAATTTTTTCATGATGTATTGATTTAATCATGGTTAATGCTTGTTTACGCTTGTCTATTTAATATCTGCAGTTTTGGATGTTAAAAAATTATGAAATTTATGCAGTAGCTTACTATTTTCATGTTTAGTTCACTGTAAAAATTTCAGTACCAGAAGCTATGTGCATGTTTGTAAATCTATTTTTGTACTATTTGTTTTGCTAGGGCTAAATTAAATATTTCCTGTTGTCAATAAATGTTGGCAAAATATTGTTGTATACTTTATCAATAGCTCATCATGCTGGTAAATTTTGGTTGCTAGATCATGTCCTCAAGTTAAGTTTTTGCATTTGTTTAGTTTCTAGTTATATCTTTCACTTTCCAAAAGTATTGCTAAGCCATTCTTTTCTGCATGGTTTGATACATCGAGTATGTCATTTTTGGGTGAATCATGTTAAATTTTGTTGGCTATAAGGTTTGGCTAATTTCCTGAATGGTGGATGCTTGCAGTGGTTTAATTTAAGATAATTTGTGTGGCATGCTTGATGTGCTTGTCATCTTCTATAAGATGCTTGAGTGATGGTTAAGTTAAATAGCTCTAGGTGCTTATGCTAGTATGTTGTACTTTTATGAATGCCTTGCGTGTTGCACTTCCATGCATTCATACATATGCATTGTCGCATCTCATTTAGGTACGATAGATGACCAATATGAAGGACGTGCTACTGGAGCCGAACCCGAAGATGATGTTGGTGGACATATACCGAAGACGGATGGATGGAACCCGATGTGCATGACCAAAGGAAGATGCTCGCCAAGCGAGTATCATCTAACTAACACTGACTTAGTGTTAATCCCAGACAAGCCCCGGTGCACATCCTATTATTTGAAATTATGACACATATATGTATTTATTACTTATGCATTACGTTTCAGGAGTTGATTGGAACCCTCGTTGCATGATCCCTAGGTTTCCCTGAATTACACTAGCATGTATAGGACTATAGAAATGCTATGCTTAATACTTCTCGATAGAAGTCGAGTGACTTTTTGCACTCGCGAGATATAGGATACTTAGAAGTCGAGTAATTTCCGGTTACTCGCGAGATATAGGTTATATACTTATATACAGTACTTATATACAGTACCTGAGTTGTTGAAATTGACATGAAAATATGAGACCGGGCGGGGAATGATGATGATGTATAGGTATGGCAGCAGGACAGGGTTCCTGGGTGTCTTAGCCTCGTCCGTGTCGATTGAGGACCGTACCGTTGTTGGCCCTGCTGATCATGTTTGAACTGTACTAACCGCATGCCGGGAGTAGGAGGTAGTCGAAACCGGTAAGCCGAGTACTGCCTTGCTTCGAAAGTACAGGAACCCGCACCCAACTCCTGGGGTAGTTGAGTAGTCGCGGAGAAATGGGGATGCATATATTTACTTTTGGTGGTCTCACGTTGAGCTCGGCTGACCATATGTCGTTGGGCTGGTTCTTATAGTTCGAGGTGGGGAGGGGAATGGTTGGTCCGTATGGTCCGACGGGGCTAATACGTGCCGTGTTGGTTAGGTCCACCTTGCAAGGTTAAATCGGATCGATTCGCCATCAGTCGCTCTCGGACATGAGCACCTTGATCTCCGAGTCACATCGTAGTAAGAACATAGAAGGGAATGAAATGATCAATATGGTTGTACCTAATCAATTGTTTTTCCACACTGATTGGTGTAGAAATGCAAACCATAGAAAATAGGTACTCATTCCTAATCTTGAGCTAAAATATTGAAAGTAAGGACTCACTCTTAAATGATTTTCCGCAAAACAACCAACAGCCAAAAAGCCGTGCATGTCTAGATAGTGGGCTATGTATACCCTTAGTCGGGTAAGTCTTGCTGAGTATTAGTATACTCAGGGTTTGTTGTTTACCCTGTTTCAGATATAAAAGCTAACCAGGATTAACATCGGTGGGCTCGATGTGACGTCCTCACGTCTCCGTAGTTATCGTTTTATTTCAATTTATTTCAGTTGGTTTCTAATGAAAATCCTCCTCAGGTTAGACTCTCTCTACCGCTGATATTATCTATTATGTGAACTTTAATTTGTAGAAGTCATTTTGTAAATACCTTAATATTGTTTACTATTTTGTAAAATCGTATCATGCTGGTACCGTCTGCGCTCGCCGTCGCGCGAAACTTCTGGTGTGTTTCGATCGGCCTGTGGGTTGAAAACAGACTGTCAAGTTACACTTAATTAAGCTAATGCGTCTGATGTGTTCAAATGATGGCCATTACGCTTAATTAAGAATTTAAACTTGGCGGTTCTGTCACAATATATACTCCCTCCATCCTGAAATGTAGGGCATTCTAGAGTTCAAATTTTATACTCAAATGTAAGGCATTCTAGGTTGAGAGTAGATCAAATCATCTTAATTGTAGATCGTTTTCTGGTCTTTACCAATGGAAAGACGTGTATGCAACCATATAGGGGGAGGTGTATGTGGGGAAGGTGAATAGGAAAGAGCATGTTACTTTAATTAGCACATATTTAATTACTCAATAGAGTCCGAATGCTTAATAATTAGGGGTAGTAGAGTCTTTTCTGTATCTCCATAATTTGTTGAAAAAAAATCCTAGAATGACCTATATTTGAGGACGGAGGGAGTACACTGCTACTTCACCGGCCTTATTTACAAGCCCTTACAAATTAGGTAGTTCCATCTACATTAGTAATATCATTATATTACTGCGTGCTGCTGTTACCAAGTATTCCAATAATTAATCTATGTAATTAATGATCTGATTATTAGCTTTCAGGTGATGATGGTGTAATCATGTGTGGTGAATAAGTCGGCTACGTGTTACATTAACGAACATGGCACCATTTATGCCATTTCGAGTGATTTTGGTGATCGAATGACAACGCAATCAATGGGACTAATATGATTGTTAAGATGATCATTCTCATGTTTTTAGGTTCAAGTGATGACAAAGAGAAGATAGACGTAGCTAGACCCGAAGGGCCGCCCCTACGGTGGTTCCGCTAATCGATTAGCGGATGAGGGTCGAGGGGGAGCCGCCCCTCGCGGGTCTCAGGGCAGCGCCCTGAAACCTCTTCGGTCCAAAGGACAAGAATTGAAGAGACCGTGAAGAAATCCAAGTCAAAGAAATCAAGACAGAGATACTTCAATAGCACCAGAAGAACCGATGCTATAGGCATCGGTGCATCCGATGGTTGTCGGATGATCCGATGGCCTGGCTTTTGATGCAAGTCTGTGAGGTACCGGTTGAACCGACGGATCCACGAAAGGCATCGGTGCATTGGGCATATTATGTTTCAGAGACGATGTCAAGCGCCTAGGAGAAGATTCTTTAGCACCGGTTGAACCGGTGATGCATCGGAGCAAAGCACCGGTGTAATGACGTCAGCAAACAGTGCATCAGAAGCTCAACGGCTACTTCGGGTCTAAGAGTGACCGGATGAACCGACGCTACCCCAGGCAGAGGCATCGGTTCATCCGATGATACGCAAATTTCTGCTGACCGTTGGAGCAACGGCTACAAGACTTGGTGGCCTATATATATGACATCCCCCGGCCATTTGAAGCTTGCTGGAGTTACTGGACTTTCCACACATACTCAAGAACACCTCCAAGCCATACAAAAAGCATAGTGATCATATCCTTAGCCCTTAGCACATTTTGAGAGTGTTGTGTAAAGGATAGCTCTTAGTGAGTGAGTTTGCAAGGCCTAGAGCCTTTGTGCTGTGGTTCTTAACTGAACCAAAAGAAGAGCTTGGTGCGCCGGCCCCTTGGAGCTGTGAAGCTCGCCGGCAACGTCATCGACCCTCCGACTTGGTGTGGAGCGGCGACAATACTTTGTGCGGGGGACGTGGAGACCCCCATCCTTTGTGGAGAAGCTCCTTAGTGGAACTCGGGGCCAAGGTGACCGTGATTGTGTTCACGGAAGAGACTTGGTGGCCGAGTAGCAATACTCTTAGTGAGTGCTACAACAACGTGTATGTAGGTGTGCCTTTATGGCTAATCGAACCACGGGATAAACACCCGCGTCAAGAGTTTACTATCTCCTATCCCGCTCATTAAGCTTCCGTATTTCTTACTAGCAATTTGTATGTCTTTACTTTCATAGATTGGTCTCTTGACAGGAAAGACTATAGGTTGCTAAACTCTTTTGGGGTAAAGATTTCACACTAAAACAACCATAGTTGCACATCTCGATAGCTTGTTTTAGTTTAAATTTTGTACAAACTAGTTAGAGCCATAAGTCTAAGTTTTTAACGCGCCTAATTCACCCCACCCCTTTAGGCTAGAGCACCCGATAACAAGCTAGCACCGCGATCGATTGCCCATGCATCATCTGTCCTGGGGAATAAAACAAGTCCCAGGCCATTCCCAAGGCATCTTACATACCAGTATATCTTTTGCAGGGCAGAGGCTACATGGAGATGGGCGTAATCATGCAGCAGCAGCAGCAGCAGCCTTGGACATGTCAACACATGCCTGCTTCACAATAACTTCTGAAATGCAACTGAGATTACCGTACCTCTCCTCCTGGGACAAATATATATACTTTATACCCTGGGAGGGATATAAATAAACATTTAAAGTACAAAAGGTCGTACTTAACGGCAAACTTAAACATTATCCATTTTCATAACTCGCTGTAAAAACTTACAGCTGCCTTGCAGGAACAATATTGTTGTACACTCAAACTAGCACAGCTGAATGTGTGATAAGAGTGTAATATAATGACTGTATGTACTAGTCCTACAATGGTCTGACCAAGAAAAAACTAACTACATTTATTAACAATTAAGGTTGGCTTAATAATCATGTACTAGTAAAACTGAAGGAGGGTCAACCGAGTAACCATATCAACAATTGAAGGCCACCACCTCCAGTCAGCTGGTGTATATATACCAGATAAAAAGGGGCATGCCATTACAAATAAATATCAATAGGTTAAAATGGGATCATCATATCATAGTGTAGGGGCGGCCGCATCCTCAAGGGATGGGGGTAGTCACAAGCTTCACAGTTCACCGCATCGCACAGACGGACAGACCTTTACCGTCTTGGTGCGCATCCTCCTCCAGCACCAGCTACCAAGTCCAGTGCACATAGCATTTGGCTCTGCACTTGCCTGTCCACTCTCACATGACAATAATCTGACAGAAATGTCGCATTCTTACTCTGCACGGGCAACAGGCTTGATGGTGCTCATCTGTGGAATCAGACACATTTTAAGACTAAGCAGTTGATGAAAAGAGGTGTCCGAGTGAGCACTGAGCACCAAAAAGTTGACAATGTAATCCTTTTGATGGCAAGTTTTAAACAGTTCCGCCAGAAATGCTGGGGGATAATCCAAATATCACTCATAGTTGGACACAGACAATGGTAATTAAACGCAGTACCTGTGTTGTCAGTCTCAAGGTTATGGCAGGCCATAGTTCCCCATTATGCTAAAACCATCGCCCTTTCTTCACAGCTTTAAGCTCCATCACTAAGCGTTCCCTCTGAGCCTCTACTTCTGCATACTGCAAGCTCATGTTGAGTAGCCGTTCCTTCATATCTCTCAGCTCTCCTTCCAGTTGCAAAACCCTATCCGTGTTACCCTCCTTGCCATCTCCACCAGCAGATTGCCCCTCAGGCATCAGACTGTACATAAGAGAAAAAGGAAAAGAAATTGTCATCTTCTTAGTTTAAGGCTGGCAGAAAACTATAAGACTGATTCTCCATGTTCAGTGCTTTGGGTAATATCCCAAACTAAAAAGGTAAATAAATTATTGCACAATAGCAGTAACCGACTTCAAGATTTCTGTTAGCTAGCAATGTGTGACACTAAGCCCATTCAAGCATTTCCATGTGATATGTAGAATTACTGCCAAGTCACAAGGCAATGCACAATAGATTACACAAACATATGGCCAAGCACAATAGATCACACAATCTTACATCAGAGACAAAATATTAGCATCTGCCTAGGATTTGCCATAAGAAAAACTGGGTAGGCAGTGGTCTGCCAGTAAAGAGCCATCTTAGTGAGATTATCTTTCATATACACTCTATCAGTGTATTGCAAGGTCGTCAAATTTTATTTTATTTTAGACCCTTTTTATGGTCCATCAAGAAATACTACGAGGTATCAAAATTATAGCTTAAATTTGGTACCTCCAATGCTATAATTTGTGGTAACTCTTGATGGACCACTAAAAGGCTCTTAATTTTAAGGTTAAATGGAAAATCAAAATCCACACAAAAAGGCACTATCTGGACATGTAGTTACGATGCTTCGGTTCATTATAGTCTTCTGGATTGAGGAATTAGTTACTAGTCATAACAGAAGAGAACAGAATAGCTATTAACACCAATTCTATCACTCTATGTATAGTGAACATAGCAAAGGACACATTTAAGCTTGGAATGCAAGGTGTACCTCTTTTGTTGAGCTCTGTACAGCTTATTTTCCTCCAATGCCTCTGCAAGCTTAGTTTCCAGCACCTGAATTTTTGACTGAATGGCTGTCTGATCATCTCCTCCAGTCTCCTAGAGGTACAAGCAGATAGGAACATCAATACGGTGGAATTGTTTAATCATCAAAGTACTTTATATGGCTAACCTGATTTCCAAGGTTCTCTTCCTTAATGTGGGGCATTTGCTCGAACCCTTTTTCCATAACTTGAACTCTTCTGGTGAGATCCTCATTTTCCTGCTCGAGAGATTGTAACTTCCTCTGGTACTCGCTATTTGATCTCTTGATCCTACTAAGCTCGTTCTTTAATTCTGCTTCATGTACATGTGATGCTTCTGATGCCGATAGATCACTCTCCAACCTCACGAGCTTTGCCTGCATAGCTATTCTGCTTCGTCTTTCTTCTTCACCATTTTTTAAAGTCTCCTGCATGTTGGAAATCTTATCTGTTAGCATAGCCTTCTGTGCTTTTAGTTCTTCACATTCCTCAGTCACCGAACGCAGAAGCTCCTCCAGTTTTCCTTTTTGGAACTTAGCCTCATCAAGAGAACTATGAAGTTTCAAAACCTCATCTTGAAGATTCATTATCTTCTGAACCTGCAGATTCAGACCAGATATTTCTTCGAGCATTTGCTGTTTCTCGTAATCACTGGATTTAAGCTTCAGTTCTAGTTCATTAGACGCTTTCCTTAACATATCTTCGTTGGATTTAGCAGCTTCCATCAGCTTTTTCATATGTTCAGCATCTGCTGTCAACATTTCCTCACTCTGTTTGGAAGCATTAAGGGAATCAACTAACCCTTTAATTTTATTTTTAGACTCCTTGCGAAGGTCTTCCAATTGAGACTCATAATGCCTCAATTGCGCACTGACATCTTGGAGACTGGCCTCAAGTTTAGCCTTGTCTGCTCGCAGGACAGATACCTCTCGGATAGCATCCAGTGTGGCATTTTCTCGCTCCTCGTGTGTGGAGGAGACCTGTGCAGTGAGGCTGATGACCTCCCTCTCAAGATTCTCTACTTCAAGAGTCTTTTCATTCTCTATCTTATTTAGCATGAAATGCGCACGATTAATTCTTTCTTCTTGTTCCATGTGCTCCTGGAATATACTCTCCAGTTCTGACAATAAAGATTGCTCTTTAGAAGAAATGTCCTTCTGTAGTGAAGAAAGCTTTGCCTCAAGGAATTCCACTGTTTTGCTAAAATCAAAGTTCCTTTTTTTCGACTCATCCAGTTCCTGCTCTTTTTGCGTAAGATGACCGTGCAATTCCAACTTCTGCTTCTTCAGATCAGCAATTAGATTCTGAAGAGAACTGCACTCCTCAATAAGACTCTCAACCGTAGATTGTAGTTTAGAATTAGATCTTCTCAGAACTTCAGAATCATCCTGTGCTTCTGACAATCTTGTTTGAGATTCTTGTTGTTTCTGCTTAAATTCGAGCCTCTGATTTTCCATCTCTGATTGCTGCCGCTCTACTTTATCTTTGAGATTAGCGATAAGAGATCTAGAGTCATGCATCTGCAGCTCACTTGACTCCTTCTCGTTCGTCAGGTAAGTCAATTGTGCTTCCAATCCAGATATCCGTTCCGACAGCTCTATGTTTTCCTGTTCCAGCTCCGATATATGCAACTCTAGTTCAGCTTTGCAGCTCTCTAGCTCAATTATCTTCCTCTCAAGAACCTTATTAGCTGAAACATGGGAATCTATGCTTCTGGAAAGCACAATGATATCTTGCCGCACTTCATCCAAGCATTTTGAAGTGATGCTGCTTTCTTTAAGTGATGCGGACAGGCGTTGCTCAAGCTGACTCTTCTCTGCCTGAATTTCAGAAATGAAATTTTCCATTTCAACCTTGGAACGCCTCAGGTTATCATTTTCCTGTAGTTGCAGTTCAAACCTCACCTTCAGCATATCTGTCTCAGATTCAGTATCCTCTAGATCTGCTGTTCTAGATTGGTACTTCCCTGTACCACCAGATTCGCTAACTTCCGGTTCTGTTGAATGGAAACCGTTCATCTTCATTCTCAGCTCAGATAACTCGATATTTCTTTGTTCCAAATCATCCTGGCTTTTTTGGAACTTCTCTTCTAGTTCACAGGTTTGAGACCTAAATTTTAGCAGCTTCAGCTCAAGGTCAGCACATTTTCTCTGTAACTCGTCTACATTAGACATTGATGCCTCAGAAAAGCTGCCATCTCTTAATATTTCCTTGTTCCTAAGTTCCTCCTCCAGTTGATGTATCCGCGATGTAAGCTTCTCAAATTGCAGCTCGTTGCTGTTTGAAATATGAGGAACCTGCCCCTTTGTCACCCCATTATCTTTCAGCTTATATATAAGCTCCAAATTTTCATCTGTTAGTTCAGAACAGTCTTTCTCAAGCTCTTGTATTTTAGCCCTTAAAATTTCATTTTCTTTCTCCAATTCCAGATAAATGGTATTGGAACCTGCCCCACCTGCATTTCCAACATTGAGAGCACGATCCAGTTTCTCCCTGAGCATTTTGATTTCATCCTCTTTCATTGATAGTTTCCTAGCCCACTCCGTGTCTCCTTTGACTAACAACCCATTTTGAGGATCAGCAGTCTGCTTGACCTTTGAAATCTTAGATATTTCTACTCTCTGTTCTTCTATGGTCTCCTCAAGTTCCTGAAGAATAGAAAGAAGCTCAATATTCGCCTCCTGAGTCTTGTTTACTTGTATGGTTAAGTCTGCATTTGATTCCTTCAGATACTTCACCTCCTCTTCAAGTTCCTTCTGCAGGTCCATCCAGTCTGTACGCTTAGGTATTCCTGTATTTGTTTGTCGTGTGTTTACATCTTGTAAGGATGACTTTAATTCTTCAATTTCATGCCTATAGGAATCCCGTTCAGCTTGTGCAGCACAAAGCTCAACTGCTAGCTCAGCCTGTTGCTTTGATTTTTCAGAACATTCCTTCTTCAGCAACTCTAGATCAGCCTTCAACTTGCGAGAATGCCGTTCCCACATTTTTGCCTCATCACGGAGTTCCTCAATTGTTTCTTCAGCAGCATCAAGAACATCTTTAGATGAGTCAGATGCCCCCATAGATAACTGAGAAAGGCCGTTAGCAAATGTTTTTGGAGTACTCCCTTGTAGCACAGTTGGACCTGAAGCCCGAGAACTGAAAGATGAATTGTTGGATCTAAATCCATCATCACCACGGCCAGCACTAACATAACTAGCATGGGAGCTAGCAGAATCCTGCCTTCCCACATAAAGTCCTCCGTTAGAGTTGTCTCTAGGAGAGAAGTTTGTTCTATCTGCAGTACTATCTCCAGAATTAGAACTCCGGTGGGACCCTGATGCTGAGAAACTTGTTTCCTGAAAACAAAAGGATGACAAGTAATCGGCATGAACACATAATACTCTGATGGAGCATGACATCTAACCAAAGTAATTATTAATTATTGATGGTGAAGTTGTAATCCATATCCAAATTTGTGGAGCATGCATGAGTTCCATGCAAAAAAAAATATCTTTACTACTTCAAGAAAGATTTTTATTGGTGATGTAAGGATGATAGGTTCACCAGATTCAACATTGGAGTATCATGAGCATTTATACATACATACAGGTCATGTGTAACCATGGAGGAACCTTTTGTGGAGGATGGGGTCATCTCCACATTGTTGTACCCCATGCAGTTTATAGTATCACATTATGAATTTTGTGGTATGCTGATCACTAGCGAATTCTATATGTAATTTTTAGATTTATGAATAACCATTGAGTAGAGTTAAGAACTTGTAGTAACTTTTACACGTGATATGGACCTGACAATAACTGAAGCAATTTAAATTTTCGGGGTAATCACTACTAAGGGCAAAGGATTTCATCAGTTAGGGGCTTGGGGAAAACATCCGGGGTCCGGTTCGTTCTTTAATTTCTATCCAGCGTCTTCCATTGAAAACATCAAAATGGGGTGTTCTAGACACAAGGTTGAACCCATAGCAATGTCACCTAGTGTTCTGTTGGCAATATAATTTTTATGCACTTTTGAAATGAAAGAAAAAGGAAGGCGAGAATCAGGATTATTGATCCCTCTCAATCTCTATTTCGATTCGAGGATCCAAAGAGGTGTTTTCATAGTCATCTCCAAAGGCATCATAGAACAGTCTAATGACAAATCAGGATGGAGCGGGAAATCTTGGGATAGAGCAAATTGTTTGAAATAATAGCATACCCTGTTCCCAGTTTCGTCTTGATAAGTTGCACCTAGATGATTTTCTGATGAAGAACGGACGCCCCTGTTGAACATACTATCAGAGCAATCTGATCTGTTGTCCATGTCATCGTTGCTTGGCGTCGGACTACGGTCCTCAAGACGGGAAGACATGTCTCTCAATGATCTGACACCACTACATAGAAATATGAGGAATTTGACGATTCAAGGTTTCGAGGAAGAAAAAAAATAAAATAAAATTTGCCAAGAATGAAATACTGAAGCATCAGTTTGGTTACCTCAGCTTAGATTTTGTGCCAAGACATTGAACCTTAAGCTGCAAGCGAGAAAAAAAGGGGCATCAACATAAGCAACTACAATACCGTTGTGATACGGTGCCAAGTAGCAAGCATGAAACAGGCACTTATATAACAGTAGTTCGTAAGCAGCGGGTGTAGAAAATAATACAAGCATTATGATCACCAAATCATGTAAGCAACGTCCAGATAGCCTTTGGAAAACAAAAGATGTAATAACTCAAACACACCTGTAAAACTGTTCCAGAGTTGCATCTCTTCAGTGGCAGGGAGATAGCAGTTGGATCCACCAAATTCAAGAAATTAGACAGGTTTAGAAAAATCTCCCCAAGAATGCCAGATTTCGTTGACCCCTGCAACATAATGGCACCATGGCATAGCTCAGCAACAGGAATAGGAAAGACTGTACAGATGAAGGTAGGTATTGAGATTGAAACGAAACGTGATGCCCAGGCCTAGGTAAGGTGGCAAAATATCTGTACGAATTCCATACCACGGAAACAATAATCTTGTATTGACACTCTTCATACTCTCTAGAGACTTCATCCTTGGAAAACCATATTGGTTCCAATATGGTGTCAGGCCATTGGCATATTCCACTTCGAGACGCTGCTTTACTGGACTTTGCAATTGTTTTTCCAGAATCCACCGAGAGTATTGAAAGGAAGAGCCTGTCTGATACTGCAGGGACCTGTGGAGCCCAAATGGATAAGGGATTAACACCAGCGAGCACGTGTAGCGCATACATAGTAGAAAATGCATATGAAACCGGACGTGTTATGCAAGAAAAACACAAAAGCAGATTTCAAGCATGAAAGCAAGTAGCCGCGGTTGAGCAGTGCCGTATTTCATCCCCTTTATCGTAGTCAGGGTGCGCTGAGAGGCAGAGGGAAAGAAGAAGCGCTTAAATTTAAGAGGTGCAAGAGTACACCGTACAAATGACAAGGCGAATTTCGAAGGAAATTAAGAAGGCCGGCACACGGATGGCATGGTATCACAAGAATTGGCCGTAAGCATCACATGGAAATGAATTGCATGAGGTAGAGTAAAGTAGGTAGTAGTAGTAGGGTCTCTCCCCATTTCTTTCCTTTGGTGCTGGTTCTAGGTACGTCCCAAGGCTGGCAAGTACTAGTAAGTAACATGGCATATGTAAGATTGAGGATCTTGCCTTCCCACGTTGATGTAAGGCCAATCCCATATATCTTGTATGTCAGCGATGCAGGCTAGGAGCACTAGAGTCAGTATGTATATTCGCATCGGACTGGGCGGCGGCACACTAGGAACGGAATCGGAATGGAATCCCCAAAGCTAAGCTATAGGAGGGGAGGGGGAGGGCAGGGCAGGGGTAGACGGACCTGGACGGCGCGGAAGTTGGAGAATCTGAAGTCGTAGCGCTCGCCGGCGCGGTCCGAGGAGCGGTGGCGATGCAGCTTGAACATCGTCTCTCTCCCTTGTAGGTAGCCGGTCGCTCCTCCGCAGTCGTCCTCCGGCAGCTCTAGGCGCAAGGCCGAGATTGGGTGGTCACGCCGGCGGCGCAAATCATTGCGGCGCAGTGCAGGAAGCGGGGAAAGAAAGCAGGGATCCCAACACCACCTGGGTCCGAAGTGCAGCTGGCGGTGGGCAAGCAGGCAGGCAGGACAGGAGGCGGGCCTTGTGCTTTGCGATTCCGCTTGTCCACTTGCACAGCACAAAGCCATCCATCGGCGACCACGTCACCGTCGTCGTCGTCGGGTGCGGCGATGCACAATTCTATTGTACCGCGCACCTGCAAGCTACCTGCTTGCTCGCGCCCCCTTTTCGGTTTTTTTTTCTCTTTCTACAATTCTACTGCTAGTCTCCTCCTCCTATTAATTGATGCATGCTTACTGTACTCTAGTCTTTGCTGCTAAATGAGTTTGCTATATTAGGCTCTGTTTAGATCACAACCCGTAAACCCCGTAAACAAAAAAAATCACATCGAATGTTTGGATACATACATGGAATACTAAATGAAGTCTATTTATAAAACTTTTTGCATGAATGGGCTGTAAATCGCGAGACGAATCTAATGAGACTACTTAATCCATAATTTGCAACAGCGATGCTACAGTAACCATCCGCTAATTATAGATTAATCATTGATTAATTATTATCATTAGATTCGTCTCGCGATTTATAACTCATCTGTGCAAAAAGTTTAGTAAATAAACTTCATTTAGTACTTCAAATTAGTAAGAATCATTTGTAAAATTTTTACATATAAACAACTAAACACGTCCTTAGTACACACAATCAAATCAGCCAACCAGTAGGATGGTGGTTGTCATCCATATCGCCAAAACTCTTTGCAAGAAAAAGTGATTATTATAATTGGAACACGGTCAAAATAGACGTCCAATATTGACACGGTCAATGTTATTATTATTATTATTATTATTATTATTATTATTATTATTATTATTATTATTATTATTATCATCATCATCATCATAGTACTCATGCGTTGCTACATGTAATATAATAAATTTATATAATATTATCAACAAAGTAATATCACTAATTTTGTGCTTGTTCACTGTGTGTACAGACCATGTTGTGGTCATACGAGGCATTGATTGTCCGGAATCTGATTAGGATTCCAGTCGATTTGTCTAGGTTCTAATTAGGATTTCGATTGATTTGTTTGGGTTGCCGTTAGGATTCCGATTGATGAAAGGCTACTCCGGCTCGCATACGAAATGTACAGTCCAATTTTGTGCTCGTTCACTCAGTGTACAGAACAAAGCATAGAACGTTCTGTAGCGTTGTAATTGAGGGAGCGAACTTTCCCGTTCATTAGAACAAAGCATAGAACGTTTTGTAGCGTTATAATTGAGGCAGAGAACTGAAAAGTGCATACATACTAGAGCCACCGCTACAGAAATTTAACTCCCATAAAAACAAGAGGAAAGAAACAGCAAGCAGATACGACTGTAAAATAGATATTTGGGGAACTACTAGCACTCCAGCTTTGGCAAATCCAGCTTAAGAGTCTGATTAGGAGAGCAAAATCCGACTTTGTTTTTATAGCTCTGCTCCACGAACTCCTTGCAAAACACGTCCCTCTCCCCTCCCATTCAAACTCTCTCTCTCTCTAGTTCGGTGGATTTGTGGCGGCATAGAGCTCCGCAGCGGATCTCACCGGCCGAATCCAGGCGTGCAGGCAAGCTCCGCGGCGGATCCAACCTCGTCCTCCCTTCTCTTCCCCCTCCCTCCTCCTCCCTCGTCGACGGGGCGAACTAGCGGCGGTGTGGTACATCAGTAGTGGCCCCACATGACAGCAACAGCTCTGAGCGGCAGCTCCTCTCTGGCGGCGGCGCCCCTGCGGCTCCTCGATCTCGGCTGCGGCCGGGCGGAGGCGGCGGCTGAGCCAAGGCTGGGCGGAGGCGGTTCTGAGCCTGGGGTGGTTGGGGCTGCTGGTCTCAGGAAGTGGTAGCGGACGCCTCACTCCCCTCTGGGAATACCGGACGGCTTTGTCGTCCCCGCTGCGGGGATTTTTCCGCTGTAGCGGAACTGGAGAATGCCGTTCCTTATGAAACATGTGATGGCGTTACTCGACTAGACAAATGAAAAGAAGGGAAAGATGAGGCGGGTCGAAATGCATATTTTGGGTTGGGTATTAAGATGAGGCTTGTTTGGGTGGGTGGGATAGGCATTTGCGGGTCTGAGTGGGTTGGATATAATGGAATTGCGGGTGGGGACGGGTAGAAGCAGGGGAGGGCTTCAATTTATCGCATTCTGCGATTTCATATGCTCACGAAGCAGAAGCGGGCGGGCACCCCCACCTTCTCCGGCTCCGGTGCCGTTCCGGCGCCTCCGCCGCCGCCCTCCACAGCCGCTGATGCTAACCAAGCTCGCCACCGCGCCGCCCATCTACCGCCGCCGCCATTTCCTCACCCATGCCGCCGGCCACTGCCCACCGGATGTCCAGCCCCGTCCGCCTGGCAGCACCCCGCGACACTTTGCCCTCCACCGGTCAACTCGCGACCACCGCGGGGCCGGCGCCGCCCATGGCCCCTCCTCTAGGGCCGCCGATCATGGAAGCCCCGACAACCGGATCCCTTTAGGCTCCGCCGCCTCGAGCACCCCTACTACCAGCGAGGGCGCTCCGCCCTCCTACCACCCCTCGCCGATGGCCACACCACCCCCTCCCTCTCCCCTCTCCTCTAAGGCTATAACCATCACGAGTTGAAGGAGGAAGATAAACAGTGATCGTGGACCCACCTGCAGGGACGGACATCCCTTGTGCGATGCGGCGCCTCCCACCCACTCGTGCGATAAATAGATTTGCCATAGAAGCGGGCTGCTTGTTGACTCCTGTTGACTTCGCGACTTACGCCCCCTCACCCATGGAGAAATGGCGCACGGGACTCGGAAGAATCCGCCACTGCCGCTAGCCGTCGCCACTTTCGCCATTCGGCTTCAAAGACAGGTACACCTCCTCTCATTGGCACGAATCTAGGACTTTAGGTTAGATGGTCCAATAGAATAATATTTTCAAATATTTTAATGAATATGTTGATCAAAATGTAATTCCCACTTTTCCACCTTTTCAATTCAGTTATCAATCTATACTATAAAAGTTGAAACAATTAAAAACAATTCTCATCAAAGTTAGTTCCACCTTACCTCTCACGGAGGTCCCACTTCCCAGCTCGGAATGTTTGACGAAAGGGAGTGGAGTCCCATTTTTGGATAGAAGGAAAATGTTTCCACCAAAATCCTAATACTTTTTACACCAAACACTTTAGTCTATCCGCCATTATACCCACTTATTACTTTCCACTGTATAGATACCAGATCATAATTTTTGGTGAGGCATCCTAAAATCTCTCCTTTCCTTTCCTTTTTGTTGTAAGCTGGTTGTCCTTCTTTTGTGCGGTTATTACCTTGTGCATTGGTTAACTTTCTATTCATGGACCGATTACTTTTCCAATTGCTTGACGCGATCTCTCATGTTTAACCATACCTGCCCGACATTGCCAATTTAAATCTTGCATCCTTCCTCCTCCACGATCATTCTGGTCATCAATCACGCTTGCATTCGTTGTCCGCCTTTCTTTTTTATTGATTGCCTCGCCCGCCTACATCAAGCAAGCCAGATCGATGCCTACTCTTCTCCATCGCTAGTGGACAAATTGCTCCAACTCCAACCTCAATGTCTGGCTGGGTGAGTGAGTGAGTGAGCAGCTTTTCTTCTCCATCTTCCTCATCTTCGACGCTCCGGTGGCCGCAATCCTGATCCAGTAGGGCTGATGGGGAAATCTGCATTCGTTTTGTTTTCTGCAGGGTGGTTGGTGCACGATCTGAGAACACATGGGGTGAAGAGATGGCTCGATGTGTCGTCGATGGGGAGTGCTGTCAAGTCGTGAAGGGGCCCGGGTACACGACGCCGTTGGAGGCCATAAAGATGGGCCCCAAGGAGAAGCTCATCTACATCATCCGCGTCTACAACAGTGAGCTTGCTTCCTGCATAACCCCCATCCATCGTCCTGGAACAAGCTGCATAACCCCCATCCATCGTCCTGGAACAAGCCATGGAAGGATCATGCAGATACTGACATACACTGATACGCATAGACATGGACAATCAACATATAGGTAGACCTTGGAGGATTACATGGTTTAGTAGCAGAAGTTCACATGGTTTATGCCTTGGGAATTGTTTCATCCATACGGAACGATGGAATTGTGTTTGAAGGACACCAAGTTAGTTATTTGCCTTTTGCATTTAATTTCATATTTTTGTTTATTCAACTTATATGTTAATTAATTACTATTCATCAATCTCGTCGTGTCCTAGAATTTATTTAATTTTATATTTTGTTTATTTAACTTATATGTTAATTAATTACTATTCATCAATCTCGTCGTGTCCTAGCATTCATTCTTTTTGGGTCACACTGTGACAACGAGATCCTAAGCTATTCGTCGAAGCCGACCTCTGTAAGGATCACCGGGGTGTCCGACCCTAGAGGGGGAGGGGGTGAATAGGGTCGCTAATCGCTTTTTAACCTAGTGCTCAATCCACGTCCTATACATGCTAGTTATGACTAAGGTTTATCTTTGCTACTCTCTACTTACCCAAAATACTCGCAACATATAGCCAATCTTAAACAAACTAACTAGAAAAGTAAATGCACGCAAGATAAAGTAAATGCGAAAACGTAATATGGTAAGTAAAGAGGTAAGTGCAAGAGGGATGCAAACTCCCGAGTAGACACGGTTATGTAACGTGGTTCGGCACAAACGCCTACGTCCACGGGACACCGAGGCTCTTCCGATCACCGTCTTGCACTACGCCACCAAGGCGATGCCGGCAAGCAAAGGCAAGTGCCCACAAGACACCGAGTCTCGTGCACCGCCACCGTCTCTCTCGGTCACCCAGCCGAAATCTACTACGGAGCTTCTCCACCAAGGAGGGGGTCTCCTCTTCCCCCGCACAAAGTGTCGTTGCCACTCCACACCAAGTCGGAGGGTCACACGACGGATCACAAGTATTGCTTGCCGCAGCAAGACTTCTCTCAAGGGAGCTCTCGCAAGAACTAATCCCTATTACAAGCACTAAGCACTCTCACAAGTGTGCTTAAGCCTATATGATGTACAATGAAGCTCTAAGGTGGTTGGAGATGATCTTTGGCTCTTGTATACTTCCTTGGTCACCAGCACTCTCAAATGAGCCGTGGGGTGGCATATATATAGCCCACACACCCCAAACTAGCCATTGGAAAAAAGCTGACAAAAAGCGCTATCACCGGTTAAACCGATGCTCCCGTTTTTGTCATCACCGGTTTAACCGGTGAGTGCATTTTCCAACTAGCCGTTATACTTCAACAACTATCTCAATCGACCGACGTAATCAACCGATGCAGCGTCGGTTTAACCGATGAGTGTAGTTGCTGAAAAACTAACTCTCTGGACAACTGCACCGACGTTCACCAATATCTAGCGTCGGTTCATCCGGTGTATAGATTTTGCCTCAGCTGCTGAGTTCATTGCACCGACGTATTCAACTTTTCTGGCGTCGGTTCAACTGGTGTTACCAAAACTCCCAGACGTGCTCCAAGTCAATGCACCGACGTATGTAATTTTCTTTGCGTCAGTTCAACCGGTGATACTAAAATATCTCTGTCTTGATTGTTTTGACTTGGTTTCTTCACAGTCTCTTCAATCTTCGAATCCTTTGGACCGGAACCCCCGTAGGGGTGGCCCCTTCGGGCCTAGCTACGCCTATCTTCTCTTTGTCATCACTTGAACCTAAAAGCCTGAGAATGGTCATCTTAACAATCATATTAGTCCAAGTGTTGTGTTGTCTATATCAATCACCAAAACATTATATTGAAATATGGCATGAGAGGCCATTTTCGCTACAACCTCTATAATCATATTATCGTGGCTACCAAATTTCTTGTTGATAAGGATATGCATAAGTATTTTATTTACAAATATTAATTATTTAGTTGTCTATTATTTTATTCATACAATATGTATATGTAATATTTATGTATATGCATATAAGATGTATATGCATTTAGGATGTTTGGCGGCATCTGACTGCAGTTTGATCTCGTGAAGCAATACTGCAAAGACATATGGAAATCATCAGCACTAAAAAGTTATTTTAATAATATCATTAATTATTTTATTGTTGCTGTTCATTTATAAAGTATATATACTTGTTGCAGATATTAGAATTGGTATACATAAAGATCCTATGTTGCGTGGTGGAACTAAATTTGTGGTTGCCACTCGAGCTGAGGAACTAAAGAAGATTTCTGATGTACCATGTTTGGATTCTAAAGGAGGGCAAGTCTATAGTGAAGCACTTGTACCAATATATAAGAGGTGGCTCGAGCCTTCTCAAAATACCGTTTGCAACCTCATACGAGTCCGTCGTTTAGACTGTTTTAGATTTGATTGGGTCAGTATAATTGTAACAGCCCGAAAATTCATATTAAAAAATCATTCGAATTCAAGACTTTTTTAAATCTAATTGCATAAACTCTTTCTTGAGCTCAACTCCTTGTGCGCCTAATCTTCCTCAAACTTAATCATCATTGTCTCTCACACACACTTGAACCAATCAGCATCCCTTTATCTCCTAATCTCTATTTCTCTCTTCATCAAGTGAGCTCACACGTACCCCATCCACACATGCAGCAGCACACTTAAGCATGCGCATGCAGCCACTTGCATGGATGCGAGCTTCACGGACCAAACTTTGCACCACTTGCTCTTGAGGACACTGAGACACAGCGGCAGCATGCACATGCACACTTGGAATAGCGTCGCCGGCGTCTTTTACTTCTTGGCCTCACCTACCCGTCACTCGCGACCACGCGCGCCACAGTTCGCTCTACTGCACCCGTCACCTCGCCACAGTTCCCTCTGCCGCACCCGTCACCTCGCCACAGTTCGCCCTGCCGCACCCGTCACCTCGCCGCAGACCGCCGCGCATCCCGCTGCCGGCCACCAGCGTGCCGCTCCACGCCAACCAGCTCCGCGCACGCGTAGCTGCAGCGCCATCAAGCACAGCGCCGCGTTCGGCCGCACATGCCCAGCTGCATCCCCATCCCCGGCCTATAAAAGGCGATGTCGAGTTCTCTTCCCCGCCGCGCCATCCAGTGCTCGCTAAGCCTTCCCGCTCCACTAGCTAATCCATCGCTCACAAGAACCGAGAGTCGTCCCCTCGTTCGAACTGTTCCCGGTGAAGGTGAGACCCATGGCAGCTTCTCTCATCAACTCCACACATCCCCATCATAGCCTCCTCTCCTGAGCCGAGCTCAACGAAGCTCAGGAAACAACCATGGCTGCCACGCGGCCGGAGCCGACTTGCGCCTCCCATGCTCGAAACTGCCAAACCGGAACCCCCTCGGCCTCCTCTTTCTCCCCATGATCTCAATTTCTTTTTACGATGGCTGTGCTGCCGTTTGGCAAGCTGCAGAAGCTTCACGTACCTCCCATGGTGGCCAACGCAGGGAGCATGAAGCCCCTGTATGCCGTGCCCTTTCTGTTCCTTTCTTCTTGGGCTAAGGTGTTAATCACATCTAAAAGCCCAAGTACAGATAACACATGCTCAGCCCATCACGTACAAACCATGCCCGTGATTGGAGCTGATCCATTTTATTTAATCACCACACCCTATATTACACTTCTCGTATTTCACCCACCCAAGCTCCAATTCAATTAATTCTTTTTCCTAAATTTTTCTTCTAAAATCACATACTATCTATTACTCCTATTTTATTTCCTTTCCTTCCGAACTCATTTTATTTTTATATGTTGTGCTTGTTTGTGTGCCATTGTGCCGTTCTCGCTCGTAGCCGACGGAGTGACCGAGGAGGAGAACGCCCAGGAGTTTGGTGGACAGTACCGCGAGCCGGAGTACGCAGAGCAGTACTGCGAGCCGGAGCCCGAGAACGAGTACCGCGAGCAGGAGCTCGACTTTGAGAATGGCAAGTTCAATCCCGCTCTTTGATGCATATTTGTCCTAGTTTTTATAAACACAACCTATTAGCCTGTTTTATAAAATTGCATATGTTCTGCCTGCTGAAAACATGGTTGGATAGCCACCCCTTGATTTGTTATAAATATTCCTTGACCACCTAGATTAATGTCTGAATGTGATTTGTTTGGACGTTAATTGCTGCTAGAACGCTTAGAAACTTATACATGGTACAACTTGTTTTATAAAGAAAATGCGTGAGTGTGTGTGGGATGGGAAAACGTGCAATTTTCGAAAGATAAGTTTAGATAGGATGGATGATACTTCTGTTTGAATTGCCAAATGGTGTGCTCGTTCCTGTGTGGTTGAGCAAGGAAGGGAGATATTCATCTTGTCACAATTAAAGACCGAGTTGGTGTGTCATCTCACCTAACTCCACTATCGTGCAAACCACTCAACCGTTGTATGGGCAACGGCTTAGCATAAACCCCACTAGTTAGTCTAATAGCCATCAGGAGAGCTGAGAGCAACGGGTGATCAAGGAGAAGGTATTAGCTCTGTGTGACTTATGCCCCGGTTAAAACCTCTGTGATAGGTCAATGACCCCTTGGTGGATCCCGTGATGGCTAGTCAAGTCTAGCTAGGGTGGGTAATGGCTTTGTTGGGATCTGCGTCGACACTAAGGTGATCGAGTTGCGGTACCCTGCTTGTGGGTAAAGTTGCACACCTATGCAGAGTTAAGAATCTATTCTAATAGTCGTGCCCACGGTACTGGGCGAGTTACGGTGTGGTCACATAACTAGTGTTTCTTCTGGGATTGGATGGGTTGGCATGAGTTGTTTTGGAAAAGTGTCCGACAGCTGTGCCGTGTGCTACGGCGGATGAGGAGTCCGGTAGCAACTTAAAACTGGGATCCTGTGTGGATCAACCCTACGTGCTACTCAGTGCAAGATAATGGCTTTGAAAACCCCTTTCTTTCAAATAAACCTCTGCATAAAAATTAGCTTTCCGCAAATTAAACCCTACCCTTATCCTTGATTTATCTTGTGCATTATATTATATTTATACCGCCTCCGTGGGTGTGGTTGGACTTGCTGAGTATGTTTGTACTCACCCCATTCTTAATTTTTACAGAGGAAGATCCCGACTTTGTTCTCGAAGACGTTGAGTAGGAGTCCGTCCTGCACCCAACCTTGCCTGTGGATAGGGTCACCCGAAGGAAGTTCCGTATGGCGCAAGACTCTGATGACCCCCTCTTCGTAGTTAATATCGTTGTGTGTGTGTGTTAGTTGTTATCCTCGCGACAGTGGCACTTCACTACCCCGCGTAGAGTTGTACGGTGATGTACCATCTGATGTAATAAAAGTGTTATCAGCCTCCTGGGACTGATATTGTATCACTTTTAAGTCTTCTCTTATCAGAGCCGTAGGTTGGCCGTAGAACGTGATCCTAGGATCTAGACCCCTTTTTCGAGCCTTTCCACATTAGGACTTTCTTTGCTTAATCCTTTATCCACTCATACACTCACCATTGACTCTTGCTCTGTTCCAGATGGCTGACAATGGATGGAGTGGCAGAATCGCCCATGCAAAGGCTGGCCTTCCTAAGTTATTGATACTCAGCCTGGAACGCATCGGAGTGGTGGACCCACCAGAGTACGTTTACCGGGAGTACGACTCCAGGGGCACTCTTCGGTGCGACATGATGATTTTTGTGGGAAAGAGCACCCGCTACCCTAACGTGGACCCCTGGTTCATCTCCACCACTGGCTTTCGCTTCCCAGACACCTACCGAAAAGCCCTGCGACGTCTGCGTGTGATCTACAAGCATCATCTTCAGCGGACTTCTATGGGATTTTTCCCGCCTACTGGAGAAAAAGGACGCTCATGGATTCCGAATGAGGGGACTTGGAAGAAAAGAAGAAGACTTAGAAGATACAGTCTCCCACCTATCCATCTACCTCACCGGCCTGGATGAACTCTACCGTGAACAGGTGGCACAACTGAAGCACCAAATCCACAGGGCAGAAAAGGCAACCCAAGAAATGGAGGAACAACGGACCAGAGCCATGCGAGCCGAGTATTCCCTAGCCACTCTCCAAGCCCAATGGCAAGAATACGAGGCTCACAGAGGAGTAGAAGGGTGGATAGAAGAAGAACCCGAACAAACCCATTGGGATAGAGGTACTCAGACCGAAGATAATGTGATGGAGCAGTGTCTTCCATTAAAGAAGCGCCCTATCCAGATCGAGGAAGAGTCCCCATGATAGGAGTAGCACTCCAAGCTAGAACCCCTATCCTAATAATCATGTATCCATGGAAACTGTACCCCTCCATATTGCAATAATAAGTACCATCTGTCCCCTTTGTATCCAAATACTTGTGCAAAATTTGTTCACCCTAGCTTTGTTTTCAGATGGCTGAGGAAGGATGGACCCAGGGCAATTGCCAAGCTGCACCTGGCTTCCCCAGCCTCTTGATCAATGCCCTGGAAAACCTTGGCGTTACGGAACGCCCAAGGTACTACAACAGAGAGTACGAGCACCATGGTACCCTCCGCTGCAGGGTGATCCTGGTCATCGCCAGAAGTGACCGCTACCCCGACATCCAGCCATGGCGAGTGACCGCCACAGGGTTTAGGCACCAAGACACCTATCCCTTGGCTATCAAAAAGGTGCTCCGTTATCTATGCCGGATTTTTGAAAGACGCCTAGCCCCCACACCAATGAGGTTCTTCCCTCCGGCCATCAGAACTCAAGTTTGGGAAGCTCGTATGAGAAGCCTAGAACGGCGCCGCCACGAAGAAGACTCCCTGTACCAAGTGGCTACTTACCTAGCCTCCTTGGATCAGCTCTTTGACGAGCAAGCCAGCATCCTGAGGGAGCAGACCCATCGAGCCGAGCAAGCAGAGCTTGTGGTAAGACTGCAATAGATCCGGGCAGCCCAAGCCGAGGCAAGAGCCGCAGCCACGGTCAGAAGCGAAGTGGTCGCCCAGGAGAGCCTCAGGCAGGCCCGGGACCGGGACCGGCGTATGCAAGAATGGACCAGAAGTGGAACGCCAGTCCCGACCATTGGGGAAGACCATGTTCTACTCGGGACGCCCTTCATAGGATGGGGACCACTCTTGAGAACCCCACAAACTCCACCAGAGAACCCTGAAGGGTCTACTGCCGCCGTTGAAAGAGAAGCTGCTGTGCAACCCTTGGAAAATGGAAACCTAGAGTATGGCGAGCAAAGACTACTCGTACACTCCGCCCCGGAATGAGGCTCGCCCCGCGAGTAGAACACCCGACGCCACCCTAGTGTTATACCCTCCCAGCCCCTTTGGCTTAACTTGTACCCTTAAGTGTGAACCGATACCCAGACGTGTAGTACGCATTTTAGTGTTGCCTCGTGTTGTACCCTCCCTTGCAGTAATAAAGTTGTGTGTGCTTATTGTTTGCTTATTTGTATGACTGTGTGCTTTTTGGCGGAAGGTGAATTCTGCCTTTTCAAAAATATGAATTAAACAACTTAAACATCACTTAATCCTAATCCCAATCTCACAAAACTCTACTCAATCTACAGATGGCTTCCTGAAGCGGTACGAGGGCCTCCCGCAACCGGACCTCTGCGGCCGCTGATGCAGGAGTACAGCCTAATGGACATAACCCTCCTCAGGAAGAACAGGAAGTGAGCCAGAACAGAGGTGAAAATCAAGGATAAGTGCCACTACCACCACCACCACCCCTCGGGGACCTGGCACAGATAATACACAACCAGACCCTCATACTGGAAACACTGGCCAATGCCCTCGTCAACAAGCGGCCACGAGAGCAAACCATGAATGACAACCTGACAGCTTTTCTGAGGACCAAGCCGCCCACCTTTGCCGGATCCAGCAACCCCTTGGATGCAGACGACTGGCTGTGTGTGATCCAGAGGAAGCTCGAGCCGTTCTAATGTCAAGATCGAGACAAAGTTCTCCTGGCAGCCCACCAACTCACTGGGACTGCCTTAGCCTGGTGGGAGAATTACTGTGCCGCTGCCGAAGATGCCTCCACCATCACTTGAAAAGAATTTGTGAAGGAGTTCCGCTGCTATCATATCCCCTCAGCCACCATGAAGCGCAAGGCGGATGAGTTCCGCGCACTGCAGCAATGAAGCATGTCAGTTGAATAGTACACCCACCAGTTCATGGAACTGGCCCGATATGCACCAGAGGAAGTGGACGATGATGAAAAGAAGCAGGACATGTTCAAGAAGGGATTGAACCCAGAACTCCGGACCTTGCTTACCCCTCAGATCTACCTGGACTTCAACACTCTGATGAACAAGGCCATTCTCACAGAAAGGGCCAAAGCGGAAGAAAGGAAGGATAACAAGCGCAAGTTTCTGGAAAGAAAGGCCCGCCAGCAGGACTGCTTCCAGAAACCAAGGAATTCCGGCTACATGGCACCAAGATATCAGGCCCCAATGCAGTATAGGACCCAGTCACAAGTGATGGGATCCCAAACCCTAACACACAGTTCAGAAGCCAGAACACCATGGAGGCCCCGCAGAGCAATGCCAGCCAAGTCACCACCAACAACAGCAATGCTAGGGCCTGTTTCAACTGCCGAGAGACAGGGCATTTCATTGCTAACTGCCCATATGCCAAGAACAAGCCTGCTACATCAGCCTTCTCCAACTCTGTGAATGGACCAAGTCCAGTTCTGTCAGGTGCCAACCGAGTGCCCATCCGCAACAACAACAACACCAACAACAACAGTCAGCAGATGAGGCAGCCCCAGCAGTCATTTGGACGAGCCCGCGTCAACCACATCAACGCGCAGGAGGCTCAAGGAGCTCAGGGCATTGTGCTCGGTGAGTACCTAGTCAGCTCAGCTCTTGCAATAGTACTATTTGATTCTAGAGCATCACACTCGTTCATATCCTCAAGTTTTGTGGTAAAGCACAATATACCTACAGTACTACTAAAAACACCCCTATTAACCCGGACACCTGGAGGTGACATCAAGTGTAAACTGGGTTGTCTACGGGTTAGGATCAATTTAAGTGGGGTAGAATTTCTAGCAGACCTAGTAGTACTTAAGTCTAAGGGAATAGACGTGATCCTTGGAATGGACTGGTTAAGCCGACACAATGGTCTCATAGGTTGTACTGACAAAGTGGTTCACCTAACGAACCAGAGGGAGTACGAGTGACCTGCCATACCCAGGGAAGTGGATCTGACCCAATGGTGTTTAGCATGGAAGCCAAGTCCTTGGAAGAAGTTCTGGTAGTAAACGAATACCCAGATGTTTTACCTGAAGAACTTCCCGGAATGCCACCAGATAGGGATATAGAGTTTGTCATCGATCTTGTCCCTGGAACCTCTCCTATAGCCAAGAGACCCTATGGGATGGCAGCCTCTGAATTGGTAGAACTAAAGAAGTAACTGGAAGAACTACAACGAATTAGCTTCGTCAGGCCAAGCTCGTCGCCTTGGGGAGCCCCAGTACTATTTGTCAAGAAGAAGGATGGGAGTATGAGGTTGTGTGTAGATTACCGGGCGCTGAATGAAGTTACCATCAAGAATAAGTACCCCCTCCCCAGGATTGATGACCTTTTCGATCAACTAAAAAGAGCCAAGTACTTCTCCAAAATTGATCTGAGGTCAGGATATTTTCAGCTCAAGATTAGAGAAAGTGACATTCCAAAGACAGCTTTTGTCACCCGTTACAGGCAGTTTGAGTTTACGGTGATGTCTTTTGGACTCACCAATGCACCTGCATATTTCATGAATCTCATGAACAAGGTGTTTATGGACGAGTTAGATAAGTTTGTCGTAGTCTTTATCGACAACATACTTATTTACTCCAAGAGTGTTCAGGAACACGAGCAACATCTGCGAGTAGTATTGGAAAAGCTGAGAGTACATAAGCTTTATGCCAAATTCAGCAAGTGTGAATTCTGGCTTGAAAAAGTAGCTTTTCTTGGTCATATTCTGACCGTAGAAGGAGTAGCAGTGGACCCTGAGAAAGTCGAAGCAGTCTCCAACTGGCAGCAACCAACCAATGTTAGTGAAATCAGAAGCTTTCTTGGATTAGCTGGGTATTATCGGAGGTTCATTGAAAGGTTTTCCAAGGTGGCCCGGCCCATGACAGAGCTGCTCAAGAAGGATAAGAAATTCACCTTGACAGAGTCATGTGAAAGAAGTTTTCAAGAATTGAAGAATAGGTTGACGACCGCCCCAGTGCTGACCCTACCGGATATTCATCGAGATTTTGTTATTTATTGTGATGCATCCCGACAAGGATTAGGATGTGTCCTCATGCAAGACGGGAAAGTTGTTGCATACGCTCTCCGCCAACTCAGGCCGCATGAGCAGAATTACCCAACACATGATCTGGAGTTTGCAGCCGTAGTGCATGCCCTCAAGATTTGGAGGCATTATCTAATTGGAAATAAGTGCGAGATCTATACAGACCATAAGAGTTTGAAGTATATTTTCACCCAACCAAATTTGAACTTAAGGCAAAGAAGGTGGTTAGAACTGGTTAAGGATTATAATGTGGAAATTCATTACCACCCTGGCAAAGCTAATGTGGTAGCCGATGCCTTAAGCCGGAAATCTTATGGACCCAAGGATGCCCATCTACAGGAAGAAATGGCATGATTGAATGTGCACATTGTCCCTCGAGGTTCCATTCGCAAGATGAGCATTCAATCCACTCTGGAAGATAAAATTAGAAAAGCCCAAAGTTCGGACAAGGACTTGATGGAAATCCGAATGCAGACTGGAGAAAATAAGGCACCGGATTTTAGAGTGGATAATGAAGGAACTTTATGGTATAAAAATAGGATTTGTGTGCCCCAGAAATGAGACTTCCGGCCCCAAAAAGGAGACTTCCGGCAAATAATCATGGATGAAGCCCATAACTCGGCCTACTCCATCCACCCAGGATCCACCAAGATGTATATGGACTTAAAACAAAGATATTGGTGGAAAGGAATGAAGGCGGATATTGCACAGTTTGTCGCCCATTGTGATACTTGTCAAAGGATCAAGGCCGAACATCAGAAGCCAACAGGATTGTTGCAACCCCTACCCATCCCGGTTTGGAAATGGGACGAGATAGGAATAGACTTTGTAGTGGGTTTGCCCAGAACACAGAAAGGACATGACTCCATATGGGTAATAGTGGACCGACTCACTAAAGCGGCTCATTTCATACCTGTGCAGACCAATTACAGTGGAGAAAAGCTAGCTAAGCTTTATGTGGAAAACATAGTAAAGTTGCATGGTGTGCCTAGCTGAATTGTCTCAGATAGAGGGACCCAATTCACATCGAGATTTTGGAAAAGTTTGCATAAAGCTATGGGCACCAAATTGGATTTCAGCTCCGCCTATCACCCGCAAACGGATGGCCAAACAGAAAGGGTAAATCAGATCATGGAGGATATGTTGAGAGCATGCGTCCTTACCTATGGCAAGGATTGGGAGCAGAGTTTGTCCTATGCGGATTTTTCATACAACAACGGTTATCAGGCAAGCTTTGGCATGTCACCGTTCGAGGCTCTTTATGGAAGAAAATGCAGAACTCCCCTGATGTGGTCAGAAGTTGGAGAACGTGCCCTAGTTGGACCCGCACTCATAAAAGAAGCCGAATAAAGAGTGGCTGAGATTAGAGAAAAGCTTAAGGCCGCCCAGTCTCGACAGAAGAGCTACGCAGACAAGAAGAAACGATAATTAAGTTTCAACCCGGGAGAGTTCGTCTACCTTAAAGTTTCACCTATTCGGGGAACTCGAAGGTTTTAAGTACAAGGAAAGTTGGCCCCTCTATACATTGGACCGTACCAAGTTCTGAGGAAAGTCGGAGCCGTAGCATACCGACTGGAGCTACCAGAAGGAATGTCAGATATACACCCGGTGTTCCATGTATCTTAGCTAAGGAGATGTTTGAGGGTACCCGAGAAAGAGCATGTGCCAGAAGAAGAAATAGATCTGCAAACAGACCTTCGGTACCAGGAAGTACCCGTCAAGATTTTGGACACAGCCACTAGGAGGACAAGGAACTCAGAAGTACAGATTTGCAAAGTGCAATGGAGCAGACACGGAGTAGAAGAAGCTACGTGGGAACGCGAAGATGCCTTGAAGAAGGAGTTTCCCCATCTCTTTAGGAGCCAGCCGAAAATTCATTTTAAGTGGGGTAGGTTTGTAACAGCCCGAAAATTCATATTAAAAAATCATTCGAATTCAAGACTTTTTTAAAATCTAATTGCATAAACTCTTTCTTGAGCTCAACTCCTTGTGCGCCTAATCTTCCTCAAACTTAATCATCATTGTCTCTCACACACACTTGAACCAATCAGCATCCCTTTATCTCCAAATTTCTATTTCTCTCTTCATCAAGTGAGCTCACACGTACCCCATCCACACATGCAGCAGCACACTTAAGCATGCGCATGCAGCCACTTGCATGGATGCGAGCTTCTCGGACCAAACTATGCACCACCTGCTCTCGAAGACATTGAGACACAGCGGCAGCATGCACGCGCACACTCGAAACAGCGTCGCCGGCGTCTTTTACTTCTTGGCCTCACCTGCCCGTCACTCGCGACCACACGCGCCACAGTTAGCTCTGCCGCACCCGTCACCTCGCCACAGTTCGCTCTGCCGCACCCGTCACCTCGCCACAGTTCCCTCTGCCGCACCCGTCACCTCGCCACAGTTCGCCCTGCCGCACCCGTCACCTCGCCGCAGACCGCCGCGCATCCCGCTGCCGGCCACCAGCGTGCCGCTCCACGCCAACCAGCTCTGCGCACGCATAGCTGCAGCGCCATCAAGCACAGCGCCGCGTTCGGCCGCACATGCCCGGCTGCATCCCCATCCCCGGCCTATAAAAGGCGATGTCGAGTTCTCTTCCCCGCCGCGCCATCCAGTGCTCGCTAAGCCTTCCCGCTCCACTAGCTAATCCAACGCTCACAAGAACCGAGAGTCGTCCCCTCGCTCGAACTGTTCCCGGTGAATGTGAGACCCATGACAGCTTCTCTCATCAACTCCACACATCCCCATTGTAGCCTCCTCTCCTGAGCTGAGCTCAACGAAGCTCAGGAAGCCACAGCCATGGCTGCCACGCGGCCGGAGCCGACTTGCGCCTCCCATGCTCAAAACTGCCAAACCGGAACCCCCTCGGCCTCCTCTTTCTCCCCATGATCTCAATTTCTTTTTACGATGGCTGTGCTGCCGTTTGGCAAGCTGCAGAAGTTTCACATGCCTCCCATGGTGGCCAACGGAGGGAGCACGAAGCCCCTGTATGTCGTGCCCTTTCTGTTGCTTTCTTCTTGGGCCAAGGTGTTAATCACATCTAAAACCCCAAGTACAGATAACACATGCTCAGCCCATCACGTACAAACCATGCCCGTGATTGGAGCTGATCCATTTTATTTAATCACCACACCCTATATTACACTTCTCATATTTCACCCACCCAAGCTCCAATTCAATTAATTCTTTTTCCTAAATTTTTCTTCTAAAATCACATACTATCTATTACTCCTATTTTATTTCCTTTCCTTCCGAGCTAATTTTATTTTTATATGTTGTGCTTGTTTGTGTGCCGTTCTCGCTCGTAGCCGACGGAGTGACCGAGGAGGAGAACGCCCAGGAGTTTGGTGGACAGTACCGCGAGCCGGAGTACACAGAGCAGTACTGCGAGCCGGAGCCCGAGAACGAGTACCACGAGCAGGAGCTCGACTTTGAGAACGGCAAGTTCAATCCCGCCCTTTGATGCATATTTTGTCCTAGTTTTTATAAACACAACCTATTGGCCTGTTTTATAAAATTGCATATGTTCTGCCTGCTGAAAACATGGTTGGATAGCCACCCCTTGATTTGTTATAAACATTCCTTGACCACCTAGATTAATGTCTGGATGTGATTTGTTTGGACGTTAATCACTGCTAGAACGCTTAGAACCTTATACATGGTACAACTTGTTTCATAAATAAAATACGTGAGTGTGTGTGGGATGGGAAAACGTGGAATTTTCGAAAGATAAGTTTAGACAGGATGGATGACACTTCTGTGTGAATTGCCAAATGGTGTGCTCGTGCCTGTGTGGTTGAGCAAGGAAGGGAGATATCCACCTTGTCACAATTAAGGACCGAGTTGGTGTGTCATCTCACCTAACTCCACTATCATGCAAACCACTCGACCGTCGTATGGGCAACGACTTAGCATAAACCCCACTAGTTAGTCTAATAGCCATCAGGAGAGCTGAGAGCAACGGGTGATCAGGGAGAAGGGATTAGCTCTGTGTGACTTTTGCCCCGGTTAAAACCTATGTGATAGATCAATGACCCCTTGGTGGATCCCGTGATGGCTAGTCAAGTCTAGCTAGGGTGGGTAATGGTTTTGTTGGGATCTGCGTCGACACTAAGGTGATCGAGTTGCGGTACCCGCTTGTGGGTAAAGTTGCACACCTCTGCAGAATTAAGAATCTATTCGAATAGCTGTGCCCACGGTACTGGGCGAGTTACGGTGTGGTCACATAACTAGTGTTTCTTCTGGGATTGGATGGGTTGGCGTGAGTTATTTTGGAAAAGTGTCCGGCAGCTGTGGCGTGTGCTACGGCGGATGAGGAGTCCGGTAGCAACTTAAAACTGGGATCATGTGTGCATCAACCCTACGTGCTACTCAGTGCAAGATGATGGCTTTGAAAACCCCTTTCTTTCAAATAAACCTCTGCATAAAAATTAGCTTTCCGCAAATTAAACCCTACCCTTATCCTTGATTTATTCCGTGCATTATATTCTGTTTATACCCTCTCCGTGGGTGTGGTTGGACTTGCTGAGTACGTTTGTACTCGCCCCATTCTTAATTTTTAAAGAGGAAGATCCAGATTTTGTTCCCGAAGACATTGAGTAGGAGTCCGTCCTGCACCCAACCCTGCCTGTGGATAGGGTCACCCGCATGAAGTTCCGTATGTCGCAAGACTCTAATGACCCCCTCTTCATAGTTAATATCGTTGTGTGGGTGTTAGTTGTTATCCTCGTGATAGTGGCGCTTTACTGCCCACTTCCGCGTAGAGTTGTATGGTGATGTACCATCTGATGTAATAAAAGTGTTATCAGCCTCCTGGGACTGATATTGCATCACTTTTATGTCTTCTCTTATGAGAGGACGCTTCAATAATATACTAATAAATAAATTAAATCTTTAGTAGTATTGATGAAATCAAATTATTTTTAAATAATTTTTCTTTAAATACGTGTCTGTGGCACGTGCGTTTCCACTAGTTACTATATAAAAGAATTAGTTAGTAGCTATTTTTCTGCTAGTAATAAATAAGATCAAACACGAAAGAAAAGGATGAAGTTCTTTAGGCTGAATCTTAGCCCACCTGGCCCACCCCTAGAACCGCCCATTAGTAGGAGTACTCCAGCTCTATTGCCACTCTTGTTTCTATCCTCCCTTCTAGCAAGGATAAAATCGATCTGGCTCGAGTGTTGTCCACTCCGGAAGGTCACAAATGGGATTCTCTCTTCCTAAACAGGGTATTCGCTATCAACAAGTCGTAGGCCAATGCGAAGTTCAAAACATCCTCCCCTTCTTGACTCCTACTATCATACCCAAAACCCCCGTGCCCCCGCTCAAACCCTACATTAGTCGCACCCACATGGCCGTTGAGATCTCCTATGAGGAGTTTCTCGCTAACTGTTGTCGGTCGAAACCCACCAGCGAGCAGCGACAGGCAACACGAAGAGCCGGGAGGTCGCCGGGGCGCTGGCAGGCACTGCTCCCTCGTCGACGGCCCGCAATTCCGTCACGCGCCCGGAGAATGTATGGAAAGCCGGGCGTGCCACCTGACCTATACCCGATCAGGAGGGTGCGAACGTGCTCCAAACAGTTTCCTGCATAAAAAAACACGTGTAAACATAAGTCCGAGCCGTGGTCGGCTCCCCGGGACAACTCTTGCATCGGCTTTAAAGAGCTGATCGAGTCCCGGTGTCAGATGGGATCTGTTGCATCCAGATATTGTTGAATAAAGCAAATAACTATAAAGCTGCTTCAAATAAATCTAATTAATCTAATCCATGATGATAAAAGCCTCACTGCTAGATCGGAACATCCTACACGTGACTAGGCCTAATGAACATAACGGACAACTAAACCATAACCCAAAACAGAGGCCTAAGAACTAGCAAGAGCCGATTACCGGAACAATCCCTATCAAGGCTAAGGTAAAGCATCTACTACACCACCGGATCATCCAACCCGTTTGCAAGGCCTAACCTAGCAGATATTATGCAAACTCTTAAGATAAGAGCAAATCATAACAGATTAGATCTATTAGACTCAAAAGAAGCAGGGTGTTGCCTCTGTGCAACTAATTCTATGCGACAAGAACTAGTATGAGATTGAAACGTGACTGCACAGAGACAACATGATGTTCATAGATGATAAGCAACGAAGCACAAAAGATCTACTAAAAGCCATGCTACGAACATCAAGATAACTAGCATTACTCGCCATAAAAAACACTTCAGTACGAGTAATACTAAGGTAAAAGCAAGTACAACGCTGCCCTGATCGCTTCGCGATCAGGGCAGCATGGCACTTACTTGGATGAAACCCTAGGATTAGGGGTGGCGATGCGCCGAGAGTTGTTGTTTGCGAGACGTGATGACGCTCTCCTTTACGAATAACAAAGGATACATATTTATAGTCCGGAGACTTGGGAAACAATCTAAACTAATCTTGTCCCGATCGGACTCTATCTCTAATCTTAAACTAAATCTAAGGATACATGGCCCATGTGGCCCAGATGCTCACGCAGGAGCCGATTTATAAGTCTTCTTAGTCTTCTGCTTTGAGCCCATCTTGCTTTCGGCCCATAAATTAATCCTGTTAATTTATGGCGATACCACATGCCCCCCTGGTTTTGGCAATGATAGTTCCAAAACCAATCCGTCGCTTCATCTTCCCGTTAATGCTCATTAAACACACTGCAACAACCATGAAAGACGCAACGTCTCTGCAACTGGCTCCTCGTAGAACGTGAAAACTGCCGATCCGTCTTCCATCTTTTCACTATTTAATCTCGCCCGAATCGGCTCTTCTCCACAGCAAACTCCTTCTTCCTCCCAGAGCCAGTAGCGCAGAAAACCCCAATCCTCCAGCACCAACAATGGCGATCTCTTCTTCCTCCGGCTCCAACTCCTTTGGAGATTCCTCTTCTTCCTCTTCTCCCTCTTCCTCTTCTTCCCTTTCCGCCTCCTCCATTGATCCTACTTCAGAGAGCCGAGAGCCGACCCCTGAATGGGACCCAACAGCAGCCTACGAGGCGCTGGCTCCTCTGCACTGGGATGCAGAGGAGTTCGACTTCGGGGTCGCCTCTGAGGAGGACGAACCCATGACTGAAGGAGAGGAAGACCTCCAATTCCTCTTCCAAGAGGAACTAGAGAGTAGTGAAGACGACGCCTTCTCCTGGGAAGGAGCCGACTCCTCTGAAGAGATCGGCTCTTCTTCCAGCGACGATACGGCGGCAGGAGGAAACCCCCACCAGTTCCTCAAAACCCCCATGGAGGGAAGCGAAGAGGGAAGCAGCAGCAGCGGCGGGCGAAGCAGCAGCAGCGCCGAGGACGATGGCAGCGGGGATGTGCCAGCCCGAAGCCCCAAGCGCCGTAGGTACTAGGTACCTACGAGCAATAGTAGTAGGTAGCATCGTATGGGTAGAATCACAAAGCCGAAGGATTATTCCTTTGTAAAATCGGCTTTCCTTGTAATGAACTTTCTTTTAATGAAATCAAGTTCCCTTTAATTCCATGTGTCTCCGTTCACTTTCCAAAAAGCCGATGGCAACGCATCAGGCTTCTATAAATATCCAAGAGCCGACGGAATTCAAACTAAAAGCAATCCGCACAAGAGTAGAGTATTCCTTCCACCTTGAACTCGACAAACTCTTGAAACCGAGCATAATTCGAAAACCAAGCTCTACAAATCCGACCAAGAACTCTCCAAGTAGTCGGAATTCGAATCAGAACCCATAGCAACTAAACTTCGAGTCAACAGATCTGAATATTGGTGGATTCTGCAGCTCAGATGACAAGCTCAGCAAACGACGATGCGGTAATCTGTGGCCTGAAGGTAATATTCAGCCCAATCCTTTAGTTTTCTTTAGCTTCCCAAGCTTCTGAAACTAAAACTTTAAACTTGACACCATACGCATACTTCTGAACTTCAGGTGTCAGACATCCTTTTGTTGCATCCCTTCAATCCAAAATCTTTCTGTCTTGGCCCACAAACCCATGAAAATCCCACAGATTTGATCTCTTGTGAAGCAAATAGGATTCCTTTTGTGAGTCAAAACATCGATCTGAACCTCTGGGCCAACTGCTTAAGAGCCTGGCCTAATCCCCCTGAGAGTTGGATTACATTGTACAACAGAGTAGCAAAAGCTCACATGCCCCTATGGCAGGATTTGAACATAGCCGATGCACTTAGTTTATCACTGTCTCCACTTGACAAAGATGAAAATCTTCTGAAAACCATCGGCTACTTCTGGTCTGATGCCCTGAATTGTTTCCTCTTTGGTCATGGACCCATGACCATTACTCTGCTGGATGTTACCATGATCACTGGCCTAGACATTAATTCTCCTAATCCTGCTGCTCACAAAATGGCAGAAGTCCCCTTCAAGCTTTCTTCCAAAGTTAACTGCACAAACTGGGGCACTTACATGAGTCAGCACATGAAAACAAAAGGTCCAGTGACTGAGAAGGAACACACAGCCTTCTTAAATCTTTGGCTAGAGCACTTCATCTTCTGTGGTCCTTCTTTAGCTCCGACTAAGAACTATCTTCCCTTAGCCTATCACCTGGCCCATGGCAATCGCACCGGCCTAGGTAAACTTTTCCTTGGAGAAACCTACAGATATCTCCATTTGATGACATCTAACTTGCTTAACCAAAAGAAACTGAGAACTGGAGGCCCTTGGTGGTTTATTCAGTTGTGGGCACAACTGTACTTTCAGCACCATATCCCAAACTTCCAAGGCCTGACCAAGAACTCTTTCCCTGATGAGAATGGCAAACCAATTAGATGTACTAGCTACGGCCAAGCTTTGTTCAGCCTTCCTGGCAGTAAATTGAACTCAACAGATGCAGCAAATTGGTTCAGAGTCTTCTACAAAGGACTAGATAATCCTCTCTACTTCCCATTTACTGAATCTGAATCCTTTGAGAACCCAACTGCCTTCAGATTAGATAACTTTGCCGATGACGACAGCACTCGGCATCTATATTCTCTGATGATTCGACCTGGCTTCCTCCCTGTTGGCATCAGCACCTCTAATAGAATTATCAAGCCAGGTTATGAATCTTACCAGCCAGCCATAGCAGCTCGGCAATTTGGCCTAGGACAGGTCCCTCCCCACTTCCATATTCACCACTTGGTGGAGAGCAGAGCCGATCTGCCTGACGGTCTCACCAGTTCAAGATGCTACAGCATGTTTGATGACCTCCACATCCCAATACCAGCCGATCTGTCCTTTACCTCCTCATCAATCGGCTTTGATACTTGGTGGATCATGTGGAAAACTCATGTCTTCAGAAAAGCTCTAGGTCCTCCACTGCAGCAAATCGATCTTGAATACGTAATCCCCGAGAAAGAGGTACTGAATTTATGCATTTTATTCCTTCTAAGTCCTCTATCCCTTTCTCTTGGCTAATCCCGCTCATCCTGTTAGCAGCAACAAGATGGTCCAGAACCTACGACCAGCACTGGGAAGCCATTCCACTTTCTTCCAACTGCTCCTGATGCACTCTTCTGCAAAGGATCACCACCAATGAAGAAAGTGATAATGTCTATTCAGCCAGACTTACTTCAGTCGGTTTCCAAGCGAAGACAAACTTCTGCAAGCGTTGCCCCCCGAGTCTTGACCAAGAAAAGGAAGATGATCACGAGGCGAGTGATCAAGAAACCAGCACCAGCTTCTTCGAGTCCATCAGAGTCCAATACCAACCAGGTAACTCATTTCTCTGAAACTTCTTCTTTATCTCATACATGTGTGCTCTGGTTGACTGTAACTTTGCCTCCAGGACGCAGTCGAAGAAAACCCCAATGCAGAAAGCCTGGATCAACATGAGCTGGCTGCAACTCCTGATACACTGATGAACGTAAACGAAGAACAAGCCGATATGGTCAATGTTCTCGATGTCAACACAAGCTCTAACAGGACGATTGCTCCTGAATCGCCCAACACTTCTTCAGAACAGGTAACATTACAAAACCAATTCTGAATCAGCCGATAGCCCCATTAATGTATCTTGCCCTAACTCCAGAAATGTCCATAGGATTTTGACATTTCAGGTTTACTTTCCTTTGACCCGGCATCAATGGGTCTGACTCTCCCTGGAGCAGAAACATCATCTTTACAGCAATCGGCTAACTTGGCACACCAGCTTCAACTCATCAAGGATCTACTATCTGCTCCGATCACTGCTCTGGTTGATGATTCCAGCAAGATAAAGAACATCTTCGAGCAAATAGAAACCCAACTCCCGGAGCCGTTGCAAATCAAGCTCTGGCCAGCCAGCAACCTTCCATTCTTTCGGATAGAAGTGAATAAAGCACAACAACGAATGGAAGCACGCCGCTCTCAAGCTTCTCTGAAAGCTGACATTACCCAAAAGTGCAAGGCCCTCAACCAGAAGAAGGCAACTCTAGATACCAAAGCTGACGTGTCTGCCAACAAGAAGCGACTTGACCTCCTGAAGAAAGAACTGGCAGAACTCGAAGAAAAGGTCCGTACCACCAAGAAGCTCATCCAGGCTGAAGAAACTTCCATCGCAAACTCCGAACAAGAGACCCAGGAAATAACCGAGCAGATTCAAGCAGAGTTTGCAGAGATAAGCACCTTGAGTCGGCAGATAGTAACAGGCGATGACAAGGATGACGAAGCAATCATAGCATGAGCAGACGCCGTCCAAATAGAAGCCATCCATGTCATAGAAGAATTCCTGAACCAGTAGATAGGCTCAAGATACAATTAGTACTGCCTGTTAACCTGAAACTTGTAACTGTTTTAAAAACGTCTTAAGTCGATGGTTACACATCAGCTGTTTCGTTCCTCATATATCTTTTTTTTGCGGCCAACTCAACGTGTTGGCCTATCTTTTTTTTTCTTTTTTTTACTGGCCAACTCAACGTGTTGGCCTATCATGATTTTTTTTTGCGGCCAACTCAACGTGTTGGCCTATTACACTGCAGCCAGATGGATCTCATCGGCTTTTCGTTACTCGCCTTCCCACATGCTCGGGAAATACTTCTTGAGATGTTGGCCATTCACAGCAACAGGAAACATGACGCCATCCAATTCCTCGAGCATGTATGCATTGCCAGGCAAGACCTGATCAACCTTGTACGGACCATGCCAAGTTGGAGACCATTTACCAAACTTTTTATCTTTAGTTCCTAATGGCAATACTGCCTCCCAAACCAAGTGTCCAACCTGGAAATCCTTAGGCCTGACCTTCTTGTTGTACGCACGAGCAACCTTAGCCTTATTTTCTTTGATCTTCTCCAGCGACCAAAGCCTTAGTTCTGTCAGGTCCTCCACATTATCGTTCATCAAGGCTGCATACTGTTTGGCGGATAAATCATTCTGAAACTCGACACGCCTTGATCCGGCTGTGATCTCCCATGGTAACACAGCGTCTTGGCCATAAACTAGATGGTACGGCGACGTCTTGGTGGACCCATGACATAAAATACGATATGCCCACAAAGCTTCTGATAACACCTCATGCCAGCACCTAGGATATTCATCGATTTTTCTCTTTATGAGCTTGATGAGGCTCTGGTTGGATGCTTCAACCTGTCCATTAGCTTGGGCATAATATGGAGATGATCTGATCAGCTTAATTCCCATGTCGTCGGCAAACTTTCTGAACTCCTCCGATATGAAGACCGATCCTCCATCGGTCGTAATAGTTTGAGGAATTCCAAATCTATGGATGATGTGCTCTTTAACAAAGCTGATCACATCTCTTGATGCTACTGATCTCATGGGCACTGCCTCCACCCACTTTGTGAAATAATCTGTAGCAGCTAGAACCCATTGGTGACCCTTGCTAGACGACGGGTTGATCTGTCCAATCGTATCCATGCCCCAACCTCTGAATGGCCACGGCTTGATGATAGGATTCATTACTGATGCTGGCACTATCTGAATTTTGCCAAATCTTTGACATGCCTGACATCCTTTATAATATTTGAAACAATCTTCAAGCATGGTAGGCCAATAATATCCCGATCGCCTAATCAGTCACTTCATCTTATGAGCCGATTGGTGAGTACCGCAAGCTCCTTCATGAACCTCATGCAAGAGCCGATTTGACTCTGAAGGTCCCAGACATTTAAGCAGTAGTCCTTCTAAGGTCCTGTAGAACATGTCATCCCCTATCAGAACATACTTCATGGCCTTGAGTCTTATCCTTCTGGGTGCCCCCCGAGCCGAATCCTTCAAGTAATTGAAGATATCGGCTCTCCAGTCTCCGGGTTCTAGAAACTGAACCTCCACGTCAACTCCATCGGCTGCTTCCCTGTACCTGGAAGCCATATGTGCCAAATCATTGGCTTCATTGTTCAGAGTTCTGCGTATCCAGTGAAAATTGATGTACCTGAATTGCGACATCAACTCACGACACTGCATCCATATTGGGAAAAGAGCCTCGCTCTCGCATCTATATTCTTCCGTGAGCTGAGAGATCACCAGCTTTGAATCTCCAAAAATTTCCACCGCTTCTGCACCAGCTTCAAGGAGCAGTTCCATCCCTTTGCGAACGGCTTCATATTCCACCAAATTATTTGTGCATGGGGCAGTCATTCTAATGGAAAAAGGAGTAAGTCGCTCCACGAGGCGAGACCAACAGAATTCCCACACTGCACCCATCATCACAAGCCGATCCGTCGAAGAACACAGCCCAAGCATGAACAAATAGTGCAGCAATATCCGTGCTGATCCTGTCTGCAACAAGATCCGCCAGTGCCTGCCCTTTGATTGCTTTTGCAGGCTGATACCGAATATCGAACTCTGACAATGCAAACATCCATTTTCCCAGCCGGCCTTTCAGGACAGGAGCCGACAGCATGTGCTTTATGACATCCGATTTGCATATGACAATTGTTTCCGCCGAGAGCAAAATATGGCAAAGCTTTGTACATGTAAAGTATAAGCAAAGACAAAGCTTCTCGATTTCAGGATACCTGGTCTTGGCGTCTAACATGCGCCTGCTGAGGTAGAAAACCACCCTCTCCTGGCCGTCGTGCTTCTGGATCAACACCGAAGCAATAGAAGTGTCACCCACGAATAGGTACACGTAGAACGGCCTATCTTGCTGAGGAGGAACCAACACTGGAGGCTTCGATAAATATTCCTTGATTTCATCGAAAGCTTGCTGCTGTTCTGCCCCCCAGCAAAACTCATCATCGGATTTGATCTTTACTAAACCCATGAACGGCTCAATGCGCCCAGACAGATTAGAAATAAATCGTCTGACAAAATTAATTTTACCGATAATCCTCTGTAACTCTTTCTTTGTAGTAGGTGGCTTCATCGTCTTCACAGCTTCTTGACTTTTCAGGCCGATCTCGATTCCCCGTTCATGCACCAGGAATCCCAAAAATTGACCGGCTGATACTCCAAAGGCACACTTCTTTGGGTTCATTTTGAGCCCAAACCTTCGAGTTCGCTCCAGAACTTGACGTAGATCTTCTAGATGCCCCCCAGCTGATTTGAACATGACCACAACATCATCAATATAAATCTCTACCAACTTGCCGATGAGATCATGAAAAATATAATTCATGGCACGTTGGTACGTTGCACCGGCATTTTTCAGTCCAAAGGTCATCACCAAATATTCGAACAAGCCGACCGCGCCTGGTACTCTGAACGCGGTTTTGTTCACGTCTTCTGGGGCCATGAAGATCTGGTTGTAACCGGCATTACCGTCCATAAAACTCATCATCTTGTGGCCGGCAGCTGCGTTGATCAATGTCTCTGCAATAGGCATCGGGTACTCGTCTTTTGGCGTCGCTCTGTTGAGATCTCTAAAATCGACGCAAACACGCCATCGGCCATCCTTCTTTTGCACCGGTACCACGCTAGAGATCCATTCTGCATACCGGCACGGCCTGATGAACCCAGCATCCAACATTTTCTCCACCTCTTTCTTGACTTCTTCTAGGACTTCGGCCTTCATCTGACGTGCTCGTTGCTGAAACGGCCGAAACCCTTTCTTAAGCGGGAGCCGATGCTCGATGATGTTTCTATCCAGACCGGGCATCTCGGTGTAATCTCATGCAAAACAGTCCCGGTACTCTTTTAGTAGTGCAATCATCTCCTCTCGCAATGCCGGATCCAACTTCTTGCTGATAAATGTCGGCCGTGGCTTATCCCCAGGACCGATGTCAACCTCTTCCAAGTCATCAGCTGACGTGAACCCGTATCCGAGTTTGCCATCGTCTGAAAAATCAGCTGCGAATGCAAGCGAGTCTTCGTTGTCCACAACATCAACGGCAAACACAGGGAGATGACAGGAAAAATTATTTGGCCAACCGCGTGGGCTGGCCGCTTCTACACTTCCATTATCATTCGAAACCCAATAGTCGATAAGTGGCCAACTGCCAGAGCAGGCCATCGTGTGTACATGATGTAACAATTCCGAACCCAAACAAGATTTTCCTATTTTTTTGGGGCCGATCGCTGGGATCGGCCTCTCTATTTCTATTACATCCCGTAGCATGCCAGGATGCGTCTACTCTGTGAGGCCAGTGGATAAGACCAGCCTCAGTCCTTTTTTTGTCGCCTCGATCTGATCACAGTCTTCCAGGGCGATGCCTGAGATCGGCTCTTGCCCATCTGCATCCCAGGCATTCATATCTGCGAGTGAGACTTCGCTGGAATCGTCTGCATGGACCACTTCTACTTCATCGCCATCCCATTGGACCATATACTGATGCATTGTGGAAGGGATACAGCAGTTGGCATGAATCCAGCCCCTCCCAAGCAGTACTGTGTATGTACTCTTGCTGTTGACGATGAAGAACGATGTTGGCACAGTCTTGCGACCCACTTTCAGCTCCACGTTTAGGACCCCCATCACCTCTGATGGCTGTCCATTGAAGTCATTAAGCATCACATTGGTCTTGATCAGATCGGCAGAAGAACGACCCAATCGGCGCAGCACAGAGTATGGCATCAGGTTGACTGCGGCGCCAGTGTCGACCAACATCCTGTTCACAGGCTTGCCATTGTTGAAGCCCTTGAGATACAATCCCTTCAGGTGCTTGTAGCTTTTCTCCTTGGGCTTCTCGAAGATGATCGGCTGTGGGCCCAGATCCAACTGTGCGATGGCCGATTCTTCCGGTTGGGGTGCCCGAAACTCCGATGGGAGCACGAACACCATGTTCACATCAGTCGATGGCTTCTCATCGGCTTTTGTCTGCTTGGGGCGCCACTCTTTTCTTGGAGGGCGCCTCTCCTCCCTTTGCGGTCGCCTGACTTGCTCCGCGAGATCCGGACGTGCCTTCCTTAGCACGTCGAGGTACTTTGCTTCTGCCTCTTCCAGATTGCGCAAGCACTGTACTTTGCGCTTCTGTGACCGATTAAGCCCGTCAGGACACCACCGTGGGCGATGGTACCTATCTTCTTCTTCTTCTTGCTCGGAATCGCCCCTGGTTGGCCTCTTCATACGGTCATCATGATGTGTTCCGGGACCCAAGCGCCGGAACACTGATGTCTTGTCCTGCTGGTGTCCTCGAGGCCTGCACTCCAAGCAATCATCTATAGTAGGCAATCGGCTCATGCCGGAATTCCAACAGTACCTGAAGAACGGGCAATGCCAGTGGTCGCGTATAGCCTGGCGTCTCCCCAATGTCCTTCCTGAGCGGTGCTCATACTCGTCTTCTTCCGATTCATATCGGCGTCGCAATTGGTACTGGTACTGGTATTTTTCCAGAAGCCGATTAGAAGCTGGAAGCTGATTGCGGATGTGGCGCACCTGCCGCTGTTCCAGCTCACGTTCATCTTGCGGCCGTTTGCTAGAAGCGGCCTCTCTCCTCTGCTTATCATGGCGGCGCATAGGTCCCACCATGTTGATCTGGAATGCCAAGTCCTGGCCCTCGGATCTGAAAGCTGACAGCTCCACCATGTTAGCTTGCGGGAAGGGCTTGGTGTCAACCTTCATCGTGTGTTGAGCCAGGATTAATCGGCCTTGCTCGATAGCCGATTGTATCTAACGACGTAGCTCCTTGCGTTCACCCGTGGAATGAGTGAACGAGTGGTGCCATTTGCAGTACAGTCTTCCCTGCAGCTCTTGGGCCGTCGGCAACTTGTGATTCTCTGGGAGCTTCAGCTGTTTTTCTTTGAGGAGTAGATCAAATATCTGCTCCGCCTTGGTCACGTCAAAGTCGAAGCCCTTCACAAGTCCCTGCTATTTGACCCACTTGCACGGGACAGGGTTTGCCCCCCGGGTCCACTCTGCCACGGCTACTTCTTGCTCCTCGCCAGAGTCGTCAGATTCTTCCGCTTGTGCCATGTTTACATGGCGCTTGAACTTGTCCTGGTACAGCTCAGGATGGTAATGCTCGTATGCTGTAAGCTTCTGCACCAGGTGCGCCAGAGACGTGAACTCCAACTGAAAAGCCGCATCCTTGATCGGCTTAGCAAGTCCCAGGATAGCCAGATCGACTGCCTCCTTCTCTGTGATGCGCGACGAGTAGCATCGGTTCTTGACCTTCCTGAAACGCTGTATGTATTCTGACACAGTCTCTCCTCGCTTCTGCCTAACTTGGGCGAGGTCGGCAATTCCAGCTGCAGCAGCCTCCGAATGGTACTGGGTATGGAATTGATCTTCAAGCTGCCTCCAAGTTCGGATCGAATCCGGAGCCAGTGATGCATACCATCCAAAAGCTGGGCCTGTAAGGGATTGGCCGAAGAACCGGACCCTCAATGGATCCGATACTGAGATCATCCCAAGCTGCGTTAAGTATCGGCTCACGTGCTCGATGGAGCTAGCTCCTTCTGACCCGTTGAATTTGGTGAACTCAGGGAGCCGATACTTGGGTGGCAGTGGGATCAAGTCATAGTCGCTGGGATACGGCTTGGAATAGCCGATCGCTTTCCTCTTGGGCAGGATGCCGAACTAGTCTCTCAGTATTGCACTCACCTGCTCCACACTAAGAACTCCTGGGGCCGATGGCTCAGCACTCGGCCCAGTAGCGTACTTTGCCAGCCACGCTTGTTTTTCTGCGTCTGCTCCAGAAGCTCCTGGGTTCACCATTTGCACCGAGCGTGCTGGACTGACGCTGTCAGGAATGTAGGCGCACGTGTAGCCGTGCGAAATCTCCTTGGGTGGCTCGGTGAGGAACTGGCCTTCTCCAGGATCACCGCCGATCTTGTGGACGACGTAGATCGGCGAGCTCTATGGTCTGGGAGCTGCAAATGAGAATGGCAGTTGCGGCCTAGAATGCAGTGCAGCTTCCTCTGTGTGACTCCCCAGGGTTGGCCCCGATGGAGAGTACTGGTTCTTGATTATCTCCTGGATGACGCGATGCGCCATGCGCTCGAGTTCGTTCATCCGGCTCTGAGAGTGCCGATGAAGCGCATGGGCCACCATGTAGTTCATCTCCTGACGCAGGGCTCTGGTGCGCTTTTCAGATGGTACAGACAGATCTACATTGTCAAGAGCGCCTTCTGGTGAGAACCCCTTCCACCTGATGGCATGGTTGCGAGTCTTCTCAAAAGAGCCGATGAGATCGGCCTCCAGCAGAGCTTTGATCTCATCATACTTCTTCTTGTGTTCAGGAGGAAACTCTTCATACGTGACGGGCTTGGGAGCGGGTTCTTGATCTTGAGCTCCAGTCATCGTTGTAGTGGACGTTTTTGCCGAGAGTGGTCCCACCAGGCGTGCCAGAATGTGTTGTCGGTCGAAACCCACCGGCGAGCAGAGATGGGCAACACGAAGAGCCGGGAGGTCGCCGGGGCGCTGGCAGGCACTGCTCCCTCGTCGACGGCCCGCAATTCCGTCACGCGCCCGGAGAATGTGTGGAAAGCCGGGCGTGCCACCTGACCTATACCCGATCAGGAGGGTGCGAACGTGCTCCAAACAGTTTCCTGCATACAAAGACACATGTAAATGTAAGTCCGAGCCATGGTTGGCTCCCCGGGACGACTCTTGCATCGGCTTTAAAGAGCTGATCGAGTCCCGGTGTCAGATTGGATCTGTTGCATCCAGATATTGATGAATAAAGCAAATAAATATAAAGCTGCTTCAATTAAATCTAATTGATCTAACCCACGATGGTAACAGCTTCACTGCTAGATCGGAAAATCCTACACGTGACTAGGCCTAATGAACATAACAGACAACTAAACCACAACCCAAAACAGAGGCCTAAGAACTAGCAAGAGCCGATTCCCGGAACAATCCCTATCAAGGCTTAAGATAAAGCATCTATTACTCCATCGGATCATCCAATCCGTTTGCAAGGCCTAACCTAGCAGATATTACGCCAACTCTTAAGATAAGAGCAAACCATAACAGATCAGATCTACTAGACATAAAAGAAGCAGGGTGTTGCCTCTGTGCAACTAATTCTATGCGACAAGAACTAACATGAGATTGAGACGTGACTGCACAGAGACAACATGATATTCGTAGATGACAAGCAACGAAGCACAACAGATCTACTAAAAGCCATGCTACGAACATCAAGATAACTAGCACTACTCGCTATCAAAAACGCTTCAGTACGAGTCATACCAAGGTAAAAGCAAGAACAATACTGCCCTGATCGGAAGGAGCGATCAGAGCAGCATGGCACTTACTTGGATGAAACCCTAGGGTTAGGGGTGGCGATGCGCCGAGAGTTGTTGTTTGCGAGACGTGATGACGCTCTCCTTTATGAATAACAAAGGATACATATTTATAGTCTGGAGACTTGGGAAACAATCTAAACTAATCTTGTCCCGATCGGACTCTATCTCTAATCTTAAACTAAATCTAAGGATACATGGCCCATATGGCCCAGATGCTCACGCAGGAGCCGATTTACAAGTCTTCTTAGTCTTCTGCTTTGAGCCCATCTTGCTTTCGGCCCATAAATTAATCCTGTTAATTTATGGCGATAATAGTTCCAAGATCAAAACCTTTCCCTCCCGCATACTGTCACTACACGAGGATAATCGGTAACGAATCAACAAGAACACGATAGTTGATGTAATCTAAGTAAACCATGCAAGAGCAAAGCAAACTCAAAGCCAAGTCACGAACTATTAGACATCAAAACATCATCAACAAGAATCGTGATAGATCAATCTCATAAAGGATTCGGCAATTACAACTCAAGATCTCCTTACAACCCCATGAACAAACAAGGACTTTACCCCATGAAGCTATGAGAAGCATAGTCGATCATGATGACGAAATATCCGGCAAGGGATGGATCCCTTGCTGTCCTCCAACTTGCAGCGGCACTGAGGGACGATGAGGCCTCCGGTGTCGCCGTTCTCTTGTGTCTAACTCGAATGGATCTCTGAATGATCTTTCTCTATGATCTCTGCGATCCCTCTGGATGACTCCTCTTTGACGGCGGCTTCGGGGTATTTATAGGCAGATATAGTCGGCGGTTTTGGTAAAACACAGATTAGGGTTGACGCATACTTTGCGCTGAAGAAAACTGAGACCGATTGGGCCCCGAAATGGGCTAGGCCGGCCGGCCCAAGGACTCCAGGCCGGCCGGCCTGGGCCCTTTCTGGCCCCTTTCGGTCCCATCTTTTTTGTGTGACCTCTTGCTCTTAATCCTCATCTTAGCCCACTTGTAACCATGCGTCAAAACATCTCCGAAAATGTCCAATTTCCTGTCAAAATGCAACATGCTCCAAAATCCAGGACAAAATCGAAAACGGTCAAGTTCGGGTGCAAAGTGGCGGGTTAGTACATGAATCATCCCGAAGAATTTACCAAAACCTCTCCTAATTGTATAATAAAATGGGTACTTAAGGAGCGCCAACATTCCCCCCATGCTTAGCTTTTGCTCGTCCTCGAGCAAATCAAATAATCAAATCCTTCCATGGGTTGCTCAAGAGTTCTCGAACTGCAAAATTTACTTATGCAAACAAGTCTAACAATATTTCTTCAAACAAAGGTCAGAGGAGCAGCGAGGATAATCATATCATGGGCGTTTAAAAACTCATCCAATATTACCCCACAACTCTTACCTTTAGCCGGCAACTCGAATATCGACAACACTTGCTTTTCTTGCCATCCTTGGAGGTTTTTCTCTCTCTTTTTTTATTTAAGAAACAAAATACCCTGCAGCAAAGGTTAGAGCAAAAATTCTTGCACAAGTCCTTTCATTTCTCTCAATATAAGTGGCTATCCTATTTTTATTTGCAAGCTCTCATCTCCCGAAAGTCTCTCAAATATAAAGTGGGGCTATAGGTGAGGCTTAGCAAAGTATATACATATATTGTCAAATTAAGAAAACCTTCTAATGATTGCTTACCTTCCGAGCCAATGATCATGAGAGTTTCTCCATAATGTAAAGTGTTCAAGGGTAAGAAGATTTAGAATGGTGGACATGTACAAAGGCATACAAAAAGATTGACTTCAAGGCACAAGCATCGTCCTCGTTGTCGGATTGCACATGGTTGGAATTGATGATATTGTTCTCAAACAACAAGGTGATATCTCTTTGCACTTCTCTAACCATAGAATCCCTTCATTTATTTTATTTTTTCTTCTCTTCTCATACATTTTTTCTTTTCTCTTTCTCTTTTTTATTTTTCTCTCCCGAATTTTCTCTCTCTGTTCCGAACCTTTTCATAGGACACTTTCTATAAAACATAGATAGGCAAATCTCCAAAGCGTCTCCCTAAATTTTTAGAGCCCGAACCGAGGCCAGAGAGGCCTAGGCCGGCCGGCCTGGGGCTTTCCCAGGTCGGATTCGGTCCGTCTTTCCAGTATTCCTTCCTTTCTTCGTCCCAAAGTTATGTTTTATACAAATCATGCGCAGAAACAGAACGTATCCTCACAATTGGGTTGTGGTCAAGGAAGATGATAATAAACAAGATAATCTCGGGTTCGGGTTTTGGAATCCGGTAGATTTCATGAGTTGTTCCAATGAGGAATTCTCATTACCGAATATTGACGTGGCTAGCAATTCAGAGATGAAAAATACGGACATGATCATTGCTCGAAATTAAAACTCCCAAGAGAAAGAAATCCTAACTCAACTCAATGTACATCCAATACTTATGGTGGAACGAATAAAGCTTTTGGATGATAGGATTTTTACTCTCGACTTGTCAAGAACTTGATCAACCTTATGTTTGTAGGGGTTTTATTATTTTTTTTGAAATTAAAGTCCTCCAAATCATGCCTTACTCGCAAGCATAATCAAAACCAAGTGCTAGATCAAAGCTCAAGTGTGGGTATTATTATGGACGAATAATTTACTAAGCTCCACAAATAAGATATAAATTTCATGACAACGCTCGTGAACAATTGCTTTAAAGAAAATAAAGTAAAACTGAATGCAAAAATAAAATTGCACGATCCACCAAAAACAAAGACTCTTTTTATTTTGTTTTCATGACTCAATGCTAATTTAAGACTCACTCTCACACATGCAAAAAATAAAGCACACAACGCTAGACTATGACTCTCACACATGCGAAAAATAAAGCACACTCACACGACGAACTTTCGAGTAAACAAAGACTAAAATTCAATCTACGAGTCGTCACACCTTCCCCCCATACTTAGATTATGCGGCGTCCTCGTCGCAATGATATAAAAGACGGGTGTGACGCTCGTCGGTGTTCTCAACGGCACCTCGGGCAATTGCATCTTGGACGCCCTCCTCCTTGCTTTTGTAGATTTTCGACCATCCCGAATAACTTCCTTATGTTGCGGAGAAGGAAGTTGTAATCTCTTTCGGCCAAGCTCTCGATGTCGTCCATCCTTCTATCCATTGCCATGATTCGATCGTGGCACCTATCAATGGTGGCATGGAGGTCCGCGATGTCATTGCGGCACTTGTCACAGCACCCGAAGTGATGCCCGCTGCGGTTGGGACTGTCGTCTTCGGGCTCGTCGTCATCCTTCTCCTTCTTGCCGCTATCGCCTCCGGAGGGGTCATCATCTTCTTTTCTCTCCTCTTCGGCCCACCCTGGCCAATCATCATCGTAGTCACGACCGGTGGCGCCCCATGAACCAGGGCTCATGATGCTCTCCCAATCGCTGTCCCCCGCATAATCCTTCGGCTCTGGGGTGTGCTCGATGTAGTTCTTTCTTTTGACTCCGAGGAGGCGCAAGGAACGCCTAGGCGCGGGTGGCTTTTTGTCTTGTCGCTTCTCGCCTTCGTCTTCGTCGCTGCTGATGACGATGACCACCCTTTGGGCTTGAGCTAGCTTCTCGTTGCACCATTGAAGGCCCTTCCCTCCGACGCTCATCCTTGCTTGAGTATTGAATTTCTTCGGAGGGGCTTTTGCTTCACATCGCTTTGCTTCGACAAGGAGGGGCTGCGCACCGGTTGCCGAGATGGGGCTAGGCGTCTTTAGCGTGGGGGTGTCGGGCGTCCAACCCCTCTCCTCGATCTCCATTGTTGCAATCATGGCTCTTGCGCTCGCTGGACCGGCCATTGTCGAAGTCTCTCATGAGGTGGTGGTGTAGATTGAAAAGTATGAGAGAATAGATCTACCCCGCGCCTCTATTTAAGTCTCGAAAAGATTTGGACGAGAAGTCCAATATCTCTTCGGTTTTGGTATGCGAAATCTATAAGGCACAAGTTTGAAATTTCCTTATCTCGTACCTACCAAAAATTGAGACCGATTCTCACACGAGGAGGCTTAGGCCAGCCGGCCTAGGGGTGTTGGGCCGGCTGGCCCAAGGGGTTTTTCAGCCCCCTAGACTCCAACTTTTTCCGAGGTGCACACCAATAAATTAGAAGCCTATGTTTTACTCAAAGTTCGTCCAGAATAGAAATAAAACTATGAAAATAAAATCTAAAAGAGAATATTTACAAACTTACCTTGCTTAACGTCGTTAGGCTTGACGTTCCGGTTCCTCATCCATGGTGTATATGTCAATGTAATGAAAGGGCACGACGTCGAGCTCCAAGAATACCTTTAGTCGCTGTCCGCTCACCACATATTGGTCGCCTTTTGCATAATGATTGTCACCGCTCCCGTGGGTGAAACTGAGTGTACGACGTATGGTCCATCCCATTTGCTTTGTTATTTTCCTTTGCCAAAGAGTTTGAATCTTGAATTGTAGAGTAGAACCTTGTCTCCTTCTTTGAATTCCTTGTTTTGTAATCATTTGTCGTACCACCTCTTCATCCTTTCTTTGTAAATCGATGCACTATTGTACGCTTTCAATCTTAACTCCTCCAATTCGCTTATTTGGATTCTCCTTTTAATTCCAGCAGCTTCCGCATCAAAGTTCATTTTCTTCATTACCCGATACGCCTTATGTTCTAGCTCAACCGGCAAGTGGCATGTTTTTCCATAAACAAATTGATAAGGAGTCATACCAACCGGGGTTTTGTGTGCCGTACGATATGCCCATAGTCCATCATCTAGTCTCTTCGACCAATCTTTTCCTCCTTTTACCATGGTCTTCTTTAAGATATCCTTCAATTGCTTGTTCGAAGTTTCCGCTTGTCTGTTTGTTTGGGGGTGATAAGCCGTGGACACTCTATGTTCAATTCCCAATTTCTTCAAGCATTTACCAAAGTCTTTGCCCGTGAAGTATGTTCCTCCATCGCTTATCAAGATTCTCGGGACGCCATATCGAGGGAAGATTACCGATTTAATCATGTGTGTGGACTCCTCCGTTGATGCCTTCTGACACGGCATAGCTTCAACCCACTTAGAAACATAATCCACCATCACCAATATATGTTCGAACCCATGTGAGTTCACAAATAGTCCCATGAAATCGATTCCCCAGACATCAAATAGATCTATTTGCAAATTGTAGTTCAATGGCATGGCATTCCTTTGCAAGATATTCCCCATCCTTTGGCATTCCGGACAAGTCGAAACAAATTTTTTCGCATCTTCATGCATCTCGGGCCAATAGAATCCACTAGCCCATACCTTAGCTTGAGTTCTAAAGTGCCCATAATGTCCTCCATATCCCGACGAGTGACACTTTCTTAGAACTTCTTAACGTTCCTCCCTCGGTATGCATCTTCTTAGGACTCTATCTTCTCCATATCTATATAAGTATGGTGGATCCCAATAGTATTTTCTTCTTTCCGCGACCACTCTTCTCCTTGCATTCTTGTCCAAGTGATCCAAGGGCATCACTTTTATTGCCCTTATTATTTCATTCATCAACTATCTTTGTCGAGAATTCTATATAGATGGTCATCTCTCATTTGATCCTCGATAAGTTCTTTTCCATCATCTCCATGGTTCATCCTTGATAGGTGGTCGGCCACAACATTTTCTGCTCCTTTCTTGTCCCTTATCTCCACATCGAATTCTTGTAGCAATAGGATCCATCGAATCAAGCGTGGTTTAGCATCTTTCTTGGACAAGAGATACTTGATTGCCGCATGGTCGGTATAAACTATCACCTTAGAGTTTACTATGTATGATCTGAATTTTTCGAAGGCGAATACCACGGCAAGCAATTCTTTCGCCGTTGTTGCATAATTAACTTGGGCTTCATTGAGAGTCTTGCTTGCGTAGTAGATAGCACTTACCTTCCCCTCTTTCCTTTGTCCAAGAATGGCTCCTACGGCGTAGTCGCTTGCATCACACATGGTTTCAAAAGGTAGATTCCAATCCAGAGTTGCATGATAGGAGCACTTATGAGGGATTGCTTGAGTGTTCGAAATGCGTGAAGACAATCACTATCGAAGATGTATTCCACAACTTTTTGGAGAAGTTGTGTCAATGGCTTGGTGATTTTTGAAAAATCCTTTATGAACCTCCTATAGAATCCGGCATGACCGAGGAAGCTCCTCAAAGATTTGATGTCTGTATGTGGTGGCAATTTCTCCACGGTTTCTATTTTTGCTCTGTCCACCTCTATCCCTCTCTCGAAGATAACATGACCGAGAACAATTCCTTCTTTCACCATGAAATGACACTTCTCCCAATTAAGCACAAGATCAACCTCTCCACATCTTTTAAGAACTTTCTCTAAATTTCCCAAGCAATTATCAAAGCTAGTACCATGCACCGAGAAATCATCCATGAATACCTCCATAATCTCTTCTATGAAATCTGAAAATATAGCCATCATGCACCTTTGAAAAGAAGCTGGCGCATTGCACAATCCAAAAGGCATCCTCTGATATGCAAAAGTTCCATACGGGCAAGTAAACGTGGTCTTATGTTGGTCATCTGGATGAATAGGTATTTGGAAGAATCCCGAGTATCCATCAAGGTAACAAAAGTGTGAATGCTTTGCCAACCTTTCTAGCATCTCGTCGATGAATGGTAGTGGAAAATGATCCTTCCTCATTGCCTTATTCAATTTTCTATAATCGATGCACATCCTCCATCCCGTGATGGTTCTTTGCGGTATCAATTGCTGCTTCTCATTTTCACAACCGTGAGTCCTCCTTTCTTTGGAACGCAATGAATGGGGCTTACCCATTCACTATGTGGTACGGGGTATATTATTCCGGCATTCAACAATTTGATAACCTCCTTCTTCACCACATCACTCATAGCATGGCTCAACCTTCTTTGATGCTCTACGACCGGCTTGTACTGCTCCTCGATTTGTATACGATGTGTGCAAAAAGCGGGGCTAATACCTTTCAAGTCATTAATCGAGTAGCTGATCACCTTTTTGTGATTCTTCAATAATTTCAGCAACTTCTCCGTCTCTTCCGGGCTCAATTCGTCGCTAATAATCACCGAAAAACTCTTGCCATCTCCCAAAAATTCATATTTTAATCCCTTGGGGAGTGGCTTCATCTCAACATCGGGCGCACCATCCTCTTCTTGATCTAACTCTCCAATGTCTTCAAATTTTTCTTCCTCCAAATTCCCGTGTTGCGGCTTTAACTCTTCCATCATTTCCACTAGTTCTCTGTCTTGATCATCTTGAGCGTCTCCATTCTCCAAAGCGCGTTGGAGAGGATCCCTGAAAGAATCAATGGAACGAATGCTCTCTACCTCTTCGTTATCAAGAGGTAGAGGTGAAGCAAAAGACGGTTTCGAATGAAATTCGAATGTGCGCTTCTCTCCATCTAGATCAAAAGTGAGAATCCCTTTTCCAACATCTAGAACAGCATTTACTAATTTGAGAAAGGGTTTTCCAAGGATTATGCTTTCATATTCATCATCACTAGCATTAATCACAAAAAAGTCGGTAGGAATATCTTTACCCGCTATAGTAACTTTTAAATTTCTAAGCACTCCTAGCGGTTTGATTAATCTACCATCTCCCATTATCAATTTAATGATTGTGGCATCTAGGTTCGGTGTTTTGTTAAAAACATAGCATAAACCTTGGAACTCATCACACTAACATGGGCGCCAACGTCACATAGAACATTGCAACATTTTGTTCCGTCTATCATGCAATCAACACGAGGTGTGGGTGATGGATTACCTTCGCCTTGATCGCTTCCAATCGCATATACTTGGGCTATGTGCACGTAGGGTGATGATTCCGATTTCACTCCTATGATCTTTTTGACCTCCAGCACTTCATCCAAGTCAATCTCTTCCTCTTTTTCTTCAAAAAGTTTCCGAATAATATCACCGGCCGATTCCTTGCCAAATGTATATCCTGTGTGATTATCTGGCAGGAAGTCTTCCGCTATCACCTTCGCCATTCCTCGCTGATTTGGATGCGGTCTTGCTTTGTCGAACAATCTTCCGAAGTCAATTGGTATCCAATCCATTTGCTCGAATTCCCTTAGGATTTGGCGGTGCCCATGGTTCTTCCTTTCTTTTCCGGGTCATCTTTCGTTGCACTCCGGATCGATGCTTCTTCATCGTGGTTTGTCTCTATGACTTTCCCATGCTTCGGTTGTTCTTCCCTCACTTCCGATGCCTTTTTTCTGAAAATTCCAGCAAGCACCAGCACTTGAGATTCTTCCTCAGAGCTCGCCGAACATCGTTTTTCCCAATCTCTTCGCCAAGGGGCCATTGACCTATCTCCGAGGTTTAACCAGGGCATAAGTCACACCGAGCTTATCCCTTCTCCTTAGTCACCCGTTGTTCTCAGCTCTCCTGATGGCTATCAGGCTAACTAGTGGGGTTTATGCTAAGCCGTTGCCACATACAACGGTCGAGTAGTTTGCACGATGGTAGAGCTAGGCAAGATGACATATCAACTCGGTCCTTAATTGTGACAAGATGGATATCTCCCAACCCTGCTCAACCACACAGGTACGAGCACACCTTTTGGCAATTCACACAGAAGTGCCATCCATCTCATCTTTCTTTTGTTTCTAAAATTTCCACATTCTTCCTTCCCACAAACTCACACATTTTCCTTTTGTAAAACAAGTTGTACCATATGCAAGGTCCTAAGCGTTCTATCAGCGATTAACGTCCAAATAGAATAAATCATATTCAAACATTAATCTAGGTGGTCAAGGAATAGGTATAACAAATCAAGGGGTGGCTATCCAACCATATTTTCAGCAAGCAAAACATATGCAGTTTCGTAAAACAGGCTAATAGGTTGCGTATATAAAACTGGGACAAAACATGCATCAAAGGATGGGATTGAACTTGCCGTCTTCAAAGCCTTCCGGGAAGTCCTAATCGAGGTATTGTCCTTCGGGTTCGGGGTCGTGGTACTGGTCCTCGCACACTTGCTTGCGGTACTGCTCGTCGATGGATTCTCCCTCATTCACACCGTGATCTAACACGCACACAACAAGCACACAATAAATAAAAAGAAATAAAGGCCTTATCGTTGAGCTCAAATCGGGAACAATTAAGATATAGAGATAAGAGTAATATTTCTGGGCGATTTTCTAATGGCACGGCCGAAACTATATTAGAAATGACGTGGTAGAGTTTCGGGGCAAACGGAGGATTTTTGGCGCATGAAATGATAGGCCGAAGAGGGGTTTAGGGCTAAACGGGGGGATTTAGAGGCCTCTTTGTAAATAGTTTTGAGGGTGGAAGGACTTGATTGTAATTTCTAGAAATATCTGGGGCATACTAGAAAGGTGTAGGGGTCTATTTAAAATTAAGTTTATATGGTGGAGGGTTAGTTCCCTAAATAAATAAAAGTGGAAGGGCCTTTATTCAAAAGTGACATATAAGGGGGGGGCTCTTTAAGAAATAGAAGGAAGGGCAGGGGGTTAAGGGCAAAACGCCCTTTCTTCCTCCTCCCCTTCACTGGGAAACAGAGGAGGGGGCCGAGGGGGCGCTGGCGGCCTGGGCCGGCGGCCCTGGGGGTTCGGCGGCGGCCGTGGGGAGGGGGAAAAGGGAGAGGGGGCCGCGGTGGTTTGTTTCCCCCACTTAATTTGGGCGGAGGTGGCATGTGGAGGCGTGGCCACGGTGGTGGGCGGCGGCGGCTGTGGTGGCGGCGCTGCAAGGCCGGGGTGAGGCTAGCGGCATCGGACGAGCTTGTGGAGACGGAGGGGGGGTCCTATCCCACTGCTCACCTGGGGCTGGAGCGGCTTGTAGGGGTGGCGCGACGGCGGCCAGCGGGGGTGGGCAGCGGTGGCCGGCTATGGTCGTGGCGGCGGCTCTGTGGGCGTGGAGAGGGGGCTAGTGGTGGCGGTGAAGGTCGTGGAGCTTGGGAGCGATGTGGAGGGCCTACTTATAGGCGAGAAGAGGCGGTGCAGGAGGGGGAAAAGGGGAAGGGCGACATGGAGCGGTGCAAGCGTCAAGGGCGTCGGCGCGCAGGGAGTTGTGGCGCAAGTGGACGAGTGGAGGGGCCGGTGCTCGGCGTGGAGCTCGGCGTCGAGCTCTGCTCGAGCAGTGTGGGCTCAAGCGGCGAGGCGGCAGAGCTGTGCCGGGCGGCGCGGCGAGCACAGGGCAATGGGATGGGTCGGGCAAGCGGCGAACGGCGCGGCGGGCATCCCGGCGCGTGGAGCGCGTGGGGGCGGCCAGGAGCAGGCGCGCGTGCGTGTGGACGGGAGTAGGGAGCGGCCGGTGTCGGGCACGCTCAGCGTGCCACGCGTGCGGGAGAGGAGAGAAGCAGGAAGAAGGAGAAGAAAGGAGGAGGGAAAAAGAAAAAAAAGAAAAGGGAAAGAAAATGGAGAAAAAGAAAAAGAGAGAGAGAGAGAGAGATAAAAATTGCTAATTTGCTGATGATGATTCATGAAGGGATTAATCAAAGGGAGATTAGGCTTGGGAGGGATTTTAGATGGAAAAGGAATTGAGCTCGAGACTAGTTTTGCAAAAATTTGAAAAAAAAAGATTTTTTAACGAGTGATTTTAATTAGTGAGTTGTTAGAGATCGAAAACGCGGGCGTTACAGAGGATGGGGAAAGACTCGAACGAAGGAAGGTGTGCTCACTCCTCTTCCTCCTCTCGCTTCTTGGCTCCGGGCTCCGATGCAGGGGAGGCGGAGAAGGTAAGGGAGGCTAAGGCAAGTGACAAGGTAAGCCAAACCTATCCCCCCTGTTTCTCTTTATTTGCCGCGCCGGGCGGATTCGCTGCAGTGGCCCCGGATCTGCCGCATTGAATGCTGTAGATTTCGAAGTCACTGGCAGCTGGGCCACACGCCTGCGAAACTGCCCACGCGCACACGTGATAACTCGCGCAGTGCGGTAACCGACATGGGCGGCGGCACTGTAGCGCCGTCCCATTAGCCAGTCGCCGCCCACGCCGCTCCATCTACTCAAGGCTGCCACCTGAAAAGGTGCGCCCGCACCGCACATGCCGAGCCACGTCGCCCACGATCAGCGGGAGCCCCGCGTACGACCCACGACCCCGCGCCGTTTACAGACTGTGACGGAATATTCCCTTCGGGGGTTCCTTACCGTCGAAGGAACTTTATTCCGAGGCCTTACTGATTAGGGGTTCGAAGCCTGGCCCGCCGAGGGTTCGACAAGCGCCCCAGATCACCAAAGTCAGGGACTGCATGGACACGCCGTACAAGCTACCCTCGAACACGGAGTTCGAGATGTCCTACGCAGTGTTCAAGGCCGGCCTAGGGTGCCTAGTAGGGGGATCCCATCGAGGGAGAGCATCGAGCCCTCGGACCCTATCTAATGGGTCCGAGCCCCGTCTAGTGAACCTTTGCGAGCACTTTATGTGACGTGTCCACGGACCACGAGCCGACCCTTATCGAACGGGGTACGGACGTCCACTTGAACTACCCGCTAATAGGTCACCGAAGCAACCATGGCTCGCAGCCCTGGCATGGGTAGCATGGCGCGCTTCACCCCCCTCCCTGCGGAAGGGCGACGAGGGTCGTATCACTAAGTCGAGGGTTCCCCTGAACGCCTTCACATAGGACAGGGCTCGTGGGCTCCTCGCACGCCACGGCTAAGACTGCATCCTCAGATAAATCGGCTGCCGCCGATCGTGAAACTCCACGTGTCGAACAAACCCCCCTTGTACCCTCAGTAAGCTATTCGGGCTGGTCCAAATAGGGTCGTGGCCGTCTTATCAGCTCAAAGAACGCCGGAGCCGGCTGAAAGGAACGCCGAGGCCGGCTGAAAGGAAAGCTGAGCGGTCGCTCCACCTGATCAACCATGCAATGCGACGTCTATAGCCCTTGGACGAGTGCTAGCACTCCTCCAAGGCCTCGGGGGCTACACCCATGGGTGCGTCCAAGGCCTCGGGGGCTACACCCACAGGTGCGCTGACGCACCCCCGTGGAGGAAGCTTCACATATTCGGGGATCAAAACCCACAATCTAGCATCCGAGTCACCGCTTTGAGGGGTCAAGCCTCTGTCTTCTCCTCATTTCTATCTTGCTCCGTAAACCAGCCTAAACCCTCCCGTCAGTGCTGCGGTGACATCCCCAGCGGCGACGCCATGGTGCTTGAGGTATGTCGTGCGCCCTACCGCCATTTCTCTGTCGGCGAACTCCGATCCTGAACTAAACTCCTCTAGCAACACACACGAAGGAAACTTTGCACATTCAAGGAACTAAACCCCCACGGACAGCATCCGAGCTGCAGCTTCGAGGGATCAAGCCTCTGCAAGACTGATACTCATCCCTACAAAGGCTCGGGGGCTATTGTCGGGTACCGTAATTAGGGGCGCCCTAATCTAAGAACTAACTCGCCCTCAAAAACACAAAACACGATTGGGCAATCGGGCCCACGGTGCCTACCGCTGTGTCAAACACTACAGTCACACCGGGCCAAGGCAAACAGTCTCCCTCCTATCCGAAGGGAAAGAAGGACTACTCGACGGTGATCTTGGAGAGGAAGAAGCCACCAATGATGACAACTCTGTCGTCGCTCTGCATCCGGGTACCATGGAACGACTCCAACTCTCCCACAATAGCCCAGATCCTTTCCAGATCCCGAAAGGGCCCAATTCGCACTCAGCCCACAGCCTCGCTCCGCGGTACGGCCCATCCGAGACCCCCTCGAACCCGCGGAGCGATCTCCGCTTCGCTCGAGGCCTTCCCACCGAGGCCCTCAACAGCGCACCGCATCTCCGCCTCGATCGAGGGTAGCAGACCTACCCTCGAGGACAGGCCAACTCCGCCTCGCTCGAGGCCTCCCCTCAGCAGACGGAACTAGTAACCCATCTAGTCACCTGCATGGCTGACAGGGGCATTAAATGCCAACCACTCCACCGCAGAGCGCGGGTCAGATGGCGTCAGGTCACCATGCCGCACAGTAGCTATGACCGGAGTCCCGCCTTCCAACTCCGGTCACTGCTCCGCCATCCCCGGCACTGTCGCGACACTGTGGGAACCGGCGACAACCGGTGCAGACGTGCCCGGCACTGCTCCTGCCACTGTGCTACATACTCCTCATACTTTCTCTGCTGCAGAACCCTCGATCGGCATGGGCGCGACCCTCGAACGCGGCTCGGCTCTTGACCGGAGCAAAACTCCCGCCCGCAGGACCCTCGGCGCCCTGCCACGTCACGCATGGAGGACGGTACCCTCCACAGCGACCACCACGACGCCCACAGGAGCTATCAGGACGCCGGCGCGATCTCCGCAAGATCAAGGAGCCATCCAGGATGACTGCCACGCCCGGCACCATGCCCTCCAGTGCGACACAGTGTACTTCCAACAGTGATCGACCACTGCACACCCCCGATTAGGGAAGAAGCCGACGACTTCTGACCTCCTCGTACATGGACCACGCCCCTCCTTGTGTCTATAAAAGGAGGAGGTGGGCACCTTCGTCTAGAGACACATATCCATAGACACTCATACGACCAACCCCTCTAGTTTTCACTCGCTCGCTCTCCCGATATTGGCACTCACCTCAATCACTTAGTAGAGACTTGGGAGCATCCCTTCCTCTCTCGCCTCGCTTGTACCCCCTACTACAGGCACTCCGGTGCAAGATAATACAGCGCACTCGCACACCCCTGCTGGACGTACGGCCCCACGGCCAGAACCAGGATAAATCCGTGCGTTACTGTGTTGCCTCTTGCATCAACCATCTAGGGTTAGGGACCACGCAGCATCATCACTCGTTGGCTCCGGGACGCCGGGTCTGGACACCGACAGTACCGAACCTAACAGGCGCATGTGTGGTGCGCTAGGCGTGCCAGTTAATTTGACCAGCAATTGACAAGGAGTGTAGACGTTAGATGCAAAAAAACTATCGGCTAGCTAGCCGATGAAGATAACGCCAGCAATCGGCTATCGTCCAACTGATCGAGGGGATGCAAGCCATGCTTAAAACGGCGCAGCTTAGGAGCAACGCCTAGATCCAAGTCAAAATCAGCCTGCATGATCTGATCACAGAAGGTAGCCGATCAGGATAGATCTAAACTGGATAACTCGTGACAAAAAAATAAAAGCAAACCAGATTAAATGGATTAACATAGTAAGATCTAAGCAGATGCCAGTAACTTGTGGTAAAAACTTAAAGCAAACCAGATTAAACGGATTAACCTAGCAAGATCTAAGCAATTACTGATAACTTGGTGATAAAAGCAACAACAAGCTAGATTAACGGATAAATTAACCTAACAGATTGATAACTTTTTTTTGGGTAAATTGGTGAACAAATCAGATCCCGCCAGACGGATCTAGAGTGCTCGATAACTAGTAAATAAACCCCGCCGGACGGATCTAACTTACTTAATAACTTTGAACGCTATAAAAGAGAAAGAAGTGATACGCAATACGCCGTCAACCTGGATTGTCTATGCAATTCGACATGGAACTTACCAATAAACGATGAACCTGCCTGCTGAGAAAAACTTGTAGAAAGGAAAAAAATATTGCAACTATGGCGAAGTCGTCTTCTGAAAAGTAGATGTGCTGAATGTAAAGGTTTTGTTTGGAAGTGGTTGAACAAAGTTTACAAATGCTGGAGGCCTGCCTTTTATAGCCTAAACCTAAACCCCGTTGCCGATACGGTGCGATTACTCTTGCGAACTCGAAAGAAACTTGCTTAACCGAATGATACAAAATCTAAAAGATAACTTGCTGACTTTAATGCTAGCTCTTTCCTTAGCTCCATCGGCTGCGACGTCTTTCTCTGGCTCAAAGGCTCAATTTCCCTAAGCTTCTCTCTTTACTCCAGTGTTGGCCGATTCTCATCGGCCATCTGCCCAAAAAATTGACACGTGCCAAAAAAAGTGTCAATAGTGACCCGCCCCAAAAAATACCAGTGGCGAATCACCCCATCATCCGCCCTTATAAATTATTTTCAATTTTATTTCAGAAATTTACTTAATTAAAAAGAGCATGAGGGACGGTCCGGCCTTATTGGACGGACTGTCCACTGGTTCGGATATCCGAACCTCACTGCAGAAGATTCGGATGTCTGAACGTCTTTACACGGTAAAAGGCAGTGAAGTCGGACCTCCGAATCCGCGGACCATCTGAAAGCTATAGTCAGACCGTCCGCGGTGCTATTTTTTTGTTTGAATTAAGTAAATTTTTTTAAAAAATTGAAAATCATTTTTAGAGTCGGACGAGGGGCAGTCCTCCTCGGAAAATGGATGCAAACGTGACTTTGCCCACCGTTGTTTACCGTATGTCTCTGCTGTGTGCTTTTGAGGTTTTGCCGTGTGGCACACGACAAAGGCTGACTCCCGTATCGATTTCGCATGAACGCACATATATACACTACTGTACTGTGAATGAACGAACGACCAAGCAAAGGTACTGCCTGCCTTAATTGTTGCAGCAGATTAGCACGGACAGCATGCTGACAGCAGGGGGCCTTCAATGCAAGTAAAGCAAAGCCCATCCGCACAATTGGAACACGGCCGGCCCATGGTCCATGTATTAATGAGTTGAGTTTGTTGGCTGTCGGGTGTCGGATCCTTCTTCTCTCTGGCCCATCCGTCCGACCCACCCAGCTGCTGCTTTCATTACCTGCCCCATTGCAAATGAACAGGATATCTACCCAAGGCTAAGGTCAGTCTCCATTGTATTATAAAAGTGTCATGAGTAAATTTACCAACATGACAGATGAAAAAGAAGAAGTGTCATAAAATGTGGGAGGAGTGTAATCACCATAACACTTTTCTGGCTAGTTCACAGTCTTGTAACTCTGTGATGACACTCTCCATTGAAGCTGACGGAAGAAGAAGATGTTGCTGCCGCCCATTGGCATTGCCAGTCGGACCGATCTCACACCGATCAAGGGTCCATTGGACAGCGTGCGTTCGTTAGCTCACCATCGTCCTCGATCTGCCACTTGCGGCGTATCTAGCAGGGTGGCCAGTGGGCCCTGGCCCATCCTAAATTTTGCATCTCCAATATATACATATAAAAAATTATTCATCTGACAAATAACATATATACAAATTTGAGGTTTAATTGTTGGTTTTCTAATGTTTGAAATTGTAAGATATCTTATTACTATATTATCAGATGTCTTTGATGAGTTTTATACTAGTACAGTATAATATATTTGGCATGATAAAAAATTTATGTCGAGTTGGACCATCCTAACCCAAAACATTTCCCAGCTTGCATTGCATACTTGCCAATATATATATATAGATAGGCAGACCGACAGATGGATGGTGGAAAGTGGCCAATATATATACGGGCTTGCTAGAGCACGGATGTACGACGGGAATTTTCCTATCAGATGCTTCGTTGCAATATCGCAGCAAGAAACCTGCAACATCAAAAATCTATAGATGCAATGTTAAAAAATATATGAAAAAACTAATTAAGTCATTTGACTCTCGAACCTCGGATAGAAAATTCTCACCGCAACATAATAAACACTATGTTTCATGCAACATTGACCGTGAAATATGTGAAAATAATAACTGCAATATCAAAGATCAACTATTGAAACATATATAGCACCGTCCAATTTTTTTTCTCATCCGGACGTTGCCTTAGCATTTCCGATACATATATGTGATGCCTCTAGCTAGCTAGTAGCTATAGCTATAATAATAAACAGTCTAACCAATACCAATAGTCGTATAGCATGCATGCATCAAGAAGCTACGGATCGGACACGGTACAAGGGGGCAATGCAAATAAGAGGCAGAGGATCGGAGAGGTTTCTTTTTCTTTTTCTTTTTTCTTTTTTTGAGTTAGGCAGAGGAGAGGTTCCAGCAAAAGGAGGCCGGGGCTCAGCCTCACTATGTAGCAAAGATGATACTATATATGATGGAACTCAACATGCAGATATGGACGATCTAGCTAGTAGCTAGCAAGTCACCAGCAGCTATATATATGACAGCAGAATAATGCGTAGCTAGCTTAGCATTAGGCTTTTTTTTTAAAAAAAAGGTGAGAGAATAAGTTTCGATGATCTGATGGCACGACGACGAATGCGAATGTCGTCTCTGCAGCTAGTAATAGCTTTGTTGAGTGCAGTTATGGTTGAGTGCGGGCTGTCCAAATAAAACTCCAAATTCATATACAGGCCAGCGCTAGCTAATCAAGCAGTCCGTAGTATAGCAACTGTGCGGACGGTGGACCAGAGCATTTCTCACCTCAAAACGCTGCGTGCATTCACCATCAGCTAGCTAGCTAAGCTGCGACATGATGATCGGCGTGTTGATTATTCTGTATCCTGATGTGTTCAATCACCCATGCATGCAGCTAATTCTCACGTACGACTCCTGCAGCGGCTGTGATCGTCCGCCGTGTTCAATCACAAGTTTTTCCGCCAGTAAACCTTCGGCACCTGGGCTACATACCTTACCGGCCAGTGACCTTGCAATAGTAGGATGACGCCCAACCTGTGTTCTGTAACTGTCAGACGTCAATATATATTTCTTTCTTTTTTTCATTTGTAAGACGCCGAGATAATGTCGGCTAAAATATATAGTCGATCGTTCCACTGCTAGCTGCACTAATTAATAATCAATTATTCATATATATATGCATCAAAATCAAAACAATATAGGTACCTAATTTGATATATATTATTTGCACTGTCAAAGGATAGATGCAGAGATGGAAAATACATGCCTTAATCAATTTTAGGTTTTTCTTTTTCCTCCGCGCCAAAAAGACCAAAGCAATGTGCTTTTATGCATGCATATCCACTCATGCCATCTTTGAATAATGATGGATCTTGGCTATATTTATTTTTAATTTGCATGAAAAGGGGCAATTCTAGTCTCTAGATACAAGGTAGAGTGTGTAGCAGAGCATTTGGGAATTTAGGACCATGCCTATTAACGAGTGAACAGTGAAGGTAGTAACTCAGTATGTTCGTACTACTACATTATTTTGAATAATTGTCAAAGATTCATTCTCTTGGCTACTTCCAGGAGAGAATTATTTTCTTGACCCTAAAAAGAGTTGTGCTTAGGTTTTTGGCCTTTTTCTTTTGAATTTGGCTATTTGGCCCAAAAAAACGAATTTCGTTTAGTTTCTTGGCCCTTCCGCAACTTACAATTAGATTTATAGTCTAATTATATTCAAACGCATCTGTTTAGGTTTTTATCCAAGATAATGATAACATAAAGAAACTTTTCATGAATTTTTGGTATTTTCCCCACTTGTAAAATAATTTCTAGGTATTTATAAATCTATTTTCAGTTTTAAATCACAGAAAATCGCAGGAACATGATAAAATAGTGAAAAATTCACTGGAGTCATATCTAAGCATGTTGTATCCAACAAAAATCACTAAGATACCATTTGAGCTACCAAAAAGTAGATATTTCTATGAAACTTATTTTGGGGCCAAATAGCTAAGTTGAAGAGAAAAAGGGCCAAGAAACTAATCACAACTTTTTTTAGGGCCAAGGAAATAATTCTCTCTCCAGTCTCTACTTCAATTCATGTGTGCAGATATTTCACTCTTGTTTGATTTCCTTGCTGGCAATATATAACCTGGCTATAAACTATGGTTCCTTTAATAATACATATCTTTTGTAATCAGTAACTGCTACCAACACCAGATGCAAAATTATGTAGTTGGTTAATACCAAATGGATGCACGAATAGTCTGGGGTGCAGATCAAATGAAACCACACTAGGTATGCACCGTAAATTAAATAACAGGTCTCGGCAGCCGGGATATTGCTTGATACACATAGTATAGTTGACACCAATAATCTGGAAAATTTGTAGCACGTATTCAATATTTTCTTCACATAATGAAGTGCCCACTTGTGCATGTTTAGTGTGGCAAATTAAATAATTGCACTCAAAAGCTAGGAGCATTTCTTCCCTGTTGGAGGAGTAGGTGGGTTTGATGTCATTGATGATAGCTAGATTATATATGATCAACATCAGTTTCAATAAAAAGGTTGGCCAGAAATGGAACATGATTTATTTTATATATATCGATAAAAGCAAGTATATAAATAGCAGTTCGTTCACCTTTAGCTAGTGGCCCTCGTGGTGCCACCGTACGGCGGCATGTCACTTGGAGCAATGTTTGAGTGCACCCGGACTGAACAAATACCTTGAGCACACACTATGTATATATCCTCCAGGTTTAAAAGCTTTAAATTTTCTTTATACTCCAACAAAGTCCAACAGAATGTCGACACAACTTCCAGGCAAATGTACCTGGTTACTAAGTTCTTGTGTGCCATATGCGTGTTCAATAGTATTTCTCCAGCTTTATATATATATATATATATATATATATATATATATATATATAAAATAAAGTGGAAGGTAAATGTAAAAGAAACTTGATCAATACTCCTAATTTGAGTCATGAGGTGGCTAGACATATATATAGACAACGTAAATACTCACGTACTCCCTCCGTTCCAAATTATAAGTCATTCCAAGAATCTTCTAGAGTCAAATTTTTTTTAGTTTGACCAAATTTATATAATAAAATAATAACATTTACAATATCAATTAAGTATCATTAGATTCTTTATTAGTTATATTTTTATAGTGTACCTATTTGATGTCATAAATTTTTGTGTTTCTCTCTATAATTTTGGTCAAACATTGAGATGATTTGACTCTCCAAGATTTTTGGAATGACTTATAATTTGGGACGGAGGGAGTACATATATAAGCTGTGCTTGTCCTATATAGCATTGGCCATGCATAAAGCAAGCCAGGATGGAGACACCGTAGCATGTGTCACGTCAACCACGAAATGGAAAGTGTTGAACAATCGACACATCAGTCTAGTTTATTCTGCTGCAGATACGGCTGGGCCAATCGCCTGCAAGTATCGGCTGCTGCAGATACATGGCATGCATTCATTCATATATATACAACTAGTAGCTTGTTGGCAATTATATATATTAATAACGCTAATAAGTGAAACTACTAGCTAGGTGAAGTTGACAGTATGCATGCATGCATGCTAGAATAAGCAAGTTTAATTATATGTCAGAACTGAGATTGCTGAATGTTACCTTTATTTGGTGATTAACACCGTTGGACGCTTGCTTTTCACTAGATAGTGCATATCATATGCTTAGTATTAATCAATGCAATCATGTATGTATATATCATGCGGCGTCCATATACGTATGATACTAGAAAGGACGCGCGGCGTTAACGCCGCGCTGGGCCATTGGTGGTCCAGCCATTTGTTTTGGCACCAAAGAACTGGTTCCTCTGTTTTGCCTGCAGGCGTGTGAACACATGGGTGTTGAAGACATTGAAGTTTAACAAAGCGGAGAAGCTCGTAGTCATCATGTAAGTGCTGTACCAATAATATGTTCCAAAGTTTTGAAAATATTTCGATACAGTGTATTTGGAAAATGATTATAATAGGAGATTATAATAGGATGCCGTAAGCGAACCACTTAAACCTGCACGGGCCGTAGGTAGATATGATGCACATTATGATTCTGATGAGGCAGGCGTTCCGAATTTTACAATCGCTTTCCGCGCTGTTTACTGCCCTGATTTTCTAATATAGGCGTCCCGGATTTGGCACAATTGTATGTGAATTTATTTAAGGCTCGGTTTGAAAGCCCCTAGATTTCCAGAATCGAGAATCCAAAATGCATCTGGGGACGCCTCTGGATTTGAGATGCAAGCTTCCCCAAGATTGCCCAATCGCCTCCCTCCTAGCTCTGATCTCCAATCGTTTCCACTTCCTACCGGCAAGCCGAGCACCTCCCCACTTCCATGGCCGACCAGGCCCCGCTCTGGATTTCACAATCGTCTTTTCTCGCCGAACAAGAGAAGGTGCTCGCGGCCACCCGCAGTAGAGGAGGTTCCTGTCGTGTTGCGTCCGATGCGAGCCCAGGCTCCGCCCCTCCCCGACGCGGCTAATGTTCCCAGTCATCGCGCGGTAGCGCTGGCGGTGGAGGTATCCTGTTCCTTCGCTCGGGAATTTGAGGGCGGCGCCTGGGCATGGGATCGGACAAGGCTGATGCTGAAATCGAGGCCGAGGAGGCGGCGTCCGCGGCGGAGATGTTGAGTGAGGAAGAGAAAGGCAGAGGCAACGTCTGCAGAGGAGGAGGTGTCGAGGAAGGAGGGCCATAGCAGGGCAGAAAAAGAGAGCGGCGAAAGCTGCGGACTGCGGAGTAGCAGATGTCCAGCCTGCGGAGGCTCAGGGCCATCCATTCCCTTCCCCCCGCTGCCCTCTATCGCTAGATTTGGCGCGTCAGTGGGCGCAGACGGGTGTTGGGGGGGTGGGCGGGTCGGCGTCGGCGGGCGGCGGGCCACACCGGTGGTGCAGGCTGAGGAGGTCAAGGCGTGTGCGGTCGTCGTCGTCGTGCCAGTAGTGGAAGCTGCCGCGCCGGCGCCGAGTATAGAAGGAAAGGGATGCCATCTTATGCAAGTAGAGAAGATGGCCGTAGAAGCGGAGGGAGGCTTCAGGAATCAGGACTCGCCGAGAAGGGCGATAGTTGTTTATCTCGGGAAGGGCGACAATTGTTTGTCTCGGGCTTCTCAACATCCGTTCGATCTATGTCCGACGGCTCCTAGAAAATTTGATGTCGTGGCCCAATGTCAGCTCGGGAAATAAACCCAGGTTTCGATTCTTAAAAGATATACTTGACAAGGTGCATGCTTTGGAGGGCTTGGTGCCAGTAATATCAGAGTTACCGACCGACGACACATCGGCATGCAGCTAGTTTATTACTACTTTACATTATCCGGCGGCTTCAGAGCAACTCCAGCAATAACCCATAAATCACACTCTCTAAATATCAAATGCAGATTGCCTCTATTTTTAGGGGCTTTTAAATTTGTTTCAACTCCAGCAATAGTCCTTAATTCCAATATATAATACATGGCTCCCTAGAGACCCCCTAGGAATGGAGGGTGGGTGAGGGATTTTGGAGGCCTCTCTAGAATAGAAGGTGAAGTAGAAAGTCTGCAGGAGTGCATTTTTTCTGACTTAGCTTTTTAAACTTGGGATAAGGGGCTGTTTAGAGAGTCTGTTGGAGTTGCTCACTCTGATCTCATGCATTGTGCTATTTGACTCTGAGCAGGCAGGCCTTGCTGGCATTGGATGAGCTAGCCGGCCAGCCGGGCAGATGAATATGAAGCATGCATGATGTCACCCTATATATACTTGACATCAGCCGACGATGGAGCTGCTCCATTGATCGGCTAGCTGCTTCTATTTATAGCCGCGAGAAGAAGGCTCTCTTCCCGTCCGCAGCAGCAAGAAGTAAGGCTCAGTACCCATCCATCACTTGCCCAAAGCAAGTAAGGATCGATCTCAAGGACACATATATAGCTAGCTACTTCCCTAGCTAGGTAGCCCACCCAGATCATCATCGACTCAGTAGCAGATCGATCGAGATCATGGCTCTCGCATCTCTGTCCAAGGTGGTGCTCGGCTCCATCGCCTTCGGCGTCTTCTGGGTGCTGGCCGTGTTCCCGTCGGTGCCCTTCATGCCCATCGGCCGCACGGCCGGCGCCCTGCTCAGCGCCGTGCTCATGATCATCTTCCACGTGATCAGCCCCGACGACGCCTACGCCTCTGTCGACCTGCCCATCCTCGGCCTGCTCTTTGCCACCATGGTGGTCGGCACCTACCTCAAGAACGCCGGCATGTTCAAGCACCTGGGCACCCTGCTCGCCTGGAAGAGCCAGGGAGGCCGTGACCTGCTCTGCCGCGTCTGCATCGTCACCGCGCTCGCCAGCGCGCTCTTCACCAACGACACCTGCTGCGTCGTGCTCACCGAGTTCGTGCTGGAGCTCGCCGCCGAGCGCAACCTGCCGGCCAAGCCCTTCCTGCTCGCGCTCGCCTCCAGCGCCAACATCGGCTCCAGCGCCACGCCCATCGGCAACCCCCAGAACCTGGTCATCGCCTTCAACAGCAAGATCCCCTTCCCCAAGTTCCTCCTGGGCATCCTGCCCGCCATGCTCGCCGGCATGGCCGTCAACATGGCCATGCTCCTCTGCATGTACTGGAAGGACCTCGCGGGGACCAGCGGCGGCCCTGCTGCTGACGACAAGCCGCAGATGGAGGCCGTCGAGGAGGGCCTGCAGGCGTCAAAGACTCCCTCCCCGTCCCCAGGGAAGCTGAGGACGACCAACGGAGGAGCAGGATACAGCTCGCCGTTGATGACAGAGGACATCTCCACCAAGCACCCCTGGTTCATGCAGTGCACGGAGCAGCGCAGGAAGCTCTTCCTCAAGAGCTTCGCCTACATCGTGACCGTGGGCATGGTGATCGCCTACATGGTTGGGCTCAACATGTCGTGGACCGCCATCACCACGGCCATCGCCCTGGTGGTGGTGGACTTCCGCGACGCCGAGCCGTGCCTGGACAAGGTGTCCTACTCGCTGCTCGTCTTCTTCTCAGGTATGTTCATCACGGTGAGCGGCTTCAACAAGACGGGGCTGCCCGGGGCCATCTGGAACTTCATGGCGCCCTACTCCAAGGTGAACAGCGTCGGCGGCATCTCGGTGCTATCCATCATCATCCTGCTCCTCTCCAACCTCGCCTCCAACGTGCCCACGGTGCTGCTGATGGGCGGCGAGGTGGCCTCCGCGGCGGCGCTCATCTCCCCGGCGGCGGTGACGAGATCGTGGCTGCTGCTGGCGTGGGTGAGCACGGTGGCGGGCAACCTCTCTCTGCTGGGCTCGGCAGCCAACCTGATCGTGTGCGAGCAGGCGCGCCGGGCGCTGCGCAATGCTTACGACCTCACCTTCTGGAACCACATCGTCTTCGGCGTCCCATCCACCCTCATCGTCACCGCCATCGGCATCCCCCTCATCGGCAAGATCAACGTCTAGCTAGTCCTGCCGCCAGCCACCATGCATATCAACGCCGGCCGGCCTGACCAGCATGCATCCATCTGCATTATTAATTTATTATTGCATCGCCTGGGTTCAACTTCAACCTGGAATACCACATATATGCAGCATACGTGTATGTGTCTATATATATATACACACACACGAAAACTGGACATTAGTACCGGGCAGGAACCCATGGTCAGTACCGGTTCCTTGCCCGGTACGGTCCGATCGGTACTAAATGCACTAGTATTTAGTACCGGTCAGTCCGATCAGTACTAAATAGCGCATTTAGTACTGGTCAGAAACACCAACCGGTACTAAAGATATTTTTGTCCAAAAAAAATCAGGTTGCTTCTCCGGCTCCTCATCCCTTTCTCTCTCCTCTTGTTTTTCTTTCTACCATTCTTGCTCTTTCTTTCTTCTCTGTTTTTCAAGAACAGATCGACATTTGTTCTTTGTTCTTGAAGAACAGAGAAAAAAAATAAAGAGCGACGGTGGGAAGAAAACTAAGAGTAGAAAGGAAGGAGTGAGGAGCCGAAAAAGCTTCACTTAGGTTACAACATTCAAGCTAAGATTACAAATATCAAAAGTAATAAGAAAAATTATACAACACAAGAGATTCAACTTGAAAAATTCAACATTGATCTGAAAATGAAAAAAAAATCATGGGCCAGCGGTGGTGCAGGCCATAAGCCCTCACCCGCCGCCTGCGGGGAGCCGGCGCCGGGGCGTCCGCCACCGTTGCCGGCCGCGCTCGCGCGTAGCTCGCCCCCGTCGGCGTGCCTCTGCCGCCCCGCCCAGAGCCGCGCTCCACGGCCTGGCCGCGCTGCCCGCGCGCTTCTGCCGTAGGGGTCGGGTCGCTCCGTCGCCGAGGCCGGCTGCATCTGCCCGCGGCGCACATCCGCCGCTGTGGCTAGGCCACACCCACGCGCGCGCATCTCCGCCGCCGGGGCCGGGCAGCGCCGCCCCCGCGCCTCCGCGGTCGGGCCGAGCCACTCCCGCGCGCGCGTCTCCACCGCCGGGGCCGAGCAGCGCCGCCCTCGCACCTCCGCCGCCGGGACCGGGCCGCACCCCCGCGCCTCCGCTTTCGGGGCCGGGCCGCAACCCCCCGCGCATCTTCGCCGCCATGCTGCGGCCGGCCGGGGGGGCGCCACGCGCCGGGGAGCTGCCCCTGCACGAGAGAGGAGAGAAGGGAGAAGAGAGAGAGAAGAGAGAAGGGATGAGGGGGAAAACGGAGAAGGGAAGGGGAAAAGATAAGGCCGCTGCTGGCCGTTCGTCCATCGCGAGATTTTTTCTGTTGGGTCATGTTAATACCGGACGAAGGCTCCAGCCGTTACTAACGCGCCACATTTAGTACCGGCTGGTAGTTCCAGCCGGTACTAAACTGTCACTAGCTGTTGGTGGCGGATGTCAGAGCCTGTCGGTGGCGGACTTTAGTACCGGCTAGAGCCAACTGCCGTGACCGGTACTAACGGCCGCGGATGAATATGCGTTTTTCCAGTAGTGTACAGTACTTGTATTAATTAGTTCCGTATATGTACGTGTGGTGTCACTCTGTTCGCTTTTGGCCGTGGCTAGTGGCTGGTGCTGATTTGTTATAAGAGAAAAATATTGCTGGCTGGCTGGTGCTGATTTGGTATGAGAGAAAAGTACTGCTGGCTGGTTAGCTTACAAGCCAAGCGAACAGAATTATATCTCAGCAAAGACAAGATACATATGCATGCAACAAGATAGTGTTCTAAGCAGTGCACTGTTGTCAGCTGCCCGAAATATATATACACACATACATATGCATGCATGCATGTGGTCTTCAAATCATAATATATATAAATATCAGTTGCCTTTCTAACTAATTACCTGCTGGTTGAAAAAGAATTGGCCAACTATCTGATGATGATTGCTTGGATTAATTAGTCATGCATTTAGCCACCACGCCCAGTGCATGCATGTTGGCGCGGCATTGGGAGAAAGCTGCCGTAGGCAGTTGGAGTTTGAAACCAAGAAACCTGGAACCAGATCCTCCTTTGTCCTATTGAGAATTGATATATATTTGCACCTCTTTCTCAATCTCACTGACCTTTATTAAAGGAAAAGAAGCATCAGAGTATCATCAGTTCTCTGCAAAAAAATAATAATCAAGAGGGACCGTTACAGAACAATCTGAGCAATACGTTGCAGATACAAGCTGTGATGCGCAATAATGACATAATTTTACCTACTTTTGCATCCATCCGTTAGCTAATAGCCTCATATTTCACTAAACACTAATTGTTTTGCTATGTGCTAGGCCCTTGCACCCAAGTAGACCACAAATACCTTAAACAAATAGACCACAAATTAATATTTGTTACCGTTCCTGTGCCTATGAATGGTGATCATTATTATGGAATGGATGTTCTTCACTTAAGCAGCTGACTATAGATCGATGACCCTAGAATCAAATTTTCATGCATGCGTGGTGGTAGCTGACAATAGCGCGTGCTTCCTTGCAGTCTTGTTAATTAAACTCAAGGTAATTATTAGTAGTCTGTAGGACTTTGATTGGCTGGCTGTTTATATTGTCGAGAGGATAATAGTACAGAACACTGAGTACTCTGTTGCAAAATGCTCCAGTGGATACAGAAGGGGGGGGGGGGTGCGTCTTGTTAAAGCTAGTATATTAAAGTTTCTGAGAATATATAATTGCTAAGCTAGTATATTGATGTTGCTTAAATAACAGTACGCGAATTTGAAGAGAATATATAATAGCGAGTGAATTATTGTTTTGCATATGGATGGCCGGTTAGAAATATATATTGCATTGTTCCATGTGTGCCTTTATGTTTTCAGTCTTAGATACTTGCAACTCGATCAATTCAGAAGTCTTATATTCTCTCAGAATAGAAAAGCTAAAAGGGGGGAAAAAAGGAATAGAACACATGCATGAGAGAATACCTCATGAGCATACACTTCTCATTGGCAGTAATATATATAGGGGGAAAGGTCAACTAAAAGCAACATTTAATGTACCTTTTCCCTGACAGGAATAATCTCCTAACCGACCCGAAGTTAGTTTCTCCCATATATCTTGATATCTTCCTAACTACCCCTCTTCTATAATTCATAGGATGATGCAAACGTTGTTACTCTCTAATCCAATGGCCATCCGACAACACATTTATAAATTCATAAGTATCAATACTTTCAAGGATGATGCAACATCGCTATTGTCCTCTACTAAATGGAAACATTGCTATTGGAATGGACCGAGCCTGCATCCAACAGCACATTTCTCCACTGCATATATAATATAAATATATTAGCATAATATTTTTAAGTTCTCATGAGCAGTGGCCCTGTGCATGCATGCGACAACACATTTTGCATACGTATAGATATTTTTTGAAAATAATAACATTTGTAAGGGCCGGGTGACGCTGGAAACTCACCTGCCAATGTGATCGTGAGGCTTGCTAACTGCACCACCATAAAACTACTGAGGCAAGAACCAATTGATGCATATGCACAGCAGTTCCTGCAGACTCCAGCAGCCACCTAAGTCATGCATGACCTGCTCGATTGCCACTGTAAACACTAAAATAATTTTAAATCTACGGAGATAAGATATTAAACACCACTTGGAAATTTATAGAGTGCTTGAAGATTGTGTCACGGTGCTATTAGCGGACGCAATTACCTGATTGAGTAACAATCTGAAGGTCAATGAAATATTATCCTCCTACTTTCTTTAGATATATAATTTCTGTCCAATTTATCCCATCCACACTCACGAAAGTTTAATTTTCCAGCCTTCAACTTTCATTTTTTTTTGAAGAATTCAACTTTAATTATTGATCCAGTGCTGGACATAAACTCCTTCCAGCTCAATGTGGCAGAGGAAAAGAGAAAAAGAAATCTGAAAGGGCTGAAATCCGAAACAAGCTATACTAACAAATGGAATATATCCTCCTACTTTTTTGGAAGGCAAATGTGACGAAATTAGGCCCAGGACATCTGATGAGGCCCGCAGCAATCATCAGAATGAACAAAGCAGCAGCAGCAGCAGCAACAGGAGCTTTGATTTCTTCATCAGGGCCCATCAGTGATTTATCTTTGGATTTACACTGTCCATGTGTTAGCTCACTGGCACCTGAAAGCCAAAAGCACTAACTGAAAATGGGTCTGCAGTTGTTATTGCAAGGAACCCTGTAAAAAATGGAGGCCCAGTTGTGAAAGCCAACCCAGGCGTTTTTTATATTTTTATATTTTTCAAAATCGTTTTTTACAGAAATATATTTTCAGTTTCATAATTTACATGTTTTTACCCCTACCGCCCGGCAGGGGGCCTGCCGCCCATCTGCGGGGCGGCAGGCCGGGCGGTAGGGGCTTATATATAATTAAAATTTCTATTTTATCGCATGGAGGCCCCTACCGCCCGGCAGGGGGCGGCAGGTTCCCACCCCCAATATAAAAGCTGAGGTCCCCCCAGGTCCCCCCACACCTGCATTTACAACAAACAACATCCATAGAGGGAAAAAGGAGAGATGTGGGGTGAGGGAGGGAGTTGCAACAGCGAAACCTTGTTGGATTCCGCACTTGTGATCTGCAGGTAAGTTACGTATGAATCCATTAATATTGTAAAGCAATTTAATTTAATTAATGCTATAGTATTAAAATTTCAGTTCAGTATTAAAATTTAAGTTTATTACAGACTTGTTTCTAAATGAATTATAAATTAAAATAGAATTAAGTTTTGGATAGTAAAATATAGTATTAAACTTGTTTTTAAATATTGCAGCATAAGGCAATGGCTGCCTCCAATTTTGGAGGATTTTCACGGACCGAAGAAAAATCTAGTATAATACTTGAGATCATGACACATCTTGTAATCAGTAAGAAGTTGGATGTATTAGCGGATGGTACGATAGAGATAGTGTTGTCAAAATTAGTTCAGTTTAAAGATTTCACATTGTTTCAAAGTATACATGAGGGTATATGAACTAGCGAATCATCCTAATGTTATTGGATTCTTACAAAGTACTTGTAAGATATGGATGCGGTCAGAGGTGTATGAAATATATATTAAGGTAACTCTTATTCAGTTCTAATCCCGTCCGTCATTCGTAATCCATATTTACGAAATAGTAAAATTATTGTGTAATTATATGTTAGGATTACCCCGAGGACACGGAGTTGATTAACAAATCGATACCAAATTTCCGTAAATTGGTATGTATCTTCGATGGAGTTATGCTGCAAACTAGACGAAGGAGGTGGAAAAGATCTTCGGGTGATAGTTCTTGGCCTCTGCAAGAACAGATGACCGGAGATTCGTCAAGTCATGCTGCACCACCTCAAGCACCAACTTGTGTTAACTGGGATGACGATATGGATAACTTCATGCCCCCCAAATCATGCCCTCCAACACATGATGTTCCTCCCCCTGTACACGAACCTAGAACCAGAAAAGCGAGAAAGGGAAAGGCAAGAGGTTCGTCAAATAATGCTGCACCACCTCAAGCACCAACTTGTGTTAACTGGGATGACGATATGGATGACTTCATTCCCCAAAACCATAGCCTCCAACACATGATGTTTGTTCCCCTGTACATGAACCTAGAACTAGAAAAGAGAGAAAGGGAAAGTCGAGAGGTTCGTCAAGTCATGCTACACCATCTGCAGCACCACCATCTGTCAACTGGGATGACGACCTAGATAATTTCATGACATGATCTATAACATATGATGTTCATCGGTTTTAGCTTGTGATGTAAATTGTGACGGGACGGCAGACCTCCTGTACCTTTAATTGCAATACTTATATGTTTGCTATGTTTGATTGCAATGATTATATTTATTTATGAATCTTGAACCTCGTGTGGCTCTATGATACAATACCACATAAGATACAATGAAGGAAATATAAATAGAACGTTAAACAAAATACCACATAACATATTACATTGAAGGTTTCATTCGTTACAACCAAATTCGAGAGAAATACGCACTGCCAACTAATTAAACAAGACATCAAGACATAATATATACATAATATACTTAGTTTCGTACACACAAATACATTGCAAGATGTTACGTGCATAACTAGATGCGGTGAATTCTTGTAGGTGGAGCCGATCCATCCATCGGATTCCCGGAAAGTCCAGCCTCGGCAGCAGTAGTGGGTACTGTAAGCTGTGGGCACTTCTTGTAAGTGTGATCATCTGCTCCACACAAGTTGCAACGTTTTTTCTTCTTTCCAACCTTGGACTTGTCCATTCCGTTCTGGATACGACGCGTCTGCCGTCGGCCTATGCCCCTCTTCATAGCTGTATCTGGGATGAGCATTGGATGGGAATTTTTTTGAGTGAATGGTCCTAGAATACCGATGCCGTATATCTCATGACACCAAGTCTGTGCAGCGGCTTCCTTTGTGAAATAGTGAGAAACATACGACGCAGCATCTAACCCAGATACAGAACAAGCCGCGATGCCATGGGAGCATGGTAAGTGATGCACCTTTGGCTTCTGACATCTGCAGAACACCCTCCCGTCAATGGTTATCAAAACTTCTTAAACTACCCTTTGTCTGCGGACACCCTGTCCGGTCCTGTCTCTGCATGATACCTCAAACCTTTGCTCTTTTGTGCCCATCGATATAACTGAGTGAAATCGAGCCTTTTCCATCTTTTTTTTCCATGTACTCATTGACTCTTCCACAAAAACGCACTCCTGGATCATGAAGTAAGGAAGCGGCTGATGCGTACCGCTCCCTAAAATACCTTACACATCCATACATGATGAACTCAACAATGCCAACAAAAGGAAATCCACGAACACGATGCATTACCATATTGTAACACTCAGCATAGTTGGTCGTCTCGATCCCGTAACGCCTCCCATCTGTGTCATACAGAAGTGACTACTTCTCTTTAGGTGCACCATCAATCCACTGTGTAAATGGTTTGGCACCTCGAACTAATAAATCTGTAGAACGTCTCCTGTTGGATGATGAGGTCTGGCTCTTAAGCAATTCAGCGCTCATGTCATCAATTATACCCCACAAAGCATCGAACTTCCTCTGCTGATTCTGAGTGCACAATCGCTTGAACAAATCCATCAGATCCTTATTCTTGAACCGCTCATAAAAGTTAGCAGCCATATGCCTCACACACCACCTATTGACAACATCTGGCCATATAGGAGGTGAAAATTGACTACCTTCTTGGAGCTGCCTTATAGCTGCAAGTAGACCTGCATGCCTATCACTGATAAGGCAAACATTAGGTCTTCCAGCAACAACGTGAATCTTCAAACGTTCAAGAAACCAGTACCAGCTTTCTGTGTTCTCATTCTCAACAAAGGCAAAGGCGATGGGAACTATCTGCTTGTTGCAATCAATTCCGATCGCCGTCAATATTGTTCCCTTATATTTCCCTGTCAGAAAAGTGCCGTCAATACACAGAATAGGAAGGGAGTAAATGAAGGCCCTCACACATGCACCAATGCAGAAGAAAGCTCGCAGCAAAATGCTTGGCCCCCCTGACAAGCTCGGTACACTGTATGTATCATAAGCACTTCCAGGATTTTCTGTGCACAATTGCTTCAAGCATACGAGGTAGGTTGTCATATGAAGCCTCATAAGTGTCAAACCGCATCTCAAACACTTTTTGTTTAGCCCGCCAAGCCTTTGCATAGCTGATCACATACTGGAAATTCTGTTCAATGTCCATAATTATCAATGCAGGCTCGTAATCCATTTTGTCAAGAATCACCCCATACATCTTTTTGGCTACGAAAGTAGATGTGATATTACGGTGATGTCCCACAACACCTGTCAATCTACAAGTATGTGGTGTAACAATTGAACATTCCAAGTGTGTTTTGAACTTCCCCTTATAGGCATGCACTCGCCATGTACAGTCTCTATCTGCACACCTCACCTCGTATTCTTTGCTGCTAGACTTCAACACTCTGAATTCCTTCCTCAGAGATATAGCCCAGACCTTCACATCATCCTTCACATCTTCAATGGTACGATACTTTGCCCCTTGTATGGCCTCATTCACTCTGTATTCAAACTCCGGACATCTAATATCTTGTACCACTGGATTTCCAAAACCCTCTTCACGCCATTCACCTAGCACTGGGAAGCGCTCATCGTCCTCATCGTCCGATGAGTCCCCACATTGCTCTATTATTTGTGCATCCTAGTCTTCTTTCTCCATGTCCTCCACAATTCCAGGTATCCACTCGCCTTCATCTGCTAAACCTTGTGGTTCTGGTTCTGGTTTTGTAGCTTGTACGTTCTCTTCTTCTTTATCCTCTTCCAACTCTTCATTCACCTCATATGTTGTGTGTGTTGATCCTTCACCTAAATCACCGACATTTCTGGTGAATTTGAATTACCATTGCGAGAGGCCACCCTCTTTGAAGAGCTGCCTACATGTAATATTTCCATTCTTCCATACTACTTATAAGCGTCAACTCCTAGAAATCCCCATTTGTTTCCCAGGAAGTCACGGTATGAACCGTAAGCAAATGAGTCTTTGGATTCACATTGAACTTCCCATGAAGCCACTTGCGTATGGAACCAAAACTCCTCTCTTGGGGTTTATCTAGGCTGCACTGTCTTCGTTCCAATGATGATAGATTTACTCCATAGGAATCACGAGTAATTCTATAGAAATCACCGTAATGAACTTGAAACGCCACCTTGCTCGACATATCTAGCCATCCAAAGACTTAATTTTAATTAAACCAGTTTCTAAAACCATGGTACGACTTCAATTATAACTACTAATCCGAACCCTAAGCGGTTACAATTATAAAAAACACTAATTATAGAATTAAAAATACAAAAAAATTAGAATGACAAATTTGAGAAATATTGGTTACCTGCGGTTCGGATCCAAAATCTGGCAGGGCTTCGCTGTTGCAACTCCCTCCCTCACCCCACGTCTCTTTTTTCCCTCTATGGATGTTGTTTGCTGCTAGGGTTGAAAATGGGACGGGAAAATCCCGTCCCGACCGGCTCCGTTTACCGTTTAAACCGACCGTAAACCGTTTCCGTGGAAAAAATAGGAAAATGGGAAAACAAAACGGGAAAACGGGCGGGAACGGGAACGGTTGGGGTGTTTTCCCGACCGTTTTCACGGTTCCCGTTTTCAGCCAGGAAAATTCCCGCGGGAATTCCCGTATTTGTCGTAGTCGGCTGTGTTACCTGTGTTGGAAACGTGAATTGTTGTTTGCATGTGTTACAACGTGTATTGTGAATTCGTGATTCACTTTACCTGTGTTTCTTAGTTATACGAGTCTTGTTTCCATGTTATTTATGCATAGTTGTAATTATTTTATCGAGTTAAATGTTTGAAGTGGTTGTATGTATTTTCCCGTTTTGAGTTATCGATTCCCGATCGTAATCGGCATGCTCCCGACCGATTGATTCCGTTCCCGATATCCCGTAATACCGATTTCTTTTTCCCGTCCGATTTTTCCGTTCCCGACCAAAAAATACAATTGCGGGAACGGTTAAGGGATTTTCCCGACCGTTTTCATCCCTATTTGCTGCAAATGCATGTGTGGGGGGACCTGAGGGGGACCTCGGCTTTTATATTGGGGGTGGGAGCCTGCCGCCCCCTGCCGCCCGCGGGTGGTAGGGATACAAACGTGTAAATTGTGAAACCGAAAATATATTTTTGTAAAAAATGATTTTGAAAAATATAAAAATATAAAAAACCAGCAGCGATGGCCCAAATAAGAATGGGCCCAAGGCGCAGTGCGGGCGGATAAGGAGGAGGAGGATTTCTCACTTGTTGCTTGCTCTGCTCTGCTCTGCTCTGCTCTCCTCTCCTCTCCTCTCCTCTAGTTCTCCTCTGCTGGTGCTGCTCAGTGGCTGATGAGTCCTCCCTCTCTTAGCTTCCTCTCCTCCCTCCCCCAACACAGCAACGACAAGGAAGGAAGGAACCCACTCAAACAACCCACCAACCAAACCAAACAACCTCGCCGCCGCCGGAGAAGCTAAGCTCAAGCCGAGAGCGCACCGCTCCTCCTCTCCCCCCCTTCCGGTTCCGGAACCGCCTGCCTCATTTCCTTCCAGGTACGCCCCCAGAACCATCCCTTCCCGCTGCTCTGGGCTAGGGTTTTGTTCGGCCTCGCCGCCCCCTTGCTTAGGGTTTAACCCCACCCCACCCATTCCGCTGCTCCGGCCTTCTGATTACGTTGTCATCTGTCATCACAGGGTGCATCTCTGCTAATTAATTCAGGGAAAAAAGATTTATTCCGTTGATAAGCCTAACAACATATGGGTTAGTAATGTCATGTGTCACATATTGCCCATCATCTCAGCTCCATCTAGTTCGATTCCATGTGCCCAGCCATTGCAAATGCTCCTGCTGTATCTGTATTTTTTAAATTAATAACATTTTGTCATTGCTAGCGCCTGCAACTTCAGTACAACTGCTGTGCGCCATAAAGTATGTACTCAAAATTGATTATCCTGCGTGCTCCGCCATTCCTTACATTTTCTGCTCTCCTGTTGGATGTCACCTTTTGCTTCATTTTTTTACTGTTCACTCATTCATCCCATGCTATTGGCAAAATCCCTTCACTCATGCATCTCTACTGTGGACTAACTCATAACATGAATCCATTTAGTTATGCTGTTGAAGCCAAGTTTGTCTTTGATCTGATGCCAAAAAAGATAATTCCCTGATTTCTTCTACAGGGTTCATTTTGCTCATTTACTTGCTGCCCACTTGTTCAACTGATGGTTGTATTGTATACCTAGAAAGGAGTTTCTTGTAAATTCCCACCCATATTCGACTCTGCTACCATCATTTTCTTCGCCGGCATTTGGCAATAATGTCCGAGAGCGAGTTAGCAGTAATAAAACCAGAGGTAACGCACCCCGTGCATTTCTTAACTGCAACTCTTTCTGCTGCCAATTGGAGAGAAAGAGCTGCTTTGCAACCTTGTGCCGTTAGTCTCAGCCTACCTTGAGCGCATTGTTCAACTCTTTACAGGCATTGAAGACTTATATTTGGCTTCAGTGCTTTGATGGTTCCATACAACAAGTGGAGGAGGAGGTTGCGATGTTCTGCCCCATGATATGTCGGGAAATAGTGAAAAATGGCACAGGGTCATCCAAAAATCATGCCATTGCTCTCCCGGAAAGAGTTAATCCGGCCAGTTTGAGTTTGATTCTTGACTATTGTCGGTTTCATCAGGTCCCTGGGCGCTCAAACAAGGTATGCCGCAATTTCTAGTTTTCCTGTACATCTCTTTTGTTGAGTCTATATGTGCTCCCACGTATCTTAGTAGCGTTTTCCTTATACTGTACAGGAGCGGAAGTCATTTGATGAAAAGTTTGTTAGGATAGACACAGAAAGACTCTGTGAATTGACTTCTGCAGCAGACAGTCTACAGTTAAAGCCACTTGTTGATCTTACTAGTCGAGCTCTTGCTCGAATAATTGAAGGAAAAACACCTGAGGAAATTCGTGACATTTTTCATTTACCAGATGACTTAACAGAGGTAAGAGTGCCTTTTATAGTTTTAGGTCAGATATCAACTCATTCAATACTTATTGTCTAAGCTCACATGCACACTCAGGAAGAGAAATTGGAGCCTCTTAAAAATACAAATGATGATCCTAGGATTCGCTTATTGAACCGATTGTATGCAAAGAAGCGCAAAGAGCTCCAGGAGCGCCAGAAGCTAAAGGTAACTACAATTGATTCTACGAGTTGTGTTCAACAAAATTTTCTGACTTCATTGAGCAGTGTTCATGTTGTGTTAGAAACTGAAGTTCACTTTATTTCAGGATGTTCAAGTACAAGAAGAACAAAAAGATGAGAGATCTTTGGATGAGTTACTTTGTTTTATAAACGGGGATGGAGGTACAATTACAGTGAGTTATATTGACTGTATAGCTTATGTTATTCTGTTCATCGTTTGGCCCTGAATTCTAGGGATGCCTTAGATGTAAGGCCAGATTTTGGCTTCTTTTACTTCCTATGATTCAGTAATATTCACTAACTGTTAGACTGTTACATTGGCTGGTTTTTGCCATTGCTTCAAGTTGAACAAACAAAAGCACAAAAGCTGTAGAAACAAGCAACAGATCAACTTGCTCCATGATTTTTTTTTAAAAAAATAAATATAAAAATATTCTTGTGTCCCGTGTAACCATTTGACAGGTTCTGGAGGTGTGAAAGCTGCCAAGAATAAGAAAAGGAATAAAAGGAGGAAGGATCAACCTAAGAATCCACCAAAAGCTGACTCTGAACCTGTAAATAAGGTTATTTTTCCTAACTATTTTTTTATTCTGTACATAATATGTATTTTTTAATGATCTATCTGGGGTGTTCAGGAGGGAGCTGTTTGTGTGGTTCTGCGCAAAGTGGATAATTGCAATATATCTAGACATCCGTGCCAAAGTCCAGATATACAAGATGATGTTGAGGATCCCTTTGAAGATACTGACCTCGATGATGGACTTGATCCTGCAATGAAAGAAGAGCTTGATAGGTGGGAATAGAGTCTTAGCTTTGTTTTAGTTTGGCAGTATAAACCCATTCTTTTCTTTTGAAGTGTTAACTTTTTAGTGATCTCTATTTTGTGCCTACCAATCTGTTTCTTAATTCAAAGAATGTGTGCTTTACTCTGAAATGGTAAATCTTTTAAAAATTTTATATGTGATGTGAAGAACTTAAATTGTGTCTGGAAATCCTGTACGTAATCCGTGAAAATCAATTTCAGGTAGTACTTGCTCGTATTGCTGCTTGAGTTCGTTGTTTGCTCTAGGCACAATGCCATGGTCTGCAGTAATGACAAGCTTTGTTTTTAACAAGCAGAGAAGTTGAAGACTTCGCAAGGAGGTTGAATTCAGTGTGGCCTGAAAGAATGCATTTGGGACAGGAGAAAAGGAATGAGTCACATATTGGTGGTAATGGTTCTCTGCAGAGGTTTACTGGTAAGCTTCTATATATATTATAATTTTCTTGATGAGAATCCTGGTATTATTGATTTATAGTAGTGAAAAACCTTAGGGTGAGGGTGATACAATCAGAGAGAATGCAGGCCGAGTGCCAAACCCTATAACCAGAAATTTATTAAAAAAACACGTCTGTGATTTATTTCTTCTGCTCTTTAGGAGTTAGCACGGCCACTTTGCAGTTAGCATTGCTAGTATTAGCTTAAAGCTGCTGCCTCCAGGACCCGCATCCTTTGTATTGAGGGTGGTGTTTCATATGAATACGGTGTCTTGTATTCAATAGCATGTTTCTCCCGCCGATTTAGTTCTTGATTCAGTACAAAGAAGGCTCTTACCAAAGCAAAGAGCTGATCACCACACTCTAGGGTTAACCTCACTCCAGTAGACGGTCAACTTGGTGGTCTTTATTAGGTCATTTTGCTAAATCATTAGATGATCCTATTCATATTACAACATTTGAAATACTGTCCATTCAGTCCAAGATGGAAGAACCCAACCCGTTCAGCAATACATCATAGTTTACTTTTGATATTCCTAATCTGAACATATATACTGACCTCAGCTGAGCTGTCATTATCTAAACTAGACTAGGGAGCTTAGGCATTCTGTTTTATCCAGCAGTTGAAGTCTCTAAACTCCCTTTTCGGGGAAGTCTATTGACATGCATATCTTAGTTTGTTTGGCACATTTAATTTTGCTTGGCAATTTGCAGGGCTCAATCACAGGTGAGTTTTTCTGTCAGGATCAAAAGACGGAAGCAGAGGAGATTTGTGGGCATACAGCTTGGAAGAGATGGGGCTAAATACCAAACTGGCCACCTGGCACGTGAGTGTTGGAAATGCTTGATGACTCGGAACCAAGCGTGCGAACAGTGCAGCTGTCGTTTCCCTTGGCCATTTTCTGCAGGCAGGGGGTCGCCAAGTCAGGATGAAGCATAGCGAGGTTTAGGCTCAAGGAAAAATACAGGGACCCCCTTATTTCATCATCGGGGAGGGATGGTTAGAGGTCTGTTGTTGACTCGATCGGTTTTTCCTTCGCTGCTGTGTTACCAATTTTCCTGGATAGATAAGAGTGGTGATGGCAGTTAAGTTGGAGCTAGCTGTTACATTTACATACAGATATATCTTCGTGAAATTCCGATCCGTTTATTCACTCACTCAATTGTGTGGTGCACAAAAAAAAATGTGGTGGTGGTGTCTGTTGGTGCCCTGACCTGACCTGTTCTTGGTTGAAATTACCAGCTAGCTGTTCATATATATGTGAAACTTAACTAGCTAGCTGTTCCTCCAATTGATTTGAAATAAATGGTGGACGATACGTTTTCCAAGGTACCGTGGTGCTTGGATTGACTAGCAATTTTTACGGCATTTTTTCTATAGAGATATCTATCTTAAATTATCATTGGGGATTTTTCTTTATACTACTAGTATAGTGCTCGTGCGATGTTAGGGGAAATATATTCGTTACTAGAATAGTGCTCGTGTGATGATACGGGTAATATAATAGACCTACACAAGACTACCAATTTTATACTTTTTTATTTTGTGTACAGACTGTCGTGTTCGTGCGAGGCATTGATTGTTCGGATTCTGATTAGCATTCTGATTGATTTATATACACGGGTTCCGATTCGGATTATGATTAATTTCTCTGATTTTGATTAGGACTCCAATCGACGGATCAAGGAATCGTTATTTGCTTTAGAAACATAAAAAAAGTATATATATATATATATATATATATATATATATATATATATATATATATATATATATATATATATATATATATATATATATATATATATATATATATATATATCCGACACGCGGATGCCGCCAGCAGCACCACCGATCGTTCTCGGTCGATGTCTCCTCTCTTCTCGGGACGCCGCGCAGTGTTGGCGTGCCAAGTGTTAAGAACTTGGGGAGCAAATTAAACCTAGGGCCAGCAGGGGCGACAGATGACCGATGGAGCTGCTAGGAGATGCATGCAGCCCCGACATGGGCGGAGCGCCCTGCGTCGGTCTCTCGCCGGTGAGCATAAATACCCCTCCTCGCACCCGGCCCATTCATCGATCACAAGCTAGCCACGCAGCGGAATCGGATCGGAACAAGCTAAGATCATCGATGGCAGCGCTTCGTGCGGTTGCGGTGGCGGCGGTGGTGGCGGCGCTGGTGGGCGGCGCCTGGTGCGGTCCGCCCAAGGTGCCCCCGGGCAAGAACATCTCGGCTGAGTGCGACGGCAAGTGGCTGGACGCCAAGGCGACGTGGTACGGCAAGCCGACAGGCGCGGGGCCCGACGACAACGGCGGCGCCTGCGGGTACAAGGACGTGAACAAGGCTCCCTTCAACAGCATGGGGGCGTGCGGCAACTCGCCCATCTTCAAGGACGGCCTCGGCTGCGGCTCCTGCTACGAGATCAAGTGCGACAAGCCCGCCGAGTGCTCCGGCGAGCCCGCCATCGTCTACATCACCGACATGAACTACGAGCCCATCGCCGCCTACCACTTCGACCTGGCCGGCACGGCCTTCGGCGCCATGGCCAAGAAGGGGGAGGAAGAGAAGCTGCGCAAGGCGGGCATCATCGACATGCAGTTCCGCCGCGTCAAGTGCAAGTACCCGGCCGACACCAAGATCGCCTTCCACATCGAGAAGGGCTGCAACCCCAACTACCTGGCAATGCTCGTCAAGTACGCCGCCGGCGACGGTGACATCATCGGCGTCGACATCAAGGAGAAGGGCGCCAAGGAGTACCAGTCCCTCAAGCACTCCTGGGGCGCCATCTGGAGGATCGACACCCCCAAGCCCATCAAGGGCCCCATCTCCGTCCGCATCACCAGCGAGGGAGGCAAGAAGCTCGAGCAGGAGGACGTCATCCCCGAAGGCTGGAAGCCCGACACCGTCTACCCCTCCAAGCTCCAGTTCTGATCCATCCATCATCATCTATCTATCGTCCGATCGAGGCGCGACGATCTTTATTTTCCATCATCAATTTTGTTTTTTTCTTCTTTTGTTACAAGCAACTTGAGTGAGTGAGTGAGAGAAAGAATTAATTGTTACTTATATTAATTAGCGCCTGACACGACAATCAGGAGGCGCTCATGAATCAATAAAGGAGGCGGCCGGCAAATAGCATCCGACGATCCCCTCAGCCCACCGGTCGTCACCATGTAATAACAATGAAATACTTACTATACATCAAGTCCAATGTTTTTAATACATGGATATTTTCTCCTTTTTTTTATCATTGTGCCATTTAATATAATTATTTGTGCCCCATATATATAAGTTCTTTTCCAGAGTGTGGATCAAACTACCAATAGTCACAGTTCAACACCTCACTTATACAGTAAGTCATAATATTCGAAGAGATTGATTCAATCACAAGAATTGTATCAAGCAGGTATTGCCTCAAACAAAACTACCATGCATGATCCTACCAGTATATGCAACATATATATTTCTATACCCATCCAATCGAACGGCAGAAACTACTATCATGAATATCACTATATGATCATCAACAGCATAGACGGCCCTTGACTTGCCCATCGACATCGATCATCATATGCTCATGGATGCTGAAAGGATCGCAGCCTGAACCCATCGACTGAGATGGCTGTGGCTAAAGCCAACGGACGCAAACAGACCATGGAACATTTCAAGAAACTCTGTCTTCTATCACGTTTCATTTATCACAAAACTTGAAAATTCCATCTTCACATGCTGTTGTTTTGGAGGTTTAATAATGATGAAATTGGATATCATTAACTAGTGACGGAAGAGAAGGCATCACAATATGTTTGAAAAGATGGGTGTGAACCTGGTGGTTCTTCGAAGAACTCCTGGGCCTCCTGGTATTCCTGGCCCTCGATCAGCTCCTCGGTGGCGGGTCCTATTCGTAATTACGTATAAATATAGGAGCCAAGATGCAAATACACAAAAAAAAACTTTCAAATAAGACCCAAATAGCACTAAAAACCTATTCTAATGTGTAGATCGTGTTTTTAGAAAAATTATGAAGCTGGTTTCATAATTTTTGGAGCTCCAGTTGATTTATTATGAATTTTCGAAGTTAAAAAGGATTTCTGAAATTAAGAAATGATTTTTTGGAAAATAAAAAGAATCCAGGGACACATGGCGGCCTCTGGGCATGCCATGTGGCATGCTGACATCAGCATGATGTCATCCCGGGGCTCGGCTCTGCTGACGTCAGCATGGGCCCATGCTGCCGTCAGCGTTGACCGGTCAAGGATCCGTGGGTCCGGCGGGCCCACACGTTAGCCTCAGTGTGTCACGTGTCAGTTTTCAGAAAAGAAAAAGAAAAAGAAAAAGAAAAGTGCAACTGTGCTTGTGGGCCTAAAGCGGCGCTCCTGGGCCGCGGCCCATCACCTCTACCTCTTCTTATTTTCTTTTTCTTCTCCTTCCACTCATTGATGGCTTGGCCCCACACGTCATCAGCTTCCTCCTCTCTCTAACAATCGTGCCCCGCCTGTCGGCCTCTGCTGGATCCCGTGTGGTGTGCTTTTGATCCGGTGCGGCTGGCTCCTGTGCGTGCGCGCGCGCAACGACCCAAGGGTGTTTAGCGAAATGCCCCAAAGGGGTTTGCCACGCCGCGAACGCGACATCGACTGCGAGCGCGCGGTCACCAGGCTTGATGGTAGGACAACGGTGACGTTCCACGGCGGTGGCAGCTCGGCTCCGGCATCAAGGCAGGCAAAGGCCCAGCCATGGGCGTTGACGAGCGTGTGCGGGCACAGGAAAGGGGGTCATGGGCTCGGCCTTTGGTTGGCATTCGCGCCGTGCTCCGACGAGACCACGGCAAGGTCGGGTCGCGGCCACCGGCGGCGCGGCCTCTGCTGCAAAGGCAGCAGGTGTTGACGGCTGTTAAGTGCAAAATATATGCCATCGACTCCTGCATGAAAACATAAAGAATAAACATCAACAGTAGTGGTAGGAGTTATTACTAATGAATTCCACGAGTGTTGGTGAATTATTGATTGCAAGGACGCAAGTCGGGAATAACATAAAAACACGCAGAGAACACAGAAGAAATACACAAAAGATCCTATCATGCGTCTGACTTACAAGAAGGGCCCACAAACCGGAGCAAATGGGCTTGCCACGCAAGATGCACCCCGCGATCCCCATAAGGAGCCCACAAGGAGTATGCCGACCAAAGATGGACCCAAATGGTGACAAAAGTGGTTCGGCCAAACCCCTATTGAGCCCAACCAGGCCCATCTTTGACGTGCAGTGCCCCCTACTCTTCCTCAAGGCGGTGCCGTGGTGCTTCCTTGTATACGGCGACGTGGAGTAGCCCCTACTCCTCCTCAAGACTATAAAAGGGGGCCTCCTCCCCTCTCAAACACAACCATCAAGTGCTCAACACACCTCCCAAGAAGATGTAGTGCTCCATTCCAAAGGTGAGGTCCGGCCTAGGCTAGCGCTTAGAGTAGGAGGAGGGTGAGGAGTAGTTCGGGGAAGCGTCAGACTTGTCGGCGGTCTTCTCCAGTCTTGTACCTCTATGGATGTTGGCTTCCTCTGGTATGAGTAAGTTAGTATTTATGATTCTTGTATTGCATAGTACTATTGCTTGAGTGAGATTAGTTCTCTTACTCGCGGGTTTGTCGCTCTGTATTTATACAGAGTGCCATAGTTTGTTACGGGAGCTCAAACGTAGTTAGACTATGGTAGTAATCTGTAGCATAGACATGATGTCTAGGCTAATGGTTACCTTTGTTTGCCTTATATCCCACAGTATGTGAGGAAGGCCGCAGGTGGTGACAGCCCTGTCGGTCCTTCATAATCCTCCACATTCGTGTATAGCTAGAGCTATTGACCGGAGTCTCCTGACCATTTCAGGGGCAAGCCGGTGCCCGAAGCGAGTATTCTTACCTGATAGATCGACCTTTAACTCATCTCTAGTGCTACCGCAGGAATCCTCTCCAGCCTTGCCACTTAACCTTGGTGTGTCCTTGGACCGACTAAGTTAGGAGTTAGTGCACACACGTTCTCTATGGATACGATACCCTTGAATACTCATGGGGAAAGCTACGACGGTATCCGTAAGCTTGCGGATTTATTCGCATCGTTAAAATACCCAACAAGCTTTCTGGCGCCGTTGCCGGGGAACGGTTGCTGTTCTAACTTCGAACCTAGTTGGTCCTCGTATCTTTTCTTTTTCTTTTCAAAAAAAAAATTAGCATTTGTCTTTCTTTCCTTACCTCTGCCTTCACCCATGCTACCCTTCCAAATCTCGTAACTTTTTGCTTTTCTTTATCTCTACCTCCACCCCGCTACCCACGAAAGGTTTTCCTTGTCCATACCTTTTGACCCGTTGGGGTGAGTCTCTAGAGCCATCCTCTCTGGACCTAGTTCCGTGTTCTGCTACGAGATTCATCCCTCACTCATAGAGCTAGTTTAGGAAAACTCCTTCTCAAGGTTAAAGCTGTGAGCTTCCCTATCATCATCTACGAGAGGAGGAGGACGCTTTGAGCAACTGAGAACTTTCGTTAGCAAAAATTGAGCTTTCATCTCGAGTATGCCTAAACTTCTGCTTAAAGGAACCTCCCTTGAACAACTAGAATCTTGGGAAAAAGAGCGCTTCATGCAAATCCTACCCTCCCAGATTCATTCGTGGTGCATTCTTCTTAATTTTCCTCGAGGCCATGTCTCAAGGGAAGTTGAGAAAGGAGTGGTTGGAAGAAAAGGGATCATTCTTTATGACTCGTCTATTTCGACCACAACTCCCTGGAAGAGGTACCATATGAAGCCCATCATATTCCCGTGTCAAGGCAACCTCCAAGGTGTTTTCACCGAGGAATATGCCTTGACCTTGACCACCGTATTATAAGTCCATAGGGCTCACCTTTTTGGTCAAGGGATCATAGGGCCATACCGATCGAATCGAGTAAAATAAATTCACATTCAATTCCTCGATTACCGATCGATGCCAATCAAATCAAGTGATTCGAAACTCACATCTTGTTCCTTAATTTTGATTGATGCCCAATAGAAGTTATGTTCACCCTTCACTTCAAATGAACTTCTATTGGAAACTTAGGATGGATTGCTTTGCCATCACATTCATCTTTGATAAAGTGTGAGGCTTTCTATCTAAGGAAGGGACGAGTTGAAAGATACTCATTCTCCTCATGATCCGAACTCAGAATCATTCCAGTGGCTATGGCTGGGCAGAAAACCCGAAACCCGAAGACCGAATCCGAAAAACCCAAGTCCGAACCCAAAAAACCCGAGCCCGAAAAATCCGAACTCTAATTCGGGTTCCAGCCCACGGTACCCGAAATTAGTACGGGTAATTCGGGTATTGGGTCACGGTACCCGAAATACCTGAACAACCCGAAAATTAGCCCGTCGAAATCTGTTTATTCATTGTTGGCCCAGCCCACCAGGCCAAAAGTGACCAGCCCACCACCAGGACTCCCTCCTAACCTAGCGCAGTAGCAACCCAGCCACGACACCCCCCTCCCAGTGTCCCGCCGTCCCCAGGCGCCAGTGCCCCACCGCGCATCTCATCCTCGTCTCGAGGCGGAGGTGGCCGAGGTGCCCACCGCGCCACCGCCCAGGGGCCCGCCGGCCGCCGTCGTGGCGCCGCCCTCCGCCCAGGGGCCCGCGGACCACCGCCGCGGCGCCCTCCGCCCAGGCACTCCCCGGCCGCCTCCGCAGCGCACTCCGCCCAGGCTCCTGCCGCACCTCCTGCAGTCCCGTGACGGTGCATCTCGACGGGACGCCAAAGCCAGCACCCACCAGCCACCGCAAAGCGAGTGTGCGACGGCCGACGGTGGCGCCGTCCTTACCCCCGCCTCCTCGTCGAGCTACAGGCCAGCAGCGGCTTCTTCTTTTTCGGGTATTTCGGGTATACCCGAACCCGAACCCGAATTTTAGGGTACCTGAATTGTCGGGTTCTTCTTTTTCCAAGCAAATTTCGGGTAGCAATTTTGAAAACCCGAAATTTCTAAAACCCAAATTACCGGACCCGAAATTTTCGGGTTAGCCGAATGCCCGGGCCTACCAGTGGCCCACAGAATTACACATCCTCTTTCATTATGGGCTATGAACATTCTTGAGTTGCTCTCTTCGGAGATCAAACCCCTCACTCTATGAGCATGAAGTTCCGTTCTGATTCATCACAAAATCCATGCTCATCCTTGATTTCTCTGAGATCTTCTGTTGTGCCAAGTCTCTATGAGCCATACGATCATCTTAGGGTTTCCTACCATAGATGCCCTTTAGGATGGTTGTTTTGGGTTTTGCTTATCATAATATCTATGCAGCCGTAGGCACACCGTTGACGGGTGGAGTCACACCTACACACACGACCTCCCATACCGAAGGGTGAAACCCGTAGAGGTGCATTTTCATATCAAAGGCCCACTTGGGATAGTTCGTACCGTTAAAATATGGAGTACGTCCCAAGTGGATGGATTGAAATTGAGAAGAAGAATACTGTGGTTGCTCGTAGTTGTGATGAACTTGATACATGTCGAAGAAGGGATGCTTCTCCTTCTCTTCCTTGATTCTTTTCTTCACCAACTTCCTCGACGTTGGCATTTCTTAACGTCGCTACTAGGAGGGGTTAATTCCTAGCAACGGCGCCAGAAATGCCGGTGGGCATTTCATAGCTCCTTCACTATGAACGGGTTAGGTTCATGGCAACGACACCATGAAATGCCGTGCGGTATGTATTAACGATTACAAAAGGATCCACAAGCGCACGGATATACCGTTGTAGCATTTCACCTAGAAGTATTCTGAGTATCGTTATTTATATTTTTCCACGGGATGGTGAGTTTGTGTAAAGATGCTTACTAGTTACATAACCATAACATTATGAGATAAGGTGCAGACTGCTGATTATACAGGGGTAAGTGATAAATAAGGATAATCAGGGGTAATATGACACACACAGAACAACCAACTCTCATGATTAAAGAATAAACGAATACACCTAATGTTAGCGGGAGCATAGGCAACAGATCCTAGTATACTATTTATGTTAGCAGGTAAGTTATGTTAGCCACATGCTTTTCGGCTTTTCAAAAGTAGCCGATATAGGTTCCAAATTCATTTGATTCACAGCTTCTTCCAAACTTTGTCTTTCATCATCACTATCTGGTGCCATGAACTCACTGGGCAACATAAAAACCATATTGTCAGGCGCAGCCGACAACCATGGATTTTGCCTATTATCAGCCTTAGACACACCAAACCTTAGACCTAACCCCCTTCTTCTTGGGAGCTTCCTTTCTTTCCTCTTCCAGCAGCTCTGTCTGACGCAATCTCAACTCGCCTCTTCTGTGATCTAGTCAGGCCTGCCGGACACTATCGAGGCTGATCAATATTATCATGAACATGCTCTCTTTCTGGATCCCTATGATGTGGGTACTCATCTGAAACTCGAGCATTAGCAGTCTGCTCGACCCACTCATCAGCAGAAATCCTTCCTTCTGCAATATCACGTAGCATGGTCCTGCCCCCCAGCCGATCATGCACTGAAACCCTGCCCCCAGCCGATCATGTACAGGGGCGCGTCTGTCATCACCCCTTTCTCTGATGATCGGCCCCCGAGGTCTCTGGTCGAATCGTGGCTTCTTGTATGACCGGTCTTCATGGTAGAAACCATTGCACTCTGGACAGTTATCCACTGTCGGTAGAGTCAAGCCTTCCTCCCAACAGTACACGAAGAAAGGACATCTCCAATGGTCTTCATGACGCCGTGCAGCTTCCTCCCTGTACTGTCGCCTCTTCTGGTCACGCTGGAACTTGTTTAGCAACATTTGGGACGTGATCTTCTTCTTCGGTGCCGCGGATCCTTCAGCCTCCTCCTACGGCTCCTTGCCCTTAGCTTCATCAGCTGTTATCTGAGCTTTAGGATCAACAGCTCTAGATTCCTTGGCCGATTGTGATGTGAGCACCTTGGTTTGCAATGCAATGCTCTTTCCCCCAACATCTACCATATTTGTAGGGAACGGGTGCCTATCTATCTTCATCGGCTTCTTAGGTGCCTCAAATTTGAGCCTCCCCTACTCTATACCCGATTGTATCTGCTGACGAAACACTTTGCACTCGTTTGTGTCATGAGACGTTGCATTGTGCCATTTGCAGTACTTGATGTTCTTTAGCTCTTGATCTGTCAGGATCTTGTGATATGGCTTCAACTTGATCTGACCCTCTAACAGCAACAGATCAAAGATCTTGACAGCCTTGGTAATGTCGAACCCATACTTATTGGGTTCCTTGTTGCCAAACGGGCATGAGATCGGCTTCTTGTTGTTCTAAACCCACTCAGCTGATCCCACCATATGGTCAACATCGGAGTCGGAGGAATCTGAGTAATCAGCAAAATTAACTTTCTTCTGAAAGTTATTTCTCGCCTGCTCATAAGGTTTGATATCCCCTGTCATCCTATGGCCATCTGACTGATGTTGTAGAACTCTTGGAAGCATATTTCTCCTTGATGTGTGGCAAGAGTCTTTGGAAAGCAACTTCTGCAAGCTGCTGATCAGACAAAACCAAACTGAAGTACCAGTTCTTGACATCTCTGAACCTTTGAATAAAAGCAGCGACCGATTCATCATTCCTCTGCCTCAAGTTCATCAAATCGGTTAGCTTCATCTCATGTACGCCAGAGTAGAAGAACTGGTGGAACTGCTTCTCTAGATCGGCCCAGAACAACATAGAATTGGCTAGTAATATTGTGAACCATGTAAAGGCCGATCCTGAGAGAGATATGGAGAACAGACGCACTTTCAACGTGTTGTTCTGTGCTGCTTCTCCACACTGCATGATGAATCTTTTGATGTGCTCTACTGTGGAGACCTCTCCTTGTCCAGAAAACTTGGTGAAATCTGGAAGCTTGTACTTGTGGGGCAGAGGGAGTTGATCATACACAGCTGGATATGGCGTCTTGTACATCAGATTCTGCTGCTTTGGCCTTAAGCCAAACTGATCTCTCATCACCTCATCAATCTTGGATGTCCAATCAATCTGCTGACCAGCGGATGACGTTGACTGTGACGCTGGTGAAGCTATCGGCAAGACTGCCGATGCTGGTTGTGGACTGGGTGTAGCCATCGGCTGAGCAGCCAATACTGCTTGTGTGACATGCTGAGTGACTTTATTGGATGATGGCTGATAGAGGACCATCTCATTGCCATGACTGGCCTGCGCTGACCCTTGATTGTCTTGCTGTTGTGCCACAAGATGTATGTTGGGCACATTCACATGACGAACATAGTTGGTTGCAGGGTCATGGAATATCCAAGTAACTCCATTGGCGTGAGGATGTCTGGACACAAGAACTTGTAGGAGACTTGGGTTGTATCATCATCGCCAGATTTTGTTGTTGAGGTGTCAATCCAAAAGCCGATATGTTGGTTGGACTTGCTGGCGATGGTGCTGATGCAGTTGGAACCGACGGCTGTGGAGCCGGTGCAGCGTCTTGAGATTGGGTCGGCTGTGGTGCCGACACATAAGCTTGTTGATTCATCGGCTGTGAAGCCGATGAGCTTGGCTGTCTTGTTGCAGATGACATCATGTACTCCGGGGGCATACCATAACCAGTAGCAGGATTCCATCCAATCGGGAATCTTGTCATGAATCCTCCCTGTGCTTGTGTGGCCATTGGCGTGGAGTTTGTATACACAGGAGCGAACTGAGACGACGTTGTTGTACCAATCGGCTGTGTGGCTCCAATATCCCCCTTTGCCTGAGCCTGAGGATTAATCGGAGGTGTTGCAGTAGCTGATCCGGTAGGGGTGAAAGCCATCTGAGTACCCTACTGATAGGCTGGTCCCATCAAACCAAGTAATCCCCCTTCTTGCAATGTCTTGAGCACAACATTGTGAACATAATTAGCCATGATCGAAGCATATGGTTAATGAAAGCCTGCTCGACCGCTTGATTCACCATATGCTCCATCCTGTCCTCTTTTTGTGCTTCATCATAGGGTGGAAGAGTAGGAAGGTCATACTTCTTGATCACTTCTCCACTCCTATTTGCACTGAAGGATAGAAGGCACCGCTGCTCATAAGCATCAGTAGCTTCTTTGAGTTCTGCTTTCTGTTCTTCCTTTAGCATGTCTTTGTCGATCGGGATCTGGTTGCTTGTTGAAACCTTGTCCTTTCCGTCAGACATCTTGATTCTTCTGGTCCCACTGGGTGTGCCAAAAGATGTGTTGACGTGAAACGATCACACACCAAAGCCCGAGAGCCGCGTACGCCAAGCTCAGACTGCACTTGATTCAAACCAAGGTGTGCCAGTCAATTTGACCTGTAAATTGACAAGGAAACAACAAACTGTCAAATACAAGAACGTATTGGCTGGATTTCCGAATCACTCTTACGCAGCGTATCGGCAAGGCTCTGCCGATACAGAAAATGACAGCAGATCGGGTATAAAGAGCGTATATTAAGAGCGATTTGAAAGGAATCGGCAAGAAACAGCCGATACCGGTATGCAACTAGACGACTAGATCTAAAACCGACACGTGCCAGATAACAATGCGCAAACCCACGAATGTATGGATCTGAACAAAGCTAAGCTTGTAACTGATCTAATCAGCTTTACAAGGTTTATCGTGATAAACAGAGAGCTTACAGCCAATTAAACAAGTTACTAAGCTAGGTAGATTGTGAATAGATCTAAACGAGAAAACAGCGATGCGCCCGAGATCAAAGCTTAGATAAATTTGATAACTTTTGAATAGATCTGAACGAAGCCACAGCGATGCACCCGGAAGCTAAAGCTCAGATTTACTTGGTAAACGAAAACTTACCAGCAAACCAAGTCGCTCGAATGTGAGGCGTCCTTGATCAGCTCGAAAAAACTCGCGAAAAAGAAAAAGATGGCGAAGCCGTCGATGGAAAAGTAAATTGCAAGTATAGTAAATTTGTGTTTGTTGGATATGTATCAATCTTCTACAATGATCGAGGGCTCATATTTATACCCCACACTAACACAGTCCTAGCCGGTCATGGCAAAGTACAATTCCTAAGAAACTATTTTAAATAAATAAAAACAAGTCCTTCCAAACCGAGAGCGTCTCGAATCAGATCTGTCTATCAACCGCTGAGACATCTAATTAGTACCAAATCATGACTGATTCCCTTCTTCCTCGCACCACCGCTGTCCCTTAAACTGGCATTTCCTTCCTTCATCATCCTTTTGACGCATGCCAAAAAACGGCGTCAACACCTTCTTCTCAGTCTTGGCGTTCATCTTTTCTTTTCTTCTTCTCCTTGCTTCTGACATCTCACCTTCATCTTCATCACTTGAGCTAGAATCATCACTTGATTACGTATTTTGAATGGAGGGAGGTCGGTTTCCGGAGAAGGGGTTGTAGGAGCTTCCGGCAGCTCTGGCATTGGCGACGGACGGAATGGTCGCCACTTCTTGAGCAGCAATTTTGGCGGCGTCAGCGCCGTCCCCACTTTGAGACATCATAATCCCTTAGTGGTTAAGCCTTAATCAAGAGATTATGCACTGATACCAATTGAAAGGGTCTTGGTGATGCCTAAACCGGGGAGGGGGGGGGGGATTGGCGAACCTGCAAAATTTGAAAAATTCTTCGCACAAATCAATCCTGTCAGAACTTCCGACCCTGTGAAGGAAGTTCCGACCCTACACTACGGTTTGAATGAAATTCAAAAATAAATATGAAAACGAAAAATCTGTTTGAATCAAAGGTTCACCAATGAGTAGTAGATAACCCTGCAAATGATGTCATGCACTAGAAGACCTCAACAAAGTAGATGAGGACAAATTAAGCTTAGGTCAACTAGAACAATATAAGAAAATGTAAAGCAATTGACACAATGATTTGTTTCCGAAGTTCACTCCCACAAAGGGAGCTTCGTCTCCGTTGAGGAGCTCACAAAGAGCCGGATTGCCCTATAACCCTTTTGCTCACCCAATCAACTAGTTAGGAAGATTGAGTACTCACTAGCTCGTGTCCTCAAAGGATGGGGTAATACAAACTTCCCGAGGCGCTCACACACGAGAGGGCGCACCACGGGCGATGCCAAACCATCTAGGAGCAAGCTCCAAGAGTAACAAACGCAAATCCAAGGAATGAAGATGCTTCTAGTGCCTTGAAAAGAACTTGGCTACTCACACTTGTCAAGAACTCAAGCTCACTCTCAATTCTAGCTCACACCTATGCCCTAGCTTAAATTCACTCAAGGATTAGCTCTAGAAGGGAGTGGGGAGAAGTTTTTGGAGCTTGAGGAAGTGTTTAGGTCGAGGAAGTCAGCAGCCAATGAAGGAGGGGCTGAGGGGGTATAAATACCCGAGCCTCAGAGGCATTTTTTTGGAAACGCCTCAGAGCTATAGGCAGTGTAAATACAACATTTTCAGAGGCGTTTTTGTGCACGCCTCAGTTAATCAAATAAAAAAATAAGAAAAATTAAAAACTCGCCATAGGCCCGCCGAGCCCATCACGGACCCGGTCGAGCCCATCTGTCGCGCCGCCGCCCACTGCCGTGCCGCCGCCCGCCGTGGCCACCCACCGCGGCCGCCAGAGGTCGCCATGGCCGGATCCGCCGCGGCCAAGGCCCACCGTGGCCAGAAACGCCATGGCCGCCGCCGCCCCAGCTCGCCATGCCCGGATCCACCGTGGCCACCGCTCGCCGTAGCCTGATCCGCGCGCCGTCGTCCGCTGCCCGTCGCGGGCCGGCTGTCGCGCCGCCGCCTGTCCGCGGCCACGCTCCACGCCGCCACCCGATGTGTTCCGCCCACAGCCACCGCCGTGCGCGGCCGCCTCCACCTCGCCGCGCCGCCCGCATTCGCCGCCGCCGCCTGTGCTCGCCTCGGGCCCGCGCGCCACTCGTCGAAGTCCGCCGCCGCCGCTCAAGCCAGGACACCGACGGATGCGGGCCCTCTGCTACCGGATCCGGCTAGTGCCGGCCGCCGGCCGACCGCCGCGCGCGCTGCCGCGGCCCGCAGCCGCCGCACCGTCCACCGAGGCCGCGTGCGCTGCCGAGGCCGCAAATCTCCATGCACGGGAGGGCATGGAGGGAGGAGAGAAAGGTGCACGGAAGCGGAGAGGGAGTGAGGGAGGAGAGAGAGAGTGAGGGAGAGAAAAGGTTAGGGTTTGGTGAACCGGGCTCTTTGGATTATTATTGGGCCCGACCTATTTATTGAGGCGGACATGTATAACACAAATGCCTCAGAAAATAGAAGTATTTACTGAGGCGGACATGTATAACGTAACCACCTCAGTTAATCGATTTTTTGAGGCGGTTTTCCTAACCGCCTCAGTTAATAAAAAATGAACGCCTCTGTTAATGCTGGGCATTAATAGAGGCATTTTCTTTTTGTGCCCGCCTCAGAGGCCTTTTTCAAGTGCCTCGCAAAATTCAAAATTGTAGTAGTGAAAAACTAGCCGTTATTGTGCTTTATATGTGTTTGTCGGAACTTCCGACCAATTGAATTTCTGCTGGCCGAGAGGGTCTTGTCGGAAACTATATGAGACCTCCGATAGGGTGGGTTGGAACTTCCGACCCTTGGTTGGAGCTTCCGACCCGCTATATTTCTGCTGGCCGAGGACCCATTGTCGGGAGAACTGTGACACTTCCGATGGGGGTCGGAACTTCCGACCCCTACTCAAAGTTCAGGGTTAAGTGCCCATGAGTGCATGGTGTCTTGTATCAGGTTGTTAGCTTCTTATCTAGACACTTTAACATCTCTAGACTATTATTTCACGCACCTCTTAATAGTATGGTGCTTCTTATACTCAAATTCAAAATTAATAAAAGTCTTCAATGAAGCTCTTGCACCGTTTCTTTAGCGAATATGGCGTTGATGCTTGCTCTTTTCAAATTCAGTGATTTTAAATTCTACTCATAACTCAATAAACACATTAGCTCCTTATTTGTGCGTGTCATTATCATCAAAACCCACTTAGGGGGCCAAGTGCACTAACAGTTCCTCTACTCCGGTGAGCTTTGGCCCGCCATGGCCGAACTTTAGCCAGCCCTAGGGATCCCCCTTGCCCTTTGTGTGACTGCTTGCAGGAGCCCTCCGCCGCCCGTCACCGTGAACCACAGCCTGCCGTCGCTCGTACCTTGCGCCGCCAAGTCGAGCTTGCTCGCCATGGCCACGCCGCTGTTGACGCGAGATGATCACACACCAAGCCCAGGAGCCCCGTACGCCAAGCCTGGACTGCACTTGATTTGAACCAAGGTGTGCCAGCCAATTTGACCTGTAAATTGACAAGAAAACAGCAAACTGTCAAATTCAAGAGTGTATCGGCTGGATTTCCGAATCAATCTTACGCAAGGTATCGGCAAGGCCCTGCCAATACAGAAGACGACAATAGATCGAATAGGGTAAGCGGATAATAAAAGCAATCTACAAAGGATCGGCAATGAGCTGCCGATGCCGATAATCAACTAGACGGCTAGGTGTAAAGCCGACACGTGCCAGGTAATAGTGTACAAACCCACGAATGTATGGATATGGACAAAACTAAGCTTAAGATCAATCTAATCGGCTTTACAAGGTTTATCATGATAAACAAGGAGCTTACAGCCGATTAAACAAATCACTAAGCCGGGTAGGTTGTGAATGAATCTAAACGAGAAAACAACGATGCGCCTGAGATCAAAGCTTAGATAAATTCGATAAATTTTGAATAGATCTGAACGAAGCCACATCAATGCACCTGGAAGCTAAAGCTCAGATTTACTCAGTAAACGAAAACTTACCAGCAAACCAAATCGCTCGAATGTGAGGCATCCTTGATCAGCTTGAAACAACTCGCGGAAAAGAAAAAGATGGCAAAGTCGCCGACGAGAAAGTAAATTGCAAGTAGAGTAAATTTATGTTTGTTGATGTGTATCAATCTTTACAATAGCCGGGGGGGCTCATATTTATACCCCACGCTAACACAATCGTAGCCGATTACAGCAAAGCATGGTTCTATCTTAAGTAACAAAAACTATTCTAAAAAAAAGATAACTCTTGCCAAACCGAAGTCAAAATATCTGGTCAACCTCTCCTTCCTCGGTCAACAAGATCTTCAATTGTGGCACACGACCACCTCTCCAAATCCACCGATCGTACGACGCAGAACCTTTTCTCCTTTGCAACACTCTTCCTTGACACGTGCCAAAATCTGTGTCAACACATGCCCCCCAATTTTGGAGTAAAAATATCATTTTTACTTTGAAATTAAGTTTTGTCATGATTATGTTGTCGAACGGTCTCTTCACTTACTGCTATCTCGCTTCCCGTGCGGGTGGCGAGCGAAAATCTCTTCTTTGCCCTCCGCCTTTCACCTTCTCATCCGCACAACGGAAATCTGCCGATTCATCTTCCGTCTTTTTACTTGCATGCCCCTCAATTAATCCTAGGGGTAAAAGCTGCACCGAGGCACGCAACCGATTCATCTCCTCCATCTTGGGCTATAAATTACCCCATCGGCACTGTAGTTTCTCCATCGGCCAGAGCTTTCTTCGCCTTCTTATTCTTCAAGCTCCCCAAAAACCCTAGCCTCTCTTCCTTTCTCTAAGCAAATGGCCAGCAACAAGCGTGCCGGCGAGGGTTCCTCCGGCGCTCCTCCGCCGCTCCATCCTCGCCTCGGGTAAGATGCTTCCTTTTATTATCAATGCTGCATCTCAGATCTTCTTCTGACCACTTTCTCATCACTGCAGAGACGCCGCCGTCGAGCTCCCCGCCAACTTCCAGAACCTGGATGAGGGCACCCAGGGTTACATCCGTGACCTCCTCCACCAACTCACTGAAGCCCGCCGCGACCTCGACCGGGCACAGACGGATCAGGTCGTCATCTGCGGCCATCTCACCAACGTCGACACCAAGGTCGCAAGTGAGTCCTCTTGGCCATGCCTCTTCTGGTGATTTTCTCCAAGTTTCTGCTTGAATCTTTCCACCTCCCAGACATGGAGTCGCAGGTCCAGACCCTCATGGAAGCCTCCCGAGTCGCCATAGACTCAGTGAACGCGAGGGGAAGCACCGTCGCCGCACGCCTCCGGAACGTCTCGGCCCGTGTCATGGAGGTCGCCGAGCATGGGGTCCACGGAGGTGCCGCCAGGGCCATCGCCGTCGTCTCCCACATGTTCGGGGCAGACTACCGGTAGTGGGAGCCGGTCTTCCCCGAGTGGGGCGCGGCACGGGACGCCTTCGACGAGCTGGTTGATGACCTCAGCCTTCCTGCCGACGCCATTGTGGCCGACGTGAGCTTGGATGGGGTTGTCAGCAACCTCTTCGGAGCGGAGTCAGATTGGATTGTAGCATGTAACAGCCTATCTAGCTCTTTGTAAATATGATTATTGGATGGCCGTCCTACCCCTTTGCTTCCTGTTTTTTGCCTTTACTGCGCATCGATTTAATTTTCTGTCTTACAATCCACATCCATCGCGCTGAACAAACCAACCCATCTCCAAGATCCAAAATGGAACAAGAAATCCGAATCAGATCCGAACCATATGCTTGGACTGTATTTTTGATCTAAGGGCGATATATGTCATATCGGCTACGAAAACACTCGAACACATTATGATACGATCAAGTCTTCTCTTGTTTTGTGCTAAAGGCGATACTTTTTCTGTATCAGCTATACTTGAAACCAACCGATTGTTTTGTGTAATCGGCTATGCATCTACCCACACACTTGGGTAATATTTTTTCAAATATTTGCCATTAAGCACACTAAAAAACTCTTCTCCCTCTAGTGTATCCAAAATGTACGCATTCCCTGGAACACATTTGCCAATCTTGTATGGCCCCTCCCATGTAGGGGACCACTTGCCGAATTTAGGGTCTTTTGTTCCTATCGGCAAGACCAGTTTCCAGACCAAGTCTCCTTGGTCAAAAGATTTGTCTTTGACATTCTTATCATACCATCGGCTCACTCTAGCTTTGTTAGCCTCAATATTGCTGAGAGCGTTCAGCCGATGCCTAGCTAAATCTTCCAACTCATCCTTCATCAATGTGGTATAATCTTCGGCTGTTAACTGATCCTGGAATGTAACCCGTCTAGAACCAAGCCGAGTTTCCCACAGAAGCACAGCTTCATGCCCATAAACCAGCTGATATGGAGAAACCTTGGTGGCCCCATGGCAAGACATTCTGTAGGCCCATAAAGCTTCATTAAGAGTCGTATGCCACTTCTTTGGCTGTTCTCCGATCTTCCTCTTAATCAACTTAATGATTCCTTTGTTAGAAGCCTCTGCCTGATCATTGGCTTGGGCATAATATGGAGAAGAATTTAGTAATTTAATTCCCATACTCACAGCAAACTCTCCAAACTCCTCAGAAATAAACATACTGCCTTGATCGGTTGTGATGGTCTGCGGAATACCAAACCGATAAACAATATGCTCCTTCACAAACTCAATCATCTCTTTGGACGCCACAGTTTTCAGAGGAATTGCTTCAACCCATTTGGTGAAATAATCTGTTGCTACCAATATGAATTTGTGATTCTTGCTGGATGGTGGATAAATTTGTCCAATCAAGTCAATTCCCCATCCTCTGAACAGCCACAGCTTAATAATAGGATTCATAGCCGATGCCGGTGCTCTCTGCACATTGCCAAAATTTTGACACCCTTGACAAAATTTATAATAAGTGAAGTAATCTTCTAACATGGTTGGCCAAAAGTATCCGTTTCTCCTGATCACCCACTTCATTTTATATGCGGATTGATGTGACCCACAAACACCTTCATCTCTCCCATTAAGACTTCAGCTTCTTCCCTATCAAGGCATCTGAGCAAGATTCCATCAATCGTCTAATAATGTAATTCCCCTTCCAGCAACACATACTTAGTCGCTTGAAATCTGATCCTTCAGCTTACTTTCTTGGAGGGATTTTCCAAATACTCTACAATCTCCTTCCTCCAATCATCAGCAGGTAATATCAAAGTCATCACACCTTCCATTGGTCGATAACCAGAAGCATGCTGTGCTAGCCGATTAGCATCTCCATTATAAAGCTTTGGTACATGTTCTATGGTCACCTTTTTGAATTCTCTCAACAATCGGCAACACTCTTCATGATAGACTCGTAGGATATCATCTTTACATTCATATATGCCGATCAACTGATTGACCACTAACATGGAATCTCCAATTATTTGTACTGCATCAGCTCCGATTTCTTGCAATAGCCGAATTCCTTTAAGCAAAGCCTGGTACTCAGCCTGATTGTTGGTAGCAGTAGCTTCTATTGGAAAAGACAACTCAAACGTTGCCCCCCGAGGTGACACCAAGACAATGCCAATGCCAGATCCAACTCCACAAGATGAACCATCAAAAAACAATGTCCATGAAACTAGATCAACAACTCCCAATTCTGGCCCACAATGTTGAACAACAAAATCGGCCATGACTTGCCCTTTAACCGCTTTAGCCGATTCATATCTCAGATCAAATTCTGACAAGGCCAAAATCCATTTTCCATTTCTCCCACTCAAAATTGGCAATGAGAGCATATATTTAATAACATCATCTTTGCTTACTACAACACACTCAGCCGATAACAGATAATGTCTAAGCTTGGTACAGGAAAAGTATAAGCAAAGACATAATCTTTCAACAGGAGAATACCTGATTTCAGCATCCAAGAGTCTTCTATTGATGAAATATATCACATGTTCTTTTCCCTCGAAGTCCTGAATAAGGGCCGATCCAATAGCACGCTCGTCAGCTGATAAATATAACTTAAACGGCTTGTGCTTTTGCGGTGAACCAACACAGGAGGCGATGTTAGATACTGCTTGATTTCATCCAACGCCTTTTGCTGTGTTTCTCCCCATACAAATTTCTGATCGGCCTTCAACTTCAATAGAGAACTGAACGGCTGTATTTTACCGGATAGATTAGTAATAAATCTCCAAATAAAATTAATCTTGCCGATCAATGATTGAAGTTCATTTTTTGTTTCTGGAGCCACTATTTTGTTAATGGCTGCAATAGTTTTCTTACTAATTTCAATAACTCTTTCATGAACCATAAACCTAAGGAATTGACCAGCCGACACATTAAATGCACACTTGTTAGGATTCATCTTCAATCCATGTCTTCTGGAACACTCTAAAGCTTTGTGTAAGTCGGCTAAATGTTCCTGATACCCCTTGGATTTCACCACAACATCATCAATGTAAATCTCAATAATTTTGCCGATGATCTCATGGAAAATATAGTTCATGGCTCTCTGGTATGTTGCTCCAGCGTTCTTCAACCCAAAAGTCATGACAATCCAATCGAACAAACCGACATGCCCTGGACATCTGAATGCAATTTTATGAATATCTTCCTCAGCCATGAATATCTGATTATATCCAGCATTCCCATCCATGAAACTAATCACTTTATGTCCTGCAGCAGCATTCACCAACATATCGGCAACTGGCATTGGGTAACCATCCATCGGCGTAGCTTTGTTGAGATTCCTGAAGTCAATGCATACATGCAGTTTCCTGTTCTTCTTGTATACAAGAACCACATTGGATATCCATTCAACATATCTACATTGCCTGATGAACTTTGTTTGTATTAACTTTGTGATCTTGGCCTTTATATCTGGTAAGATTTTAGGATTACACCGTCTTAAACCTTGCTGATGTGGCCGATACCCAGGCTTGATAGGCAACCGATGTTCAACAATAGACCAATCCAAACCTGGCATTTCATAATACTCCCAAGCAAAACAATCTTTGTATTCTTTCAACAGCTTGACTAACTCTTGCTTATACTCGGGATCTAACTTAGCACTAATAAACGTCGGCCTTGGTCTATCTCTATCTCCAATGTCTACTTCTTCCAATGCATCGGCCGACGTAAACTCATGCCCCAACTTCCCTTCATATTCTAGGAACTCATCCATTAGGAACGGTTTGGAGAACCGACTGCTTGGATCGGTAGAAGCATGGTAGCTATGTTAATAGGTGTAGCCGATGATCCTGATTGCTGTCCATCATCAGCCTTTGGCTTGACACGCCAAACCTCTGATCTGACCCTTCTTCTGTGATCTGCTCAGACCTCTCGGGCACCATCGAGGCCGATCAATGTTATCATGAATAGGCTCTCTCTCCGGATCCCTGTGATGTGGGTACTCATCTGGAAGTTGAGCAGCAACAGCTTGTTTAATTCGCTCATCGGCAGAAATCCTCCCTCCTGCAGGATCACGTAGCATGGTCCTGCCCCCCCAACCGATCATGTACAGAGATGCGCCTATCATCACCTCTCTCTCTCTCTGATGATCGGCCCTCGAGGCCTTTGGTCGAAACGTGGCTTCTTGTGCGATCAGTCTTCATGGTAGAAACCATTGCACTCTGGACAGTTATCCACTGTCGGTAGAGTTAAGCCTTCCTCCCAATAGTACACAAAGAAAGGACATCTCCAGTGCCCTTCATGTCGTCGTGCAGACTCTTCTCTGTACTGTCTCCTTTCTTGATCACGTTAGAACTTGTTCAGCAGCATCTGAGACGTGACCTCCTTCTTTGGCGCCGCTGATTCTTCTTTCTGTTGTGGCTCCTTACTTTTGGCTTCATCAGCCGTTATCTGTGCTTTGGGGTCAACAGCCCCAGAGTCCTTGGCCGATGCGATGTGAGCATCTTCATTTGTAAAGTGTTTCCCTTCTTTCCAACATCTACCATGTTTACTGGAAACGGATGCCCATCAATCTTCATCAGCTTTTTGGGTGTCTCAAACTTGAGTCTACCCTGTTCTATAGCCGATTGTATCTGCTGACGAAACACTTTGCACTCGTTTGTATCATGAGATGTCGCATTGTGCCATTTGCAGTACTTGATATTCTTCAACTCTTGATCTATCGGGATCTTATGATACAACTTCTGCTTAATCTGCCCCTCTGACAGTAATAGGTCGAAGATCTTGTCAGCCTTGGTAATATCAAACCCATACTTCTCGGGTTCTTTGTTACCGAAAGGACATGAGATCGGCTTCTTATTGTTCTGAACTCATTCAGCCGATCCCACCATCTGGTCATCATCTGAATCAGAAGTGTCTGAGCAGTCAACGAAATTGACTTTCTTCTGGAAGTTACCCCTCTTCTGCTCATATGGTCTAGCCTCCCCTGTCATCCTGTTAGCCATCTGACTGATGCTGTAGAACTCCAGGGAAACATACTTCTCCTTGATGTGTGGCAGGAGTCCTTGGAAAGCAACTTCTGCAAACTGCTGATCAGATAGAACTAGACTAAAGCACTAGTTCTTAACATCTCTGAACCTCTGAATGAAGGCAGTGATCGATTCATCATTCCTTTGTCTTAAGCTGGTCAAATCGGTCAGTTTCATCTCTTCTATACCAGAGTAGAAGAACTAGTGGAACTGTTTCTCTAGATCAACCCAAAATAATATGGAATTGGCTAGCAACGTCGTAAACCACGTAAAGGCTGATCCAGATAGAGACATAGAGAACAAACGCACCTTCAATGCATCGTTCTGAGCTGCTTCTCCACACTGTATGATGAATCTGTTGATGTGTTCCACTGTGGAGACCTCCCCCTGTCTAGAAAACTTAGTGAAATCTGGAAGCTTGTACTTGTGGGGCAATGACAGCTAATCATAAGCAGCCGGATATGGAGTTCTGTACATCAGATTCTGCTGCTTTGGCTTCAAACCAAACTGATCTCTCATCACCTCAGCAATCTTGGATGCCCAGTCGATCTGTTGACCACCAGCTGATGTTGCCTGCGGTGTTGGTGGAGTCATCGGCAAAGCTGCCGATGCTGGCTGGACCGGTCATCGGCTGAGCAGCCGATGCGGTGTGTGTGATTTGCTAAGGGGATTGATTGGATGGCGATTGGTAGAGCACCATCTCATTACCATGATTGCTCTGCGCTATCCACTGGCGAGGTTGCTGTTGTGCCCCTAGTTATTAGGACCGGGCCGGACCGGCCGGTCCGACCGGTTAAATCGGGAACCGGAGCCTCTCCCGGTCCGGGTCACTTAAAAGATCGGGCATGCAAGTGAACCAGAGAAAACCGCTTGGACCGCCGGTTTTTACACTAAAATTACTGTAAAACCGGGCAAATAAACCGCAACGGGCCGGAAAAGACCGGGACGAAGGGACCCGCTGGAGCGAATCGTGGGCAAGGGGAGGGGGCGCGCTGAAAATGGGCTAAAAATGGCCCAGATGTGGGAGATGGGGTTCGAACTCCCCACCTCAAGCTTCGGATGGGAAGGATCTCACCACCAAGACAGAGTTATGTTTGTGACTTTTGCATATAACTTGAACTATTTGAACCGTATTGAACCGCCGGCCTAACCGGTTGAACCAATCAAACCATGAACCGAGAGCCCGAGTGGTTCATTGTCCGGTCCGGTCCTAATAACTATGGTTGTGCCACAGGAGGTATATTAGGTACATTCACGTGACGTACAAAGTCAGTCGCAAGATCATGGAAAACCCAGGTGACTCCGTTGGCATGGGGAATCCTATTTGCCAGGACTTCTGTAGGAGACTTGGGCTGCAGTATCATTGCCAGATTATGTTGTTGAGGCGTCGGCCATGGGGCCGACACATTCCTTGGGCTTGCTGGCGAAGGCACTGACGCAGGTGTAACCCATGGAATCATGTATTCTGGAGGCATACCAAGTCCAGTAGTAGGATCCCAACCAGCTGGGTATCCTGACATGAAGCTTCCCTGTGCATATGTAGCCATTAGCGTGGAATTGGTGTACACATGAGGAAACTGAGTTGACGCCACAGTACTAATCGGCTGTGCATCTATGACACTCTCATCTGCCTGAGCTTGAGGATGAATCTGTGATATCCCAGTAGCCGATCCAGTAGGAGAAAAAACCATTTGACTAGCCTGTTGATAGGCCGGTCCCACAAAACCAGGTGTCCCCCAATCTTGCAGCGTCTTGAGCATAGCATTGTGGACATAGTTAGCCATGATCGGAGCATGATTCACGAAAGCGTGCCCAATTGCCTGATTCATCTGGTGTATCATCTTGTCCACCTTCTGTGACTCATTGTAGGGTGAAAGAGTAGGAAAATTGTACTTTTTGATTACCTCTCCACTCATGTTGGTACTATAAGATAAGAGGCACTGCCGCTCAAAAGCTTCCACGATCGCCTGGAGTTCTACCTTTTGTTCTTCTTTCAGCTTATCCTTGTCGATCGGGATCTGGTTATGCTCAGAAACCTCTGCTTTCCCGTCAGTTGACATCTTGATGTTTCTTGTCCCACCGGGCGTGCCAAAAGATGTGTTGACGCGAGGTAATCACACACCAAGCCCAGGAGCCCCGTACGCCAAGCCCGGACTGCACTTGATTTGAACCAAGGCGTACCAGTCAATTTGACCTGTAAATTGATAAGGAAACAACAAACCGTCAAATTCAAGAGTGTATCGGATGGATTTCCGAATCACTCTTACGCAGGGTATCGGTAAGGCCTTGCCGATACAGAAGACGACAATAGATCGGGTATGGTAAGCGTGTAATAAAAGCAATCTACAAGGGATCGGCAATGAGCTGTCAATGCCGATAAGGAACTAGACGGCTAGGTCTAAAGCCGACACGTGCCAGGTAACAATGTACAAACCCACGAATGTATGGATATGGACAAAGCTAAGCTTATGATCAATCTAATCGGCTTTACAAGGTTTATCGTGATAAACAAGGAGCTTATAGCCGATTAAATAGATCACTAAGCCGGGTAGTTTGTGAATGAATCTAAACAAGAAAACAGCGATGCGCCCGAGATCAAAGCTTAGATAAATTCGATAAATTTTGAATAGATCTGAACGAAGCCACAACGATGCGCCCGGAAGCTAAAGCTCAGATTTACTCGGTAAACGAAAACTTACCAGCAAACCAAGTCGCTCGAATGTGAGGCGTCCTTGATCAGCTTGAAAGAACTCGCGGAAAAGAAAAAGATGGTGAAGTCGCCGATGATAAAGTAAATTGCAAGTAGAGTAAATTTATGTTTATTGGATGTGTATCAATCTTTACAATAGCCGGGGGGCTCATATTTATACCGCACACTAACACAATCCTAGCCGATTACGGCAAAGCATGGTTCTATCTTAAGTAACAAAAACTATTCTAAAAATAAGATAACTCTTGCCAAACTGAAGTCAAAATATCTGGTCAACCTCCCCTTCCTCAGTCAGCAAGATCTTCAACTGTGGCACACGACCACCTCTCCAAATCCACCGATCGTACGACGCAGAACCTTTTCTCCTTTGCAACACTCTTCCTTGACACGTGCCAAAATCTGGTGTCAACAGCCGCGGCCCTGGGGTGCCAAGACCTGCGCGCGTACGTGCGCCACCTACGCCAAGCCACCGCCTTGGACCCTGTCGGCGCTGCCCTGTTGCGGCCGCCATTGCATTCCGCCATCGCCGCAGCCACTCCGAGCATGCGCCGCGCACGAAAACGCTCGATGGCACCCAAGGTAGGGCCTTTGGCCCACCTGGCCGCCCACCTCACGCTTGCTACCTTCCAGCAGAGGCCGCACCGCCGCTGGCCGCGACCCGACCTCACTGTGGTCTCGTCGGAGCACGGCGCGAATGCCAACCGAAGGCCGAGCCCTTGACCCCCTTTCTTGTACCCGCACGCGCTCGTCGATGCCCATGGCTGGGCTTTTGCCTGCCTTAACGCCGGAGCCGAGCTGCCACCACCGTGGAACGTCGCCGCCGTCCTACCATCGAGCCTGGTGATCGCGCGCTCACCGGCGGTGTCGCGTTCGTGGCGTGGCAAACCCCTTTGGGGAATTTTGCCGAATGCCCTTGGGGCGTTGCGCGTGCACGCGCCCACACACACACACACACACGAGCCAGCCGCACCGGATCAGTAGCGCACCACACGGGATCCAGCAGAGGCCGACGGGCAGGGCACGGTTTTCAGAGAGAGGAGGAAGCTGCTGACGCGTGGGGCCAAGCCATCAGTGAGAGGAAGGAGAAGAAAAATAAAAGAAGAGGAAGAGGAGAAGGGCCACGGCCCAGGAGCGCCGCTTTAGGCCCACAAGCACAGTCGCACTTTTCTTTTTCTTTTTCTTTTTATTTTCTGAAAACTGACACGTGGGGCCTGCTGGTCAGCGACACGCTGAGGCTAACGTGTGGGCCCGCCGGACCCACGGATCGTTGACCGGTCAACGCTGACGGCAGCATGGGCCCATGCTGACGTCAGCAGAGCCGAGCCCCGGGATGACGTCATACTGATGTCAGCATGCCACGTGGCATGCCCAGAGGCCGCCATGTGTCCCTGGATTCTTTTTATTTTCCAAAAAATCATTTCTTAATTTCAGAAATCCTTTTTAACTTCGAAAATTCATAATAAATCAACTGGAGCTCCAAAAATTATGAAACCAGCTTCATAATTTTTCTAAAAACACGATCTACACATTAGAATAGGTTTTTAGTGCTATTTGGGTCTTATTTGAAAGTTTTTTTTGTGTATTTGCATCTTGGCTCCTATATTTATACGTAATTACGAATAGGACCCGCCACCGAGGAGCTGATCGAGGGCCAGGAATACCAGGAGGCCCAGGAGTTCTTCGAAGAACCACCAGGTTCACACCCATCTTTTCAAACATATTGTGATGCCTTCTCTTCCGTCACTAGTTAATGATATCCAATTTCATCATTATTAAACCTCCAAAACAACAGCATGTGAAGATGGAATTTTCAAGTTTTGTGATAAATGAAACGTGATAGAAGACAGAGTTTCTTGAAATGTTCCATGGTCTGTTTGCGTCCGTTGGCTTTAGCCACAGCCATCTCAGTCGATGGGTTCAGGCTGCGATCCTTTCAGCATCCATGAGCATATGATGATCGATGTCGATGGGCAAGTCAAGGGCCGTCTATGCTGTTGATGATCATATAGTGATATTCATGATAGTAGTTTCTGCCGTTCGATTGGATGGGTATAGAAATATATATGTTGCATATACTGGTAGGATCATGCATGGTAGTTTTGTTTGAGGCAATACCTGCTTGATACAATTCTTGTGATTGAATCAATCTCTTCGAATATTATGACTTACTGTATAAGTGAGGTGTTGAACTGTGACTATTGGTAGTTTGATCCACACTCTGGAAAAGAACTTATATATATGGGGCACAAATAATTATATTAAATGGCACAATGATAAAAAAAAGGAGAAAATATCCATGTATTAAAAACATTGGACTTGATGTATAGTAAGTATTTCATTGTTATTACATGGTGACGACCGGTGGGCTGAGGGGATCGTCGGATGCTATTTGCCGGCCGCCTCCTTTATTGATTCATGAGCGCCTCCTGATTGTCGTGTCAGGCGCTAATTAATATAAGTAACAATTAATTCTTTCTCTCACTCACTCACTCACTCAAGTTGCTTGTAACAAAAGAAGAAAAAAACAAAATTGATGATGGAAAATAAAGATCGTCGCGCCTCGATCGGACGATAGATAGATGATGATGGATGGATCAGAACTGGAGCTTGGAGGGGTAGACGGTGTCGGGCTTCCAGCCTTCGGGGATGACGTCCTCCTGCTCGAGCTTCTTGCCTCCCTCGCTGGTGATGCGGACGGAGATGGGGCCCTTGATGGGCTTGGGGGTGTCGATCCTCCAGATGGCGCCCCAGGAGTGCTTGAGGGACTGGTACTCCTTGGCGCCCTTCTCCTTGATGTCGACGCCGATGATGTCACCGTCGCCGGCGGCGTACTTGACGAGCATTGCCAGGTAGTTGGGGTTGCAGCCCTTCTCGATGTGGAAGGCGATCTTGGTGTCGGCCGGGTACTTGCACTTGACGCGGCGGAACTGCATGTCGATGATGCCCGCCTTGCGCAGCTTCTCCTCCTCCCCCTTCTTGGCCATGGCGCCGAAGGCCGTGCCGGCCAGGTCGAAGTGGTAGGCGGCGATGGGCTCGTAGTTCATGTCGGTGATGTAGACGATGGCGGGCTCGCCGGAGCACTCGGCGGGCTTGTCGCACTTGATCTCGTAGCAGGAGCCGCAGCCGAGGCCGTCCTTGAAGATGGGCGAGTTGCCGCACGCCCCCATGCTGTTGAAGGGAGCCTTGTTCACGTCCTTGTACCCGCAGGCGCCGCCGTTGTCGTCGGGCCCCGCGCCTGTCGGCTTGCCGTACCACGTCGCCTTGGCGTCCAGCCACTTGCCGTCGCACTCAGCCGAGATGTTCTTGCCCGGGGGCACCTTGGGCGGACCGCACCAGGCGCCGCCCACCAGCGCCGCCACCACCGCCGCCACCGCAACCGCACGAAGCGCTGCCATCGATGATCTTAGCTTGTTCCGATCCGATTCCGCTGCGTGGCTAGCTTGTGATCGATGAATGGGCCGGGTGCGAGGAGGGGTATTTATGCTCACCGGCGAGAGACCGACGCAGGGCGCTCCGCCCATGTCGGGGCTGCATGCATCTCCTAGCAGCTCCATCGGTCATCTGTCGCCCCTGCTGGCCCTAGGTTTAATTTGCTCCCCAAGTTCTTAACACTTGGCACGCCAACACTGCGCGGCGTCCCGAGAAGAGAGGAGACATCGACCGAGAACGATCGGTGGTGCTGCTGGCGGCATCCGCGTGTCGGATATATATATATATATATATATATATATATATATATATATATATATATATATATATATATATATATATATATACTTTTTTTATGTTTCTAAAGCAAATAACGATTCCTTGATCCGTCGATTGGAGTCCTAATCAAAATCAGAGAAATTAATCATAATCCGAATCGGAACCCGTGTATATAAATCAATCAGAATGCTAATCAGAATCCGAACAATCAATGCCTCGCACGAACACGACAGTCTGTACACAAAATAAAAAAGTATAAAATTGGTAGTCTTGTGTAGGTCTATTATATTACCCGTATCATCACACGAGCACTATTCTAGTAACGAATATATTTCCCCTAACATCGCACGAGCACTATACTAGTAGTATAAAGAAAAATCCCCAATGATAATTTAAGATAGATATCTCTATAGAAAAAATGCCGTAAAAATTGCTAGTCAATCCAAGCACCACGGTACCTTGGAAAACGTATCGTCCACCATTTATTTCAAATCAATTGGAGGAACAGCTAGCTAGTTAAGTTTCACATATATATGAACAGCTAGCTGGTAATTTCAACCAAGAACAGGTCAGGTCAGGGCACCAACAGACACCACCACCACATTTTTTTTTGTGCACCACACAATTGAGTGAGTGAATAAACGGATCGGAATTTCACGAAGATATATCTGTATGTAAATGTAACAGCTAGCTCCAACTTAACTGCCATCACCACTCTTATCTATCCAGGAAAATTGGTAACACAGCAGCGAAGGAAAAACCGATCGAGTCAACAACAGACCTCTAACCATCCCTCCCCGATGATGAAATAAGGGGGTCCCTGTATTTTTCCTTGAGCCTAAACCTCGCTATGCTTCATCCTGACTTGGCGACCCCCTGCCTGCAGAAAATGGCCAAGGGAAACGACAGCTGCACTGTTCGCACGCTTGGTTCCGAGTCATCAAGCATTTCCAACACTCACGTGCCAGGTGGCCAGTTTGGTATTTAGCCCCATCTCTTCCAAGCTGTATGCCCACAAATCTCCTCTGCTTCCGTCTTTTGATCCTGACAGAAAAACTCACCTGTGATTGAGCCCTGCAAATTGCCAAGCAAAATTAAATGTGCCAAACAAACTAAGATATGCATGTCAATAGACTTCCCCGAAAAGGGAGTTTAGAGACTTCAACTGCTGGATAAAACAGAATGCCTAAGCTCCCTAGTCTAGTTTAGATAATGACAGCTCAGCTGAGGTCAGTATATATGTTCAGATTAGGAATATCAAAAGTAAACTATGATGTATTGCTGAACGGGTTGGGTTCTTCCATCTTGGACTGAATGGACAGTATTTCAAATGTTGTAATATGAATAGGATCATCTAATGATTTAGCAAAATGACCTAATAAAGACCACCAAGTTGACCGTCTACTGGAGTGAGGTTAACCCTAGAGTGTGGTGATCAGCTCTTTGCTTTGGTAAGAGCCTTCTTTGTACTGAATCAAGAACTAAATCGGCGGGAGAAACATGCTATTGAATACAAGACACCGTATTCATATGAAACACCACCCTCAATACAAAGGATGCGGGTCCTGGAGGCAGCAGCTTTAAGCTAATACTAGCAATGCTAACTGCAAAGTGGCCGTGCTAACTCCTAAAGAGCAGAAGAAATAAATCACAGACGTGTTTTTTTAATAAATTTCTGGTTATAGGGTTTGGCACTCGGCCTGCATTCTCTCTGATTGTATCACCCTCACCCTAAGGTTTTTCACTACTATAAATCAATAATACCAGGATTCTCATCAAGAAAATTATAATATATATAGAAGCTTACCAGTAAACCTCTGCAGAGAACCATTACCACCAATATGTGACTCATTCCTTTTCTCCTGTCCCAAATGCATTCTTTCAGGCCACACTGAATGTATTTCAAATCAATCAATTAGAGGAACAGCTAGCTAGTTAAGTTTCACATATATATATGGACCACGAATGACGAGTAGCTAGTCCCAGTGCAGCAGGTAATTTCAACCAAGAGCTGGTAATTATTATAAAATTGATCATTAGGCCTAATTTCTTTATAACAGCATCAACCGAATAATAATAATCTGATGATCCAGCTATCTTGCTTTTAGAGAGGCCGGTCGACCGGTTCACACTTGATCGAAAATGTGGGGATCCGAGGTGGATGTCCAAATTAAAATTAATCTCTACTTCCTCCGTTCTAAATTATAAATTATTTTTAACTTTTTCACATACATATTTTTTTATAAATCTAGGCATAGCATATATTTATTGAGAGGTTTTACAATGATTAAAAAAATAGAAGTCGTCCATCTGATAAAATCATACGGTGGTGAAGATAGAAAATACCTAGGATAAAGTACCCAATACTTCCAAAAAGTGGGACCGAATACTAATTTAATTTAACTTTTATAAATACTTTCCATAGATCAACTGCTAGAAAAAAGTTCAAGATAAAAGTACCTAAAAGTACCCATTGGTACTTTGCAATTATTGTAAAAGAGCTCATATTTATTAGGTGCATAGCAAAAAAAACTATATAAGTATCCAGAAATCAAAATAACTTGTAATTTATATGACCGGGAGTACTAACTTGTAACCTATAAGCCGTGTGCTAGGAAACCGAGGCACACGGCGAAAGAGCAGAATCCGGCAAGTAGCTAGCCTAGTGTGAAGGAAGGGAGCTATAAAGAATTGGCAGGTTAGCTAAGTCGACTTTTTTTATAAAAAAAAACAGTGTGCCATTGATGAGTGCGGTTATTGGCCTTGTTTGGTTCCTACAATTGTAGGGATCCTAGAATAGCTTTTCTAGCCTCCGCATGAAGGATCAAATGAAGTCTATTTATAAAATCTTTTTCATGGATGAGTGTAACTTTTCGCGACGAATCTAATGACGGTAATTAATCGACGATTAGCTACAGTAATGTTACAGTAACCATCCTCAAATCACGCGGTCAAAGGCTTCATTAGAATCTTCAGGGTTTCTAGCGCTGGGTTCTGAAGTTGGTTTTCTAAACTGACTTTATTTCACACCGTAATTAGCAGTCAAAATGACATAAACCAAGGTTATTCTTCCAGACTCGAGAGTCTTCCTATCTTTTTTTTAGATTATATTTTTTATTATAAGGAAAAAGATGAAAGATTCGTGGTTATATATCTTAATCGGGACTCGTCAAGCACGCTGGACTTTTTTTTAATTATTTTAATGTCCATTATATTATTATTATTGTATATAATATACTATATATATTATTACCTTGAATATTCCTGACGCTTAATGATATGATTAATTATATTCGACTATGCCTTTTTTTAACGTAACTATGCCTTTCTTTCACGCGTCTAGTTTTAAGTCAAGTCGTCCACACCACACGCAGAAAACGTTGTTGGTGATGGCTTTTGCATCTCTCCTCTCACCCTGTGCTGCTAGCTGCCTACCTCATCATCATTGCCATATCAGCTACCGGGACACTCCACATCATGTTGCCATATCAACGACTGCGCTGTCACTAGAAGAGCCCCGAGATCAACAAAAGAATTAATTACCCTCTCCGTTTCCAAATATATTTCATTTTGACTTTTTTAGTTCATAGCTTTTATTATGCACCTAGACATATGTTATATCTAAATATCTACCAAACATTACTAAATATTATATGAATCTAGAAAAAATAAAACTATCGACATTTTGGAACGGTGAAAAAATAAAACGATCTACATTGCGGAACAGCGAGAGTAGTTGTCAAGTTGTATCCTTACCGATATGAGGATCCAACTCCAGAATCCACCCATCTCTTATATGTATTCAATGTTAAGGAAAAGAAAATCTAGTCTAGGTATATGATTGAAGCAGAGTATTCTTAGGTCAATCTTAATAGGAGTTTCATCAGCCTAAATAATATATGGTACATCAGCAATTTCGCTAATCTAGATGTGATATTATAAGGGGGGATGAGAGATGAGTTTGGTCACCATAAAATCTAGCCAACAGATTGTTAATCTTGATAACTGTATAATAAAATTGTGCAATTAGCCCCACCTGCCATAGAACCCGGCATTCTCGCTAACCAACAAGAGTCAGAGCCGTGGGGTCCTAAAATCAAAGTGGGACCAAGTACCCAAAATACACCCACCTCGCGCGCGGCTATTGTATTCAGACGGCGAGGCGTCTTGACCGCCCGGCATCGCCTACCGCCGCCGCCGCCGCATTCGCTCCTCCTTCGCTTGCGAGAGCTTGCGGGCTCTGTCAAGGAAGTGAAACAGGCATTCCTAGGTTGAGGGCTACAAAGAGGAAATGGAGCTAGGCCTCGCCTCCCTCGTCGCCCTCCCGCTCCCGCCCGCTCCGCCGCTCGCAGGAGAGCTCACGCGGCACTCGCTCTCGCCGTGGCTTAAGGTCCTGCTCCCAAACTTGGCTTATTAATATGCTGTTACTTTTTTTGGTTTTTTTTTTTTTTGAAATACTTCTGGAGCGTGGACTAGGAATGGGGCAGCCAGCGAGGCTAGTAAGCACCTCTGCACCTGCTGCTAGGTCACATTACAATCTGCTATATATGTGGAGAGGAGGGAGCTTCTAGCTTGGGTAAAGCGGCTTTGAGACATGGTTAGGTGCGCGAGCTTCAAAAGATTGGGCCTTTGATCTTTGAGGTTGTTTAACCCAGTATGTGAAAACTTATTGTCTACCTAAACTAGCATTGTCCATATCATTATACTGCTGTGGTGCATTAGACAGATTATTTCCTGTGTTTTTATCACTTTATTCATGTTTCATTGCTGAATGCATAAAGTAGGTTCAGAAACTACACAAGCCTACACGGATGGCACTATGGCCACCCCTCTTTTTTAATCCTAAGAAAAGTGCATAAAAGTAATGCTATGAATTTACATAGACTCCTTTCGCATGGTCCAACAGATAAGCCCCATCACGCTTGACCTCCCTGCCCTGGCCCGAGAATCAGAATCGATCCCCCAATGTGATTACTTTTCACTGGCCTCGTGATCTAATAAAAAAAATGTTTCACGTTTTCCTTGATATGCAGATCCAGAACCACACTTATTCAACCCCAAGTCTCTCTTACAAGGTTCCTAGTGTGACAGAATGTCATGCTTCTTTATCAACTAACTACATGTATGTAACTCTGAACTACAAACTATATTCCTTACTATACTAACATCCACTTCATCATTTCCGTGGTTATGGTTCAGCTAAATTCGTACCAGTTACCTTTAGATTTGCTCTGATGGTTTAACTCTTATCAGGGAAACATCTGAGGTGGTTGATTTGGACTGGGAAAACCTTGGCTTTGGCCTTGTCGAGACTGATTTTATGTATGTTGCAAAATGTGGGCCTGATGGAAACTTTTCCAAAGGTGAAGTCCTACCATTTGGACCTATAGCAGTGAGCCCATCTGCTGGAGTCTTAAATTATGGACAGGTTGGCAAGGAGACATCCCACCTTGTTTCTTAGTCCAGTGGGTTGGGAATTTGTAACAATGATAGTACTGAGTGTGCTTAACAAATGATATTTCTGGTTTGCAGGGATTGTTTGAAGGCCTAAAAGCATATAGGAAAACTGATGGGTCCATCCTGTTATTTCGTCCGGAAGAGAATGCCACAAGGATGATAACTGGTGCAGAGCGGATGTGCATGCCTGCTCCAACTGTTGAGCAATTCGTTGATGCTGTAAAACAAACTGTTTTGGCAAATAAAAGATGGGTTAGTAATTATGTTTCTTTATGTTTTCACACCTATTCAATAATACTTGTTGTTTTAATGAGCCACTATCTCATCCACTAACATACTTTGTTTCCTTTTCCCCCTTGAAATGAAACATATAATGTTTCTAGGTGCCTCCTACTGGTAAAGGTTCTTTGTATATTAGGCCACTACTTATGGGAAGCGGGGCTGTTCTTGGTCTTGCACCTGCTCCTGAGTACACCTTTATAATTTTTGTGTCCCCTGTTGGCAATTATTTCAAGGTTTGTATTGTTTTCTTTACTTTAAATCTCACCAAATTCTGTGGCACTTATCTGAATTCTGAAATGTAAAAAGTCTTGGACCTAGAGTAAATCATGATAGCCAGTGTTCTGTCCTGCTCAGTGGACTGTGGTACCTAAATAATATTTTTGTCTTGAGCTTTGCTTATCACAGCACCATCTAGGATATGAGCTCATCCTCTGTGACGCATCTAAAAGACAAAAACAGTTGCTTTGAGCATAATGTCATTCTATTTGTTAAGTTACTTTGTTAACTTTATTGTATAGGAAGGTCTGTCTCCAATTCATTTGATTGTTGAAGACAAATTTCACCGTGCCAGCCCTGGTGGAACTGGAGGCGTGAAAACCATCGGAAACTATGCCTCGGTAACTTTATGAATCAGCGCTTATTGAAATTTTTTGAATAGTTTCAATTTTGTTACTTAATTGCACACTTTGTCATCACTACGTAGGTATTGAAAGCTCAAAGGATTGCAAAGGGCAAAGGATATTCTGATGTCCTTTATTTGGACGCTGTTCATGACAAATATCTTGAAGAAGTCTCTTCATGCAATATTTTTGTTGTGAAAGTATGATCCTTCACTCCTGTCCTTGTTAGTATGGCAGTGTATCTCCTTCATAGCTGCGGTTAAGAGTAGGCTTTAGTGCTCAAAGCATATGATAGTGATAAAACTATAGTGTTTTATCAGCATTTTTGTTATCCACAACTTTTTCTTTAACCTATTCAACATCCTTCAGTTGATAAAACATAGTACTATTTTATGGGATGAATAGACATATTTTCTTGCCTTTCTCACCAGGACAATGTTATTTCTACGCCTGCAATTAAAGGAACAATATTGCCTGGAATAACAAGGAAAAGTATAATTGAAGTTGCTCAGAGCAAAGGCTTCAAGGTAAATTACTCATAAGTCTCATGGATTTAGTGTTTGAGAAAAAAGTCTCATGGATTTACAGAAACTGTGAAACAAGTGACTGCCTTGTCAGTGTGTTTTAGCTCAAAGTTTAAGTGTTCATATATGATATATTTTCACACACATACTTCACGCCTATAACTCATCAGCATAGGGAGAACTGGAGAAGGATATGTGAAGGAGACATCATATGCTGCATGTTAGCATCTAATATATGTATTCATTATTCTTAACTGATGCAATTGGCTTCTTGTAAGGTTGAGGAGCGCCTAGTGTCAGTAGATGAGTTGCTTAATGCTGATGAAATTTTCTGCACGGGAACTGCTGTTGTGGTGTCACCTGTGGGGAGCATTACATATCTGGGGAAAAGGTGACACTTCTCCTTTGCCTTACACGTTATATGCATGTACAATCAAGAAGCCATTTGTATTATTTTCTGAAAAGACCGTCAATATATTTTTCTTGAATAAGGCATTTCCTTTTTCTTGCAATAGCACCATCATGTTACTACTGAAGTAGCACAAGATTAGCAAAACCACCTTTTTCCATCCACTAGTAAAAGCATACAGTACTGCCGTGATTAGTTTACGTAATTTCTTATTTTTCATGTACTAGTTTTTCTGATGATTTTACAATATTGCTTGTGATATGTATTTTTTTTATTTTCCCCTCTTTTTTGAGAATGCTGGTACCTTGATTTTACCTGACATCACGTCTTCATGATACGGGTGTTAGTTTCTTTCATGGGTTTCCTTCAATGTAGCATCACATGCCATTTGAACCAGGGTCATTTTCCCTGTTTTTATTAAAAGCAAAATACATGGAATTCAGTTTAAAGTGTGAGAGCAGTAATTTGTCTTCTGAGACGGATGGCTGGAGCCTTACGTAATAGCAGCCAATTTCACCGCTGCTCACATACTTACAGAGCATCTGTTATGATTGTTGATTTGTAGAAAATGGAGGTTCCATTTTTTAGAGTATGTGTAGCAATGATGGACCCTGAAACCTCATGGTCTTGGTTTGCAGGGTAGAATATGGCAACCAAGGAGTCGGTGTCATATCTCAAAAGCTATACAAGTCACTTACAAGCCTCCAGATGGGTCTTGTGGAGGATTGTATGGGTTGGACCGTGCAACTGAATCAGTAGCGGGTCACAGATATTGCCTGCGCGGATCTCTAGATCATTACAGCTAGATGCGTGTGATAATTTTCTTGTTAGTTTTTGCAGTGCACTCTTGGGATTGAGTTCCTGTTGTAGATTACAGACACAGCGCATATGCACTGTATTTGTTTTCCTTGCTTTCCTTGCGGTCTGAGCACAGATCTGTAAGATCATGTACTGCTTACTAACCCTGAGCTCCAAACCACAAGAACATCGGAACAGTCCTGTTGCTACATTGCTGATCTTTTGTTTCAAAGTAATAAAATAAATTTGCAGCTTTGCTCTTCCCATGTAAGAATAGTGTCAGATCAGTTCGTGCTGTTACTTTGACATATTGTGGTATCTGAACGGAAGTAACAATGTCTTGCACATCGATATCAAACTGTTTTCTGCAGTAGTTAGATCCGTTTGCTTTTAACAGACTGGTGGAAATGTGGCTTGACGTGGAGCAAGTTCTAATTCTGTTTGCAGTGCCTCAATTTTCAGGGAGTTGAGGTTACCATACTGTTTTTGTTTTTTTTAAAAAAAATACTTAGGGTCATAGTAAAATTTTGAAGTTACTACTATCATGACATGAAACTGTGAAACACTGACGGGAAACTCTACTTAAAACTCAAACCCAGCAAATAAAATTGAAGCAGCCATTGAAGAATAGGAATTGCAGAGTCATCCACACCCACTGTTAGGGCACCAGGTCTGTACGAGAAGCAAAACACATTATGTATATCAGCTCAAACACTTCTCTGGTTCAGGAGTTCTGATATTGCATTAGATCCTCAGCAAAGATATAGTGCTGCTCCATAGCTCGATGAATTAACATTAAATTCTCAGAACAAAAAAGGTAGTACAAGTCCTAATTCAAAACTGCAAATATAGTAGCCATCTCAACCATCAAACATGACACCATTCAAACAGAAGATGATACTACTCAAGCTTCAACAGCAACCCTCCCAGCCACTTGGTCCAGATCACGCCTTCCCTGGGAAGTAATGAGCCGTCCACTGCAAGGGAACAACAAAAATGCACAATAAGCACATCCCCACAACCAGGGAAAATAAGCAAGCAATAAAGTAAGGCACGTAGCATTTGTGATACCCCTTGGGATCAACATCAATGATGCCCATTTTCTGCAACTGCTGCAGGATGTTGCGTGAAATGGCACCGCTGCTCTTGCAGAAGTGCGGCGGACAGGAACCATTCCTCTGGCGGCCACCGTAGATTTTCTGGAATCCACCCACACCAATGCCTTGCCTCAGGTAGATCTTCCTTGCAATCGAGGCTGCAGGGGGAAGAAAATTGGTAATCGGATTGAGGAGCAAAATCTGGATATTAAAGCTCATAAATGCAATCGGGGAAGATCAAGATTCCTCACCAGCCCTGGTGTAGTACCAGTCAAGGTCATAAGGAGGGAGCTCCTTGAACCTCGCAGTCTTCACAATGTCAACCCACTCAGGAAGCTCCATCTAACATATGACAAAGCATCATACAACAACAACAACAACAACATAGCTTTTTTTCCCAAGCAAGTTGGGGTAGGCTAGAGATGAAACCCGAAAGAAATAAGTTCAAAGTTCAGGCACATTGATAGCTAATCTCCAAGCGCTCCTATCCAAAGCTATCTCTTTAGAGATATTCTAATCCTTAAGGTCTCTCTTAACCGACTCATCCCACGTCAGTTTAGGTCTACCTCTACCCCTCTTTACATTATCGACCCGCTCAAGAACCCCATTACGCACCGGCGCCTCAGGAGGCCTTCGTTGGACATGTCCAAACCATCTCAACCGATGCTGGATAAGTTTCTCCTCAATTGGTGCCACCCCGACCCTATCCCGAATAACTTCGTTCCGGACTCTATCCCTCCTTGTGTGCCCGCAAAACCACCGCAACATCCGCATCTCTGCTACACTCAGTTGCTGGACATGTCGCCTTTTTGTAGGCCAACATTCAGCACCGTATAACATCGCCGGACGAATTGCTATCCTATAGAATTTGCCTTTTAGTTTTTGTGGCACCCTCTTGTCACAAAGGATGCCAGAAGCTTGCCGCCATTTCAACCAGCCAGCTGAAATTCTATGCCTAACATCTTCATCAATGTCGCCATCCTTTTGTAGCACCGATCCTAAATACCGAAAAGTATCCTTCTGGACCACCACTTGCCCATCTAGACTAACGTCTCCCCTCTCATGCCTAGTCGCGCTGAAATCGCACATCATGTACTCGGTCTTGGTCCTACTAATTCTGAACCATTTCGACTCTAACGTGCGTCTCTACAGCTCTAACTTCCTATTAACCCCTGCCCTACTCTCGTCAACTAGCACCACATCATCAGCAAAGAGCATACACCAAGAGATCTCACCTTATATATCCCTTGTGACCTCATCCATCACTAAAGCAAATAAATAAGGGCTCAATGCTGACCCCTGGTGTAGGCCTATATTAATAGGAAAGTCAGTGGTGTTGACATCACATGTTCGGACAAACGTCGTCGCATCCTTGTACATATCCTTAACGAGGGTAATGTACTTAGTTGGGACTTTGTGCTTCTCCAAAGCCCACCACATGACATTTCTCGGTACTTTGTCATATGCCTTCTCAAGGTCAATGAAGACCACGTGCAAATAGCATCACAGGAATATAGTCATTATCCAAAGCAGACAAATGATGCAATGCAATATAGAAGGAAACATTCTCCCAACCTCACCTCTCCAATCTTAATTTCTTGCTCGTGCAACAGATAAGCTTTGTTTCTTGAAGCAACAAACACTGTAACTACGACTTCAAATTAAAAGCCAAGCAAACAAAAACGAAAGCTTGGCAGTAGTAACACTTTGCACAATGAGCAGGACAAAGTCAAAATGGTAGACACCAACAGAAAGCTATATCATAGCCATTTCGAGCATGTTTGGAAAGGAAATGTTCATTGAAGTATAAGCATTCTCAATTGTCTGGTTTACACCCCCTTTTCAACAGACCCAGGGTCCACAACTGACTGACTCTCTGGATATCCAGAGAAACAAAATAAATCACCTCACCACATGGAGCCTGTTGTGCTCAGGGAATTTTAAGCATTGTTAAAATCTGCCTATATCCCAAGCGTATGGATAAAACAGGCGCATACAATACGATAAAAGGCCCCCTCAAGACTAACTTTGACAAATCTACGACAGAAAGAATTGACCTTCCACATAGGGCGAAAAGAGGCAGCATCTATTTAGGCTGTAATAAATTGGAGCAAGGAAGGTACACCTAGTGGCTCAAAAAATCACGCTCTAATCTACCGATCAAATGCCCACAGATGACAAAACCATCAATGGACCCTTGTAAAACAAAAACCATCAAGTTGGCAATACAACCCAAATGGTATAGCAAATCACTCGAGTGGTATAACCAAAAGGCCAACTCTCGCGAAGGAGCCAGCGAACCAGAGATTGCTCCTAAAACCGCACAGGCAACGGCAATCCTATGCACTCGCACAAGATTTAGACGATCTGTAGCACTGCGTCGAATCGTAAGGGGGAGGCGGCGTTACCTTGCCGGAGCGCTTGAGGTGCGCGGAGTAGGCCTTGACGAACTCGTGCGGGTTGACATCCTTCACCGTCCTCGCCGTCGAAGTCGCCATCCTGCTGGTGCTGGGGGCGCTGCGGTGCGGCTGGGCTAGCTAGCTAGCTAGCTAGGGTTTGTATGGTACGACGGGGTTCGGATGGATGGGGGGCTCCGACCGCCGCCCGCGAGTTGGGCCGAGAAGAGTGGCCGGGCCGAGCCGGCCTCTATAATAATCAAATCAATCGGTGCCTGCCTCTGCCTACTACTCCTCCCTACAAAACAAAGCAAGCAAGGAAGAGGGCCGCAGAGAGAATTCAAATTTGCAGCGCCTCGCCGGCCATCACCGCGGCCATGAAGCTTAAGATCAACAAGGCGTGCGACCTCGGCTCCATCTCCGTCCTCCCTCCCCGGTGCGGTGAAATCCCCCGCCTAATTTCCTGGGATCCCTCTCACCGCGGCTGCTTCTGTTGTTCTCACATGTGCTTGCTCCTGGTCCCTGCTACCCCTGTTTCTGCGCCTTTCAGTAGGACCGGAGGGAGCGGCGGCACCGGCGGGGTGGGCGCTTCCGGTTCCTCCGCCGCGCCCCTGTCGGGGTCGCAGCAGCAGCGCTCGCAGCCGCTGTCCCAGCAGTCCTTCTCACAGTCGCAGCTCTCCCAGGGCTCCCTCGACGAGAACCTCCTCAGCCTCCACCTCGCTTCGCCCGCGCGCGATCAGGTTCCGCCCGTCTGCCTGCATCTATAATCTACTCCTCCCTCTCTTCGCTGCTCATGTGTGCTGATTGGAGGGCCCTTGTTTGTTCATCTGTGATCACCGGGATTGCTGGTTTTGCCTCATCAGTGGATTCGTCCGGCGATGCTATACGGTGCTGAATGTTGGCCTAAAAAAGGCGACATGTCCAGCAACTGAGTGTCCAGCAACTGAGTGTAGCAGAGATGCGGATGTTGCGGTGGTTTTGCGGGCACACAAGGAGGGATAGAGTCCGGAACGAAGTTATTCGGGATAGGGTCGGAGTGGCACCAATTGAGGAGAAACTTACCCAGCATCGGCTGAGATGGTTTGGACATGTCCAACGAAGGCCTCCTGAGGCGCCGGTGCGTAATGGGGTTCTTGAGCGAGTCGATAATGTAAAGAGGGGTAGAGGTAGACCTAAACTGACGTGGGATAAGTCGGTTAAGAGAGACCTTAAGGATTGGAATATCTCTAAAGAGATAGCTTTGGATAGGAGCGCTTGGAGACTAGCTATCAATGTGCCTGAACCTTGAACTTATTTCTTTCGGGTTTCATCTCTAGCCTACCCCAACTTGCTTGGGAAAAAAGGCTATGTTGTTGTTGTTGTTGTTGTAGTTGCTTCAGAAACGCTTCAAATTGATGCACTAGCCATTTAGTCGCAGGAATTCGCAAAATGTGCTCTGCTTGATGACTTTTCAGGTGTGTTACTTGGGCCTCAGTAGCAAAAATTTGTAGGATGCAGAACCACACTGCATAGGCTGTCCAGCTTCCTATAATTTAGCTGTCAAATCGATTCTGAGCAGTCAAACTGTTTGCTCTGGCACTGGTACCACCATCTTGCAATCTCTTTGCTGCATGCATATTACTGAAGCTATTAGGGAGTAGATCTCCTTAGCTATATCTATGACTACATATCTGTTTGAAATTTATGAATTTAATAATGTGAGTCTCTTTGAAATCCATGCCTTCTTGATTCCACCAGTATGCAATTTGGTCCCGTTATTTTCTGACCCTCAGAAATGACTTTTGCTTTATTCTTCAAGGCATGATGAGAGCCCAATGTGACAATGCTCTTGCTGCTCATATTTCATTTACAGCTCCTGTGTTTCTATATGCAGCTCACTAGTTCTCAGACATGTAAAGCTAAAGTTTCTTGCCCAATTTTAACCTCCATTATCTTTTGCTTGGTGACCAGAGAGTCGGGTTACATGATGACTCATCAAAGAAGATGCCTTCCTTGCCTGTTAACTCGGCTTCTTGTGTGCGAGAAGAAACTCAGTTGCAACTGGCAAAAATACCAAGCAACTCTGTCCACCGGTGGAACCCTTCTCCTCCCGACAGTAGATGTAATGCCTCAAGACCTCTATCCTTTTGACACAATTTCCAGTTTATTAGTACCGGCATACTAGTATTTCATTCTCCTTATCTCATGTACATGCACAAGGCTGGTCTGGTCCATGTCTTCGTAGTAGAAAAGTAATACTGAAGCCATTTTGTATCCAGATAACCCATTCATTGACCTGCCATAGTTGCATGGAATCTCTCTTTGAATCGTGTGCATGACTAGTAATATTTGACCAGGTCAGATTCCCAATGAAGATGTTGAACGCAAATTTCAGCATCTGGCAAGTTCAGTGCATAAGATGGGGATGGTACTCGATTCAGTGCAAAATGATGTTATGCAGTTAAACAGAGCCATGAAGGAAGCGTCACTAGACTGTAAGCCCCCCTAACTGTTAGCTGAATTGATAATGCAGAAGTTTCTCTTTCTTCATGAGCTTTTGAGCTCTAATTAGGTTCTGGTGCAATACTGAAAGCATGAGTTTACCATGTTCAGCTGGCAGCATACAGCAGAAGGTTGTTGTCCTGGACAATTCACTGCAGAAAATTGTGAGGATTATTAATGCTTTAGTCGTTTCTCCTACAGCATTCTCTTTTCACAGACAACAACGTTTGACTTATTTGTTCATACCATTGCAGCTTAAGGGACAAGATGATCTGAAAGCACTTGTTGAGAGCAGCATCAAAAGCATTGCTGATCAGCTGAGCGTTCTGAACTCCCACTCCAGCAAACTGGACGAGATATCCTCAACCCTTTCGGTCTGGCCGAAACAAATAGAGATAGATTTAAGGCAACTTCAGAGTGACATCTTCAGAATTTTTACAAAAGAGATGGAGGTAGTCCTTAAAGTTTCTTCACTTCTACTTTTTATACGATTCCAAGAGCTCCATTTTATTTTGGGTTCTTCTGAAGATTGGCATGTGCACACAAATAGTTATCCTTGCCAACTTCCTAGTTTGTGAATTACCTAGTTATCGCAGTAGATTCCATTTCAGTTTCACAAAAACATAGAGGTTAACTCAAATTTGGAGATAATTTAAATTATACAGTCAATCTCATATGGAATTTGCCACTTGAAGTACTAAAAGAACAATGCTGGATTTCTCAGGGAAAAAAAGAAACAATGTTGTGACAATGGTTGATCTAAACTGGCTGATCATTGCCTCTTTGTGCAGGGGATTGTTAGAGCTATCAGATCTCTCAACAATAGGCCTGCTACAATCCAAATACCAACAGTATGTATTCATTAACGTAGTAAGTAATTCAAAATTTCATCAGTATCCCCTCTTTTAGTTATATCTTTTTCATCTTGGCTGAAGGACCAGAGCTGCACGACCAACGTAAGGCCACCGATGCACCAACTACCCATAGCAAATGAAAGACTCAAGGTGAACCAAACACCAGTAGCAACCATGGTGAACCAAACACCAGTAGCAAATGGAAGACACCTGGTGAGCCAAACACCAACAGCAAATGGGAAAACTCTGATGAACCAAACATCAGTAGGAGATGGAAGATCCCTGATGAGTCAAGTACCAGCAGCAAACGGGAAATCTCTGATGAGCCAAATACCAGCACCAAATGGAAGGCCTGTGATGAGCCAGAGACCAGGAGCAAACGGAAGGTCCCAGATGAACCAAATACATACCGGAAGTGGAAAGTCCCATACAAACAAAATTCCAGCACCAGAAGTGTAATATTCTCGCATCCATTTCTTACAAATTCCAGTTATTAGATAATACTTTATTCCTGTAGAATGGAGCATTTAACTTATTTCTTAATGGTTAATCAGAGCGTAAACTGACTGCTCTAATCTTGATATCCTCAAAAACAAGGTTTAGACATTGTTATATGGTAACCTGAAAGCTGATTGAGAATTCATCATTGGATGCATGTTCTTTAAAAAGGCTACTTCTTTTTTTCATTGCATCTGGTTAATGCAAGAGTCCGAGTGTTGAAATTGCAACATGTTCAGAGGCTATTGCGGAATTGTGGTGGAATGTTAGTTTTGTTATATTCATCCTGGCTTCTTCAGTTTTATTGATTTTCCTATATGAATGTTTGTTTCATTATACTACCATGGCATTTGTTTTTTCAGTTGGACTGATTTTCATCAAGTAAGATTAAGTTGTTCTTTGTCAGTTGCATTACTAAAATTGACTGCACCTTTATGAATATATATGCTAGTACTAGTTCTCCATCTCTGTGTCATAGCTGGAGTTTTCAGTTATATCCAAAATCCCTGTGGTATGGGGGCATTTAAGTGGTGTTTTGAATGGAAATGTGAATTGAATTGTCAGATCTTGTATCATCAGATAGGTTTCGGAAACTGTTATATGCTTTTTCAGAAGGTGAATGAACATCCATCATTAGAACTATGAAAATTTTAGAAAAAGGCATTTTTATCCAACCTAGGTAGAGTCTTGAAATGGTGGGGGGTGCTGTTAATTATGAGGAAGATGGTAGCCAGCAATTGCAGTTAAGCTAGGTGCTTTTCAGTTGTGTTGCTGTTGCTAACATGATTGCCTCTTTTCTGAATATGTACTTGCAGTGATTTTGGTTTTCTGTGTCTTAGTTTGATGACTATATCGTGACTAGGCTTCGTTATTGATGATGGCAGGAATCCTGCACCTTTGGCTTGCCCTGCAAAGATGGCATATCCGCATCTGAAGGTAGAAGAAGAGGGAAAGATGAAAGCGCTTCCTCAAAAGTTGACTGGTTCTAGAAGCATGGTGACACCTAAACAGGAAGAGGTGCCAAGTACAATGGTCACCCGGACTGCGGCAGCTAAGAAGGTGATTACATTACATGTGGTGTTATGGCAACCAAACATGCGGCGGCCTTATATGTTGATGAGCGTGTGATAACAGGTTGCTTGTGAATGTGCAACACGCAGGCAGCAGCGGCCATGATAATCATTGACTCTGATGATGACAGCGAAGGTCGTGGCTCCTGCGTGATTCTCAAGTCCTCGGGATCAGGTAGTTATATATATTGATATTGGGTGGGGTACCATAGTTATTAGCTGAACCTGAACAAGGGAGACGTGCACGGGCTTTAATTTGTGCAGGTGACAAGGAGTGCCACCTGATGAAGGAAGCCACGGAAGAGAGCCAGCAGATTCTGCGGAGGGCCAGGAAGCGGCGGAGGAGAGAAATGCAGGCCATTGTGCCTGCCGCCTAATTAATAAGGTAATGGAATAATCCAATCTAGAGGCCGTATATGATACTACGATGATGCAACGAGCTAGCTAGCATCGCAGTGTCGTTTTATTCACCTAGCAGTAGATGTATAGTACAAGTTAAGGCAGGCCATATATATGTATGTATGAATTAAAAGCAGGCAGAGTTAGATCATGCGTGGTGGTGTTACTAGTATGTGTTAATATATACACACACACACACACACTTGAGGTGGTGTGACCGTGCGCTCCTCCGATTCTTTCGCTTGCTCTTGATTGATTCAACTAGTATTAATTACCTTTTTTTGTGTTGTGTGATTAAGAGCATGCATTTTATTCTTGAGCAGCTCTGCAAATGCAAATGCGCTTTATTTTACATACAAAATCCAGGGGCGGATGAGGTAGCACGCATGGTGGTTGTGAATTTGCTCGCTGCTTGCTAGGTCCACGTACGCCATCCATGCATCTCACGTATTATTTTTGGACCAATTGATAGCAAGCACCACTACGAGGACGTGTGTGGATGTGCATCCAGCAGCCATCCAAGGTCAGGAGGGATATGTATCGTCGTATCCATCGCTCGCTAGAGGCAGCCAGGCAGGCAGGCAATCAATCATTTACCCAATGAATCGATAATTTACCAAGGCTGGCCACTCGCTTTCTGGCCGGTGCAGATCGATGGTGGAGGTGGGGAAAAGCAAGAAAGCTAGCGTGCCATTGCCATTGCCATGTGCATCGATGGCTTGTGCAGGAATCGAAACAAGGAAATGCAAGATTCCTTCCTTCCTCCCTTCGTAGTCCTCCCAGCAGCTAGCCCAACAAACAACAACATCAACAACTGCAGCTCTGTCAGTTATCAGCAGGTAATTTAACCTATTAGCTAGCTAGCTGCCTGCCGCTCCGCTTACAGGCTTACTGCCCGCACTTTCGATTCTCGAGTTACCGATTATATATTGCTCTTCCGCATGCATGCATGCTCAGCTCGTATGATGAATTTCAACTGCAGATCGAGTTAGTTCCCAAACAAACAAAAATGGGCAAGACAGTAAGAAACGTCAGGACAACAATATAGGCTGCATGTCAGGCCTCATCCGCATCTTGTATTCCCGCCACAAGCTCCTCTTGGACAGGAAGCGAGGGAGCACAAGCACAAGCAGGCACACTTTGACTGGCTTTCCTGGTACCACCTGCGGGCTCTAGCAACAATCTTATCTTAATTAAAACGTACGACTAGATAGGCTGCTGCCAATTTTACCCAAGAAAACTAAACCTTCTTGTTATGATATTGCTGACCAAAGCCAATTGGTATGCACACTTTGCTTGTTTAATTCATTATAATAGGCAGCTTGGTAAACTTGTGCCAGTAAAGCATGCTCATATATGCATGTATGCAACAGCTAGCTAGCTGCTGCATGTCAATATGATGTTAGTCTATGCTGCCTTCACCCCCTCTTTTTTTGTGTCATGGTACCAACAAATCAACGAATCCGTCCCTCTAAACTAGACTCTAGGGCCACATGTATGGACTCCTGCTAAATACTTCGACATTTCAAGAAAAAATATCACATTTATAAACTTGGTTCCTGGTGTCTGTACGTAATTCTACTGATGCGCCCAATATGATTGCAGGAAGAGGCCACTCGAGAAAGAATTCCAGGGATTTGGACGAGATAGATGAGGACGGCAATGTAAGCTTTCTTTATGTACATATATGCATATACATCTCTAGCAAGATGTGTCATTGTGTTCTCCAGAGTGTTAAAACATTTTGTCAAATGTTGGCTGGTCAATAGTCTGTTTAATGGTTTTGTTTACTTTGCCAAGATGCAGCCCATGTCCAATGAGAATAGCCATTCTTGATCATATATAAGGTTGCTTGCATCATAATTTCCTCCTGACGCTGATAGCGCTACTTCAGGCATATGTGTACTTTGATATAATTCCGCAAAATAGAAAAGCATGATGGAATGATCCCACAGATTCTATTTAGCTGTACAAGTCTTGATGCAGAAAAGGCTTGGTTCAAGCTTCGACTTATAATCCGTATCGATACCTAACATATTGGTTTGTATATCTGTTGGACTGCAAGTTACTGCCTCGAGAGTCAAAACTAAAACAACAAAACGTCGCATAAAATTGATTGCCTAATAAAATCAAGCATGCTTCACATGTACTGTAAACATCTAACTGGAAGTGGTCTAGTTTGCACTAATTTCTATGTAACCTATAATTGTATGCATTATCCCATTCCGTAATGCTTATGCTGCATATTGTAGCTTATATTCTAAATGATTGTAGATCTGCTGCTCTCATGTTTCTCAGAACATGGAGGAATGCAGTCCAAGCAAACCAACAGTTAAAAGACTTGTGGAGGACGAGCTAGTTAAGGTAAAACAGTTGAAGATTCCAAATGATGAGGTTCAAAGAATATTAGCTGACCTGGGAAATGACGTCTGTCTGGACAAAAGATCAACACAGAACAACAAATCAAAGCGAGACCAAAATCACAGCACAAGCATCACCGTGTCTGCTCCATCTAGATCTTTGGATCCTAGTGGTTCCAACAGCACGGAAGCAGCAGAAGAGAATGAACTTGATTGTGCCTTGGCTGGTTTCTTGGGACAAATCCAGAGGTACCATGATGAGCAGCCGCATAAAAATTGCAGGAATAAGGGTGAGCTATGTACAGAGCTGAAGGTCCTAATCCAGACAAAGCTTAATGAGTTAGATAATCCTCCTTGCAGTCTTGGTTATGAGCAAACTCCACAGGGTGAAGAAAAGGATATTGCTGACGGCAAACGCTTGCATAGCAGCAGTGTAACTAAACCCAAACAATTCAGAGACACACTCGAGATGCTAAGCTCAGACACTGAACTTTTCATCAAGATACTTGAGCAGTCGAATTTAAATAATTTGGAGAGCGTTCAAAGGCACGAAAACAGACAGAGAGGAACTGGGCTAGTAACCACAAAAATGCCAGAGAATACCAAAGATTCTAAAAGTCCGAGTCAGCATGAGTTGGTCACCAAGACACGTAGTAGAGAGAGTAAGCATATATTTTTCTGGAAGAAGGAAAGACCAAACAGAACGCATACTGCAGAACAAACCAATAGTTCTCAGCCAGTTAACAAAATAGTTATACTGAAGCCAAATACAATAAGAGGGGCTAACCCAGCTGCGGCTATTAGTTCAACTCAATATCCAGAATTAAGTGCAGCTGAAAGTTCAAAATTTTCAATTTCGGAAGTCAGGAGGAGATTCAGAATCGTGACTAGTGAAGCTAGAAAAGGAAATCCGACAGTGTGTGAAGATAGCTTCCAAAAAGATCCACATTGGTTCAAAAAATCAGCTTTCACAATAAAAAAAGATACCAGACAGCTCACTGTACAGACCTCAGAAGGGAAAGCTTTGTCTACTGGTACAAAGGATTTCAGATCTTCAAGCATGAGTAAGAAAAAACAAAGGAATGATGGACCAAGCGAAATTAACAATAACATAATGACATCACCAAAGGATGAATCTGTCTTTTATGCCGAGGCCAAGAAACATCTAACAGAAATTCTGAAGGACAAAATTCAAACAGCCAAGTACCCAACACTTCAGATCTCAAGGTCCTTGGTAAGGATGCTTTCCCTCCCTCAATGCAACACACCATCACCTAGGAGTAGCCCTAGGGCAAAAGATTGCATTTACCTTTCACCTGAAGAGGCAAACATTCATGCCATATATGAGGAAAAGAGAGAAGAATTTGCAAAAGAAGAAAGCCACTTGGGAAAATTTTCAGAAAGTGTTGCATGTGAAGCACAGGATAAGCAGGCTGTTCAGGAAAGGCATTGCATCAAAGAAGGAAGTCAAGAAACAACACAAGACAGTAAGTAAATGCTTTCTTAGTCATCAAAATAGTTGAACAAACATGGTTATTTTGTCATAAGGATAAAATATTTGTAGATGCTGAACTTGGCACTCTGTGCTCTGAAGAAATTGACAAATTAGATTGCATCCCAGCAGATCAATGCAGATATAAACCATCGCAAGTATGTTCCAGCCAATACTCAAAGCTGTTCCAACTTGTTTCCATTGCTTTTCTTATTTTGATGAATTTGTGTACTTAACATTGAAAAAATATGGTGGGAGAAGCAGAAGCAGGCAAAGAGCATGTTGCAATGGTTCCAAGCCCCCCTAGGAATGATGTGCCAGAATGCCAAGAGACCACAACTCCCCAATCAAGTGCACCAATTGAGCTGATATCGCAGTTTTCTCCTGATGGAAACCACGAAAAGCAAGAGCAATCCACTGTATCTGTTCTCTATCCGATCTTCCATGCAGATGTCGACAGTCCTAATAATGAAAACATTATAAAATGTATAACTCAATTTTAAACTTAACATTTCCATTTATATCGAAAAAATGAGTGTTTCAAAAATCTAAATGATTTTTTTGGTCCTCCAATGATCTATAGGTGAATTGCACGGAGATATCTTGAGATCACAGTACACCACAGCGGATGGTTCAGACCATGGGGTTTTCTGGGAGGACAAGGATGTCCGGTTAGGTTACATAGAAGAATTGCTAGAGCTGTCAGAATTATGCACATACCAGAACTTAGAGGTATGGTATCTAGAAGATGAGTTAATCAGCCCTTGCTTGTTCGAAGAATTACATCAAGGCAATCAAATAGATGATATGAAGCTTGTCTTTGACTGCATTTGTGAAGCTGTGACAGAAGTCCAGGGTATCTACTTCAGTCCTGCATGCTTATCTCCTCTCAAACACAACATAAGGGGACCTCCAACAGGACGAAACCTTATCTCAGAAATCAATAAGCAAGTTGAGCGCTATCTCCATTATCAATTCCCGAGCACATTAGACCAGCTAGTTAATATGGATCTTGAAGGTGGCAGTTGGATGAATCTTCGACCAGAAAGTGAAGAGATCACTGTGGTAATATGGGACTGCATACTAGATGAACTATTGGTAGAAGCTGTTTATGATTTGTCGATTTGAAGCTTCAGTCCCCTAGTCAACGTTGAAGTCCCTAACACTATTTGTATATTGGCCATGCAACAACTAGAGTCATCACTCGTAAATAGAAGTTACCATACTGAGTACTGACAATAACCTCTTTGCAAATTTCAACTTGGAGGACCACAGAAACAACATTGCTTGCAAATTTGAGGATATAACACTTTAGAGCCCAAGTACAGCAGAAATCATTCTTAAATATGCCAGCAGCAGATACCAGCTAATATGTGAAATTTTCCTGAGCAATGGATATAATTAATACCAGCACTGGGTCTGTCCTTTTTATTGGATATAATTAACTTTCAACAGATTCTTAAATCTGGCTTCACGTTCTTGGGGCCAAAAGCATTATAGCATGTGGCTGACTGAGTCTTGTGAGTTTTATGTGTCCCATGTGTGTATTCTTTTTTTTTGGGCAAAGTTAAGAACACAGTGAGTGTGTGAGCCTGTGAGACAGAGACGATGTGCGCTTGGTTGTGTGTACTATCATAATTCATAAATGAATGCATTTCAGTTAGCCCAGATTATACTTAAATTGTGTCTGCTTGAATAGCTCATTTGCTGGATTGACATGTGCGGGTTAGTAAACTTAAAGTTGGAAATTCATCAAACTGAGTGAAAGTTGTGAGACTACATTTTCTTTCCATATTATTTGTTTTAGAGTGCGGACACTGGGTTAGCAACATAGAGGCAAGCTACCCGAGGTACCAACCCCCAGAAAAACAGTCGAAACAGTGCAGACAAAGTGAGGATCGAACTGGATTCTCCAGCTAGAAAGATGAAATAGTCGGCTACTTTTGTCCTTCCTAACCTAATAAACAAACGATGATTTAATATAAATGATTCATTGAGTAAGAGCAGAAGTAGTGATATGGATTCTTCTTACTTTTGTTGGGATCGGGCGAGCTGAAACCCAGCAGAAAAGATAAAGAGGGGGTCAAAGCTCAACTTAGTAACCTTAGAGTGAGAGTGAGAAGGAGAGCAAGCCAAGTAAGCAAGAGAGCAAATGGCCAAAAGTCCCCTCCTCCAGCCCCTAGGCCTCTATTTATAGGGGAGGAGGAGGCGGTCGTTTACATTTATTCCATTGGTGGGGTCGAATATTACAAGAAGATCCCTGAGATTTACAAACAGGTCCCTAGATGCTGCAACTAAGTCCTTAGGGCCCTTTAGACCCCCTAACTTAACCTATTTTACACGAAGGGGGTCCCTAGCCTTAGGTGGCGACCTAAGGCACACCCCCAACAACTTTTCCAATCCAAAAGAGTAAACTGTGTCATATACATTCAGTTCAAAAGGAACATGCATGTACAATTGAAAATAACATGGTTGGTCAGTGAGACTGTTACACTAGTGAAACAAGCCAAATCTTGGTCACGCCTAAGAAAATCGGCATCCGCTTCATTTGATTCATGGTTGAGTATGACGAGACAAGAAGGCAGTACTGATATACTATACTAGCACAACAGATGCTCTCTCCTTTTCTCGAGTAGGATAAGAGATAAAAAAAAGGAAGGGAGGAATAGCCTGAGTCATTTTTACTGTAACTAAGTAACTAAGTTTATAGAATCTATAAAAAGCAAAAGCGCAGTTGTTGCACAAAATGAAATCGCAGTGATGATGCTTCCCTCAAGGAGGCACCAAGTGCGTCTATCACTAGTGTCTAGTGGTCTTTCCAGGAGGAAGAAAGCACTCTATCTACAAGTATTTGGTAGTGCCTGAGTGTCTGGGGCCTACTCGTCCCCAGGACCAGCAGCATCTGATCCACTTCCTTCCTAGAATGGAACTCTTATATGCATCATGAGATCCAAGTGAGGGGCAATATAAATTTGCATTGGAAAGGAGAGCGACGCTTCAACTGTCTATTACACGAAATTGCATCCTCCTTTTTCTAATCTGCAAAAAAATTGACTGAATCCCCCGTTCAAAGCCAAGCCAGCGACAATGATGTCCGTGCCGCGAACCAATAAGATTTGCCGATTCGGTTGGGAGGGGGGAGGGGGATGAGTAATCCAATGTTCCCATACCTCATACCTGATTCAATCGAGAGGGGAAGGGATGCTTGCGGACAGAGCGAATGCCTTGCCCTAGACGGACGTCAGGAGCCGCTAGGCGCGCTAATTGGAAGCCATAAGGAATCAGGCGCGGCAGACCATGAATCCGTCGCAATTAGCTCTGACCGTTCAGGTAGTTCGGGTAATTCACGTAAATAGAAGTTTGAGTAATTTAAAATGCTATCCAAAATCTATTGAAAAATGAAATACTTGAAACTTCGGGTACCTGAAAATATTATGTTCAGGTTCAGATTTTTCTGAAATACCCGATCAACTATTAAGTCTTTGTCTCTCCTATTAGGTAATAAGTAAAAAAAGATCAAATACAAAAGTAAAATCAATATATTACTATTATTGTACAATCAAACAAATAAGCAATTAACAAATCAAACTAACAAATTTCTTATTGGGTTATTGGGTCAAGTGAGTGGGTTAGACTATTATCTATTAGGTTTTCAATAAAATTCGGGTACTTCGAGTACCGGGAGTCAGTATCCGAACTAAATTCGAGTTTTTTAACTTCCTACCTAAAATAGTGATCTGGTATATCAAGTTCGAGTAATTCGAGATCAGATTTGAGGTAATTCAGGTTCAGGATCGGGGTTTGGAAAATTGTGCCCACCTCTAGTCGCGATGCGACCAGAAATTTTTAAAGTCGAGTGAGTACTTAGGGTTGCCTATTAAACATGTACTTCCGCCGTTCCAAAATATAAGTTATTTTTATCTTTATAGTGTTTGCTCCAAAATCTAAATATTTTATCTTTTCAAGAGTTATAGTGTTTTCTATATATATATGGATATAACGGCCTTATTTGGATACTCCTAAAAATCCTAGAATGGACTTTGACTGCCCATTAAGAGTGTAAAACAAAAGCAGTTTACAAAACCAACTTTAGAACCACTGCGCTAGGAACTATGAAAAATCTAATAAGTTCTTTGACCACGTGATTAGAGGATGGTTACTATAGCATCACTGTAGCCAAACATCGATTAATTATCGTCATTAGATTCGTCACGAAAAGTTACATCTATCCCTTAAAAAGTTTTGCAAATAGACTTCATTTAGTACTTCATGCGGACGATTCTTTTCTTGAAAAACGTATCCTAGGATTTCTAGAATGAACCAAACACGACCAAATTGTAACAAAGGGTAGAAGTACTAAATGAACTACTAAATAATCTACGTATACATAATAAAAACTATCAACTTAGAAAAATCAAAACCATCTACTCCCTCGGTCCCTAAATATAAGGTATTTTGGGATTCAAAATTTGTCCATAAATATAAACCATCTTGGGTTGAGAGTGGATCCAACCATTTTAATTGTGCATCGTTTTCAAGTCTTTCCCAACAGAAAGACGTGCATGTAGTCATGTAGAGGGAGATGCATGTGAGGGAAGTGCATGGAAAAAAAGGCATGCTACTTTAATTAGCATATATTTAGTTACCCAAATAGAATCCTAATGCTATAACTAGGAGTAGGAGAGTTTTTTCTACGCAGTCATAATCTGTCTTAAAAACTCCAGAATGCTTTATATTTGAGAACGAAAGGAGTATATTTGGGAACCCCAGAAGTATTAGTTAAGTCAATATAATAAACGGTACGATCATAAAATTAGCTATTTAAAATTACTATAAAAATGAGAATAACGGGATTCAATAACCTACGAACCAATAGCCTTATGTAGATGGCATACTCCTACTTTAAAATATAGCAGGCAAGATATGGCAAAAAGAAAATGTGTCATACATATGATAAAAGATCAATATTTTTCATCATACTATATTTATAGAAAAAAGAAACAACATACACGTCCATTCATGGGGTAAGAGTATCTCAACTAAGAATTATTTAACGTACCAAAAATAGCTAAAAGTCATATCATAAGTCTCTTATGAAAGAACTAGCATAGTGCCCGTGCGTTGCTACGGGTAATATGATAAATATATATAATATCACCAATGAAGTAATATCATTAACTTTGTGCTCGTTCACTCCATATATAGGCCGTGTTGTGATCATGCGAGTCATTGATTGTCCGGGATCCGAATCAGATTACGATTAATTTGCCTGAATTCTGATTACTCTCTCCGTGTCAAAATAGATGACACCGTTAACTTTTGATCTCAAGTTTGACCATTCGTCTTATTTAAAAATTTAATAATTTTTAAAAAACTTATGTATGACTCACTTCATCATCTAAAATATTTTAATCATGATTTATATTTTCATGCTTTGCATAAATTTTTTTAATAAGACGAGTGGTCAAATTTGTAATCAAAAGTAAACGGTGACATCTATTTTGATATGAAGGGAGTATTATTCTAATTGATTTATCGGAGTTTCAATTAGGATTCCGATCGATGACAGTCTAAAAATTAAGATCCACTTGTCAATGACACAAGATGGATCAAACTAAAAATTTAGATGAAAATTTTACTCGTTTTAGAAATAATAGGTATAGGGTAACAGATTACGAGTACAATCGTCCTATACTCCTATTAAGGTCTATATTGTAAAATATTAATACGACTCCATCGCATTAGCTGTTCTTCTTTCTCACGCGTCGCGTCTACTGGCGAAGCAACTACCTTGATTGCCTCCAGCTCGCTGGCCAATGCGTGACGGTAGGGCCTCTCCAGCTGGTGCGGTGCTCGGCGCGGGACCGACTTGCTCTATGGGCTAAGGCGTGTTTAGTTCCCAAATTCAAAGTTTCAAATTTTTTTTCCAGCACATACATGGAGACTTAAATCTAGACGAAATAAAAAACACATTGCACAGTTTGCCTGTAAATCGCGAGACGAATCTAATAAACCTAATTAGGCAGTAATTAGACGCTAAATTGCTACAATAATACTACAATAAACAACCTCTAATGACAGATTAATTATGCTCATTAGATTCGTCTCGTGATTTACAGACGAGTTCTGTAATTAATTTTGTGATTAGTCTATATTTAATACTTCAAATATAGAAAAATACTCATTCAAAAATTTTACAAGAGACGACTTAAGAGGATCTAAGTATGAATCGCAGCTCCGAGCAGTTCGGTGCGGCCGGAGGGGCGGTAGGCATGATGAGACGAGCGGCAGCCACGATGCCGAGGGCAGTCTCGGCAGGCTCGGCGCAGCCGGCGGATGGCAGGCATGGAGTGGTAGGAGGACTCAGTGCAGCAGGCGAGCTTGGCGCGTGGGCGGACTCGGACTCGGTCGGCTCGGCTCGGCTCGGCAGGTTAGTTTAGCACATTGGGCAAACTCGGTGGGCTCGGAACGATGGGCGGGCGGCAACATGGGATGCGGGGTGCGCTCGGTGACGGGCTCGGCGATGGCCTGTACTCATTTCGTCCAAAAAAAAGTCATTCTAAGATTTAAATTTTGTCTCAAAAAATGTCATCTTATTATATTTAGAAAGTGCATGCGCATATAAAATCAATCAGCGCCAAATAAAAATAATAAATAGGGAAAACATGATCATTTTACCCTCTTATTAATTTGTCCTAAAATTCCTAAGATGATTTGTTTTTTTGGACGGAGGGAGTAGGCTGTTGGCAAGATGTGGCAGGTGACCTCGGCGTAGCCAGCGGGCTCAGCGCGGCCGGTGTGCGGGCTCAGCGCGGCCGGTGTGCGGACTCGGAAGGTGAGCTTGGAGCAGCGGGCAAGCTCGGTGCGACGGACAAACTCTAAGCATGTGTTTGGTTTGGAGATGAATTGGGTCCATTCCTATTTTTCTAGATTGGGTCCAACCCATGTAGTGTTTGGTTAGAGGGATAGGTCCAACCCAATTTTGTGTTTGGTTGGAGGGTTTGGGAGGGATGGCATGGACGCCAACTTCACACCGTTAGTAACGTCCATTCGTGGGTCTCATCTGTCATCCTCTTCTTTTTTTTCGTGTGAGCCTCATCTCCTTCCTCTGTTTCTCAAGCCGAGCGCCGCCACTCCGTCGTTCCTCTCCGCCGTAGTCCTGCGCCGGCGTGCTGCTCCGCCCGAACCGACCGCCGCAGGCTGAGCACCCCCGCCGCGCCGCTCCACCCTAGCCGGCCGCCGCGACCCGAGCTCCCCGCTGCGCCTCGCTCCGCCATAGCTGTCCCCGCCGCGCGCCGCTGCTCCGCCTGGACGAGCCACCGCGGGGCCCGCTCCTCCGCCTCTCCTCTCCTCATCTCGCCTCGCCTCGCGTCGCCCCGCTCCCGCCCCTACCCCGCAACGCGCCACCGGTCCGCCCCAGAGCCGGTGAGCTTGCCCGCGCCTCTACCCGCCGCTGGCCGCCGCGTGCCGCTGCTCCGCCTAGGCAGGCCGCGCCGGCCCGCGCCCACCCCGCCACGCTGCTCCCGGCGACCCCCAGCTCGCGCCCGAGAGACGGGGCAGGACGGCGTCCAAGTGGGTCGGAGTGGTCCGCTCGATTTGGGCGGACCACTCTGACCCAGATCTATAGGGAATATATCTCTTTGGATTCAACCCAGCCCATCTCAAACCCCAAACCAAACGCGGGTCTAGCTGGGTTGGACCAGTCCCAACCCACTCCAACCCAGCAACCAACACTACAAAAAATCTGTTGATCCATAACGATTAAATTTCGTCACAGATCACTAAAAAACCGTCATAAAACAGTATCTATGACGATCTCAAATAGCGTCATGTATTGAGCGTCACAGATCACACCTCGTGACGAATTGCTTGATCCATGACGTTTTGAAATCATCATAAAATGTCCCCAGGGCCCCCTAAGTCCAACCCAAGCCCATTTTCTATGACGAAAATAACGTCACAAACAGTATATTTTTCATCACGAATTCAATTGCCATGTCATATATTGATGACATGGAGGATGACGTGGCTGTTGACATGGATGGCAATGATGATATGTAAATTGACGTGGACGATGACATGGCTGCTGACATGGGAAGTGGGGTTGACATGGCATGTGACGTGGCAATCGACGTGGCATGTGACGTCAGCAACACAGCCCATGAGTTGATGGGCCGAATTCAAAATGGGCCACCAAGTTGGGCCTGATTTCAGGCCTAGATTAATTATCAGCTAACAAAATTTCAGCTCAATATTAATAATCAACTAACAAGATTTCAGCCCAAAATTAATAATCAAAATAAGATTAATTCAGAATTCACATCACAGCCATAATAACAAGATTAATCCAGAATTCACATGACAACTCAGAATGCAGAATTCAAAACAGTAACATTCCAGAATCCACATGACAATCCAGAATCCATAATTCAAGCCATACAGTTTTTCAAGGCAACACAATTGACCAGAAACAACAAAAGATAGTTTTCATCAAGACAACTAAGCAAAAGATGAAGGCCACCCAAAAGCTACCAGACCAGACCACCATATGCTCAGCTTTGTGCATTTTGGCATAGCAGAAGCTCAATTTTCTTCTCCAACTCAGCTTGTTTCTTCCGATTCTCCTCTTGGTCTTTGATCCTTGCTTGTTCTGTTCTCTGGACTTGATTTTTCAAACCATCCATTTCTTCACGCTGGTTGTTGACGATCGATTGAAGCTCAGAATTGGTTCTTTTCTCCACCTCCAATTCTGCTTGAACATTTTGTAGTGTAGTCCTCTACTTTGCAATCTGGATGCCCACATTCTGAAGAAAGTGATTGGTTTTTGTGTTCTGATGCAGCACAGCACGTACAACTTGGGTTGCAGACTTGGGTTGTTCATCTTCTGTTGGTGCAGCCAACTAATTTTTCATTTGAGTCTAAAAAAGATGAAAGCAACAAACAATAGAAAATTGGTTTATGATCACAAGATATTTGAAAATAAGCATCTCTAAAAAAATATTGGGATCTCTTCCTTTATTTTAGCCAACACATCCTTGTTAAGGGTTTTGCTGCACAACTCTCTGAAAAACTTCCCTAACTCCGCTATTGCTTCATAGATATTATTGTCCAAAAACCCTCTCATGGCAGCTGGTAAGATTCTTTGCAACAGAATGTGATAGTCATGTGTTTTTAGCCCTTGAACCTTGGTTCCATCAGCACTAACACATCTTGAGATGTTGGAAGCGAAACCATCTGGAAACTTTACCTCCCTAAAAAAGTCACAAAATGCCTTTCTTTTTTCTTTGGACAAGGTATATCGAGCATTAGGCATCTCACATGAATCTCCATCCTCTGTTAATTGCAGCTCCTCTTTAATTCCCAAATCTTTTAAATCGATCCTAGCGCTTTAGCAGTGTCCTTTGTCTTCCCTATTATGTTCAGAATTGTCCCAACCAGATTCTCACATATGTTTTTCTCAATATGCATGACATCAAGATTATGTCTCAGCTTTGATTTTTTCCAGTATGGTAACTTCCATAAACTAACCATCCGCTGCCAAGTGTTTGGCCCACGTACCCTGTCCAAGCCTGAACGCTTCCTTTTCCCACATTCCTGTTGCTGCCCAGGCCTAATATCTTTAACTTTCTCCAATTCAGCAAGCAACTCATCTATAGAGAATTTACCTGGTGCCTCACTGCTTTCATGAAGTCCAGCATACTCATTGTTTCTCCGCAAACGATATCTCTTTGGAAGGAAACGAAAGTGCCCAACATACCCAATTTTGCTCCTAAGGCCATATGACAGAGGGGGCTTGTCACAGTGAATACATGCAAAATATCCTTTTGTGGTACGGCCAGAAAGAGTGCTCAAAGCTGGATAATCATGGATGCACCACAAAACTGCAGCACGGAGGTTAAATGTTTTCCGAGTAAGAGCATCATATGTACGGACCCCATTCCAAAGCTCAAGTAAATCATCTATAAGAGGCTCCAGAAATAGATCAAAATCCTTCCCGGGGCATGTAGGACCTGGAATAAGCAGAGCCATCATGAAATTTGACTCCTACATGCATGCCCAAGGAGGAAGGTTGTATGGCACAACAAATACATGCCACATGCTGTATTTTATGTTCTTCTTTGAAAAGAGATTGAAACCATCAGTAGCAAGGCCAAGTCTAAGGTTTCTTGCATCATTTGCAAAATCTGGATATTCTCGGTCAAAATCCTGCCATGCCTCACCATCAGCTGGGTGGCTCATTTCCTTCTCAATGGGTTGCCGCTTTAACGTGTGCCATTAAGCTTCTTCTGATGCTTCTTTGGTTGCAAACATCCTTTTCAGCCTCGGTACTAATGGAAAATGACGCAACACTTTCACTAGAATATTCTTCCTTTCTGGGTCTTTCCACCTAGAGAGACTACAAATGGACAATTGTCAAACTTGGCAAATTCCTTCCTGAACAACACACAATTGTTCTGGCACACATGTATGGATTCATACCCAAGACCTAATTCCTTTAAAATGCTCTTTGCTTCATTATATGATTTTGGAAGGGTATTGTATTCTGGGAATGCTTCAGCCAATAGCTTCAATATTGCAGTAAAAGCAGAATTGCTTATCCTGTATAATGACTTCATATGAAGCAACTTTACCACAAACGAGAACCTCGAAAATTTGATACAACCGTGATAGAGCATACGCTTTGCCTCTTTCATGGCAATTTAAAAAATGTGTTTTGCTCACAAGGTTCTGTATCACCATCCTCATTTTCTCCAACCTCTCTATCTTCCTGTGCTGCAGCAGTATGTAGGTCTCCTAAAAATGCTTCCAAAGGATCAATATCATTGTTGTCCTCCTCTGTCACACCTATTCCATATGTGGACCAATTATGACTGTCATGCACATCACTAGCAGGAACATGCTCAATAACTTCCACATTTAAATCCTCTCCGTGATGAATCCATCAAGTATAGCTATTGTCCATGCCATTCATTAGTATGTGTTTCTTCACAAGAGGCTAAGCTAGGTACTTCTGATTAAGACATCTACTGCAGGGGCATAGAATTTCAACATTGTCTCTGAATTTCCCTTTAACAAAGCTCATAAATTGTTTGACACCATTCATGTATTCTGGGGAAAATAATTTACCACGCACCCAACTTCGATCCATCTAGACAAGCATTGCATAAAAAACCCCAATTAACAAATCTGCTTGAATCCATAAGCTACCGTCAACACAACCAAGAAAAAAAATGATATACCTTTGGATGCCGGCCGGTGCTCACGCGAGGAAGAAGGGGAAAGACGAACCGGGGTGCCCACCAATCGATGATTCCAGCGTGTCCAAGCTATAGAAGGCCGCCATGCCGGAGGGGAGGAGCCGCGGGGGGAGGGCGTGCCGGAGGTGAAGAGCCGCGGAGGGGGAGGGCGCGCCGGAGGGGAGGAGCCTCGGCGGCGGCGCCAGTCACGCGGGATGCCAGTTTTGGCCTGTGTTATGCAACTAGACTATAAAACAAATAATGTTCACAACATTATCACAAACAAGCAAGTGGCGTGGTGGCAAGGGACTTCACTTCCTACCCGCAGGTAGCGGGATGGATTCCCAGCCGCTGCGCAAGGTGGAATTTTTTTGATTAAAAGTTCTCCAGGCGTTGGGCAAGTGGGCCCCGCTCGGTTGCTGACCTGGCTCGCAAGTGAGCCCCACTCGGCAGACCACGTGTGCGCTGACTAGGCTGCCACGTAAGCATCAAATAAGAGAAGAAAAAATTTGAATTAAAAATGAAAATGTCTAAACATATAGTTAAAATAACTATGACGATTTCTATGACATTAATGTTAAAATGTCATGTTTTGTGGGCTCAATTATGACGAATTCAATAAAACGTCATATTTTGTGGGCTCAATTATGACGAATTAAATAAAACGTCATGTTTTGTGGGCTCAATTATGACGAATTCAATAAAACATCATATTTTGTGGGCTCAATTATGACGAATTCAATAAAACGTCACAAAATTATGGGCCTAGGGTTCATACCTTCAAATTCGTCATAGATTGTGTGCAATTGTGACGCTCTTTTAAAATATCATAAAATTTTCGTCATAGATCACCACATTTCTTGTAGTGCAAACACACCCTAAGGGGCTCGGAGTGGTTGATTGTCTGTCTGACATATGGGGCCCACCTGTCAGGACGGACCAAAGTCAACGATGCCGCAGAAACAGTCCGCTCTTTAGAAATAGGTAAAGATAAAGATTGTCGAATACTGATAACAAAAGAGTAGAGTCCTAGAAAGGAAAGGAAGAGTTGAAAAAGTGAACCACCTATTTTATGTGTAAAAGATCTGAGGGCGTGTATATAATAATTTTAATTTCTATATTACTAGGTAATACATGTTATTACATAATTATAAGAAATATTATTATTTTCACTTATTTGAAGAGAGAGAGAAAAGACTTGTTGCTGAGAAAATCCCAAACACGGGGTCATTGTTTATTCGCACGCCTAGACTTTTTTTTTTATACAAAGCATATCTGTATTAAACTAGGCAAATCGCCTACATCAAGGTTTATTACATTAGTCTGGACACATAGCTCATAAAAATTTCAGCGCCAGAGGTCAACATATATGCTCCATGGGCCGCTAAGCAGTCCGCCACCTAATTACTTTTTCAATTGCACATAGACATAATACAAGAGGAGAACTCTAAATCAATTACACACAGACACAATACAAGAGGAGAACTCTAAGGGCCTTTTTGGAGACCTGGCAGGCAGCTCACTCGCCAGGCAGTGATCTCAGCCCCAAACGATCAAAATCGAACGTCTGGGAGCGCTGCCTAGCCCAGGCAGGTTTGGTCAGTCTCAAACCAAACAGATCCTAAATGCATATATATCACCAAGCCACCTCCGATCAATGCTACTTGATTTGAGTGTAGAACCAAGTACTATGGCATCTATCTCCAAGTTTATTCATGACATACCTTACCTTGCTGCCTGAAGGATGCTCTTGTACGCTGCAACAACTTCAGCTTGCAAGGATGATGCTGCATAGGTGATGTTACCCGTCCCTGCAGCTAGAACCTCACCACTACTATCCCTCACAACAAAGCCCCAACCCTCTGATCTATTACCCGGATCAAAGGACCCATAGAATTATTTTTGTAAGTGTCCATACAAGGTGGTTTCCAATTGTTCCGGACCACACCTATTTCTTTCATCACAGTCCCCTCAAAATTTTCAAACTCGATCAGGAAATAACATACAAAGCTATACATCTCATTCGCACTTTGCATCCTTCAACCATCATTGACTTTGTTTCTTGCTGACCACCATCACCAAAGAAGCACAATAACTTTCAGTTGTACGTTCCTTTCCATCTCCCAAATCTTATTAATTGTTTCCAATCCTGAATAATATTTCACCAATTCAGCTCTAATATCTTCCAATTCATGAGACGCCAACACAATTTAGCATACTTACATTTGAAAAATAGATATTCGCAGTCTTCATCAAATCTTGCACAAACAAACAAGGTATGTAGTGTAATATCAATATCGACACCTTGGTTAGCCACATTTCTTCTTACTGGTAGGCTGTTATGTGCTATACTTATACAAACATCTTAACTTTGTTGGGGACTTTGAGCTGCCAATTTTGTGCCATTTAAAGTCACCCTCATCTCCATTTGATTTACCAGAAGTAGAGCCATCCCGACCCGTAAAAGCATCCCTTCTTGCCATCGCCATCTTATAAGCTGATTTAACTGAAAATAATCTCTCTGTGTCAAAATGCTATGGAAGCCGGTCCTCCATATACGATTGCAATCCGTAAGATCTCAGCTACATCAATTGCAATCAGCAACATCTCAGTTGCATCAATATAAGGTAAAAAATTATCCCAAATTAGTTGCATGTTCATATGTAAGAGCATGTTCAATAAGTGTTTATTAGTCTGTCCATGTCAGCAACAGTCCTACATGGATGAAAGAGAAATGAGGTGAGAAAGTGTCACGGGCTCTTCTGTAAGAGACGCCTCCAGCACGAGAAACAAAGCACAAGAGTCGATTTTGGAGCCCAACCCGTCTATTGCGCACGCATCACATGAGCTTTCATTTATTTTTTAATGTAAAAATTTAATGTTCCTATACCCCACGAGAGACAATCTAAAAGACAAATTATTGTAGTATATGTCTCTAAATGGTGTCTCTAGATGATATGAAAGGAGCTTAAAATCTCTTATTGCTCTTGCTCAAATTGGATCAATAAGTTGATTAACTCTTTGTCGGGAAGAAAGAAAAGTTGATTGATTCATTCATTCATCAGACGGCGGCGGGGCACAAGCTGACGGAATAGAAAAGAGTCAACCGCCTGGCTGAGTGGCTGAGGTGTTAAATAAAGAGAGGCGAGGCAAGGCAAGGCAAGGCAAGGCAACGGGCAACGGACAACGGAGACGGAGTAGAGGTGGAGCAGGCAAACGGCCACCCATCCATCCATCTTCCTCCCGACCCGAGAGAAAGAGAGACGAGGCAGAGGAGGCGGCGGCGGCAGCAGCAGCAGCACACAGGCAGCATCCACGAGCGCAGGGCCAGGCCATCCCACTCCCATAGTCCCATCCCACCTCCACCTCCACCCCCGCAAGCAAGCAGAGCAGCTGCAGCTTCCACTCCACCCTCCCCTGCTTGATCCGCCATCCTCCACCCTGCTCCAATCCACTCCGCCCGCAAACCCTAGCTCGAGGTCGCGCCCGCCATTAAGGTGACTTTCCTTTTCCTCCCGCCACTTAAACCCTACTTCTGGATTTCGGATCGCGAATCCGGACGGGGTGCGCGCGGATCCCCCTCCAATCGCCTGCGAGCCGCCTCCCCTGATCCGCTTCCTAGGGTTTCGCCGCCCCGCGATCTGCCGCCGCTCCTTTCCCGCTGCTTTCTTTATTCGAATTTCACTGTTTGTTCCGCCCCCCCGCTGACCTGACCTCCTCCTCCTCCACCACCAGCGATCGGCCCGCCCCCCTGATCTGTGCTCATGTTCGGGGCACCACTCAGGTGACTTGCTGGGGGCCATGCAAAGGTACACGGCCGCCGCCGGCAATACTGCTGCCTTCAGCAGCGCAGCGCCCGGTGCCAGGGATACCGCAAGGTTGGAGGGCTCACCCTTCTCCTCCTCCTCCTCCTCCTCCTCCAACTACCCCGTCAGCTCAAGGTGACTCTCTATTCTTCCACCCCTATTCCTCAGTACCTAGGCTCTATGGTTTCAATCAATCAAGGCAATAAATGTACCTCTTATGCAACTGAAATGACACGTTACTTGTCTCGTGCTCTCCATTGCGCTCACCAACTTCCAGGAGCAAACTGCCTGCATGCTGTTCAGGCTTATTACCAGCCAAATGAATGATAATCGCCATGGAACCATACTTCAATCTATTTGGCCTGTGCACGGAGCACCTCTTTCATGTTTGCTGTAAGGTCAACATAAATTAGATGCAGGGAGCTTGTGTGGAACCTGCTTTCACTGCTACTCTGCCATAGTGCCATCACAACACACTTTCAGAAACTTGTCCTCATTGCTGTGGATCAACTGTCTCCACTAGTTAGACTTCAATGTACATGTTCTGTAATCTTCCTGTGTCTGCTGTATGATAACTAGAAATGCTTCTACTTCAAGATTACATATAAGCTTGCGTCACTCACTTGCTTCTTTGAGATGAGGCAATGTGGCGCACAAGGAGCTACCAAGTAGTAGTAACCTCTTCTTTCAGTATTCTGTTCTTATTTATATCTTCCTTGTGCATTTTCTTCGCACGGTGGTGAATTTCTGATTCATTTTGCTTCCTAACCACCCCTGTCTTTCAGGCGGCAACAACAGCTAGCTCCGTACAAGCTAAAGTGTGACAAGGAGCCACTTAATAACAAGTATGTGCTTACCTCTGAGTGGTCATAATCGTTTTCCCCTTTTGGCCCTTCCTTTCAGATTAGACATGATTTCTGCTTGTAAAACACATTTTCGTATTGTTAGTTTATAGCTTACATTTGTTGGTTTCTCCCATGATATGGTTTCATTTGATCTTATGTGGTACCCCTCTACATTACATCTTCTGTAGGCTTGGGCCACCTGACTTTTATCCACAGACGCCAAACTGTCCTGAAGAGACATTAACCAAAGAGTATGCACAAGCTGGGTATAAGGAGACTGTTGAAGGAATCGAGGTGCGTATGGAAACAGAAGTTGTACTTGTATACAACGCATTATGGACATCAAGTTATTTTTCACTGCTACAAATACTCTTGGGAGTTTAGACACTAAACTCTGATCCATTATTCTATGCATCTGGACTTCGCTTTCACTTCCAGAGTTTGTACATATTCCAACAACCTGTTAAATTAACTGAAATTAAACTTTCCTGGGCATGATAGGAAGCTAGAGAGATTGTACTCAGCCAGCTCCCGCACTTTTGCAAGCCAGATGTCGTCGTAAAATGCAAGGAGGTAAGGAAAGTCTGCCTATATGTGCTGAATTAGCTCATAAGGCAACCATGTTTTCCCATTAGGTCGAAGAAGCTTGTTTTCCCATTGTGAGTAAACCTGTTTTTTTGTAATTTGATCCCTGATGAACTCATGATTGGTTGATTTTCATTGTGCTATTTTATGCTCACTTAGATGATTGAAACAATAATTTCTTGTTTTACATGGGAAATGCTAGGTGCCATAACATTATGCATATCTTTTTACTAAATATAGCTGACCAGCCCTGGAACAGACTACAGACTGCTTCCGTGGCTAGCGAACCTTTTTTTTAATGATGAAATGCTTGCTTGCACTAGCTGATCATAGTCAGTAGGAACATTATACCTGTGGTACTCTGAAGGAATTTTTCACGGAAAAGCTTAGTTTTGGCAATTGGGATTCTTGTTTCTAACACAAGGCATAAGTGGGCATACTAAGGCTGTAGTGCTTGAAATGGATGATACTGCAGTATTTGCAAGGAAGCATTGCCTTGACTTTCAATTTGCTGACTTTCTTGATCTGTTGGTTTAATTATATGAGCTGGGGGCCCTCCAAATTTTATTTTGTTCCGTCTTTCGTGTTTCTATGTTCACAAGCTGTACATCCTGCTGGAATTAGGTCTAGTAATTATTTTTCTCCCCCTCTCCCCCTCTCCCTCCCCCTCCTTTTTTGTGTGTGTGTGTGGGGGGGGGGGGGGTTGGGTTCTGTTTGGTGTATGGATTGCGATTAAGCAGCTAAGGCTACAAATTGACACTTTCTGGCGTTTGTTGTTTGATGAAGGCACTAAAGAAGAGGTTAAGAGCTATCAACGAATCTCGTGATCAAAAGAGAAAGGTATTTATGCCATCAGTCTTGTTTGGTGTATTTACTTAAGTGTTGCTGCCTGCAAAAAATAGAATCCTTCTTATCGCCTGACATTGCATCAAACATTAAAAAAATGACGCTCTTCCTTTTTCAATAGGCTGGCCAAGTTTATGGAGTTCCGCTTTCTGGATCTCTATTGATCAAGTCTGGAGTTTATCCGGAGCAAAGGCCATGTAATGAAGACACACGCAGAAAATGGGCTGAGGTCGAGCAAACTAACCTGTCATTTATTGTTATAATGTTCTGTTCAATGGGACCTTAGTAAATATTTCATGTATTGCTATCTAAATTTTCAAATTCTCAAGCTTGCCTTGGTAGTTAGATTCTCTGCTTCCTTTGGAATATTTGATAGTGGTGCTGCAGGTCACTAGGTCCAGAATTGCAGCTATGGAAACGTGACCATTCTTAGTATGGTGTTGATTTTGACATTTTAATTTTGAACTGTTTTACTGGCATAGAGGGCAGCTTGCCCTTTTCACCTCCCCTACCAAATCGCAAGAAGAGGTGCATAATGGGTTCAAAGTCATATAGCTTGGAAGACTTAACTAATTGTGCTGAACATATTGTGTGTGTGTGTGTGTGTGTGTGTGTGTGTGTGTGTGTGTGTGTGTGTGTGTGTGTTTTACTTTTGTTACACCGGTGCTGCACCCATGATCTCGGCTCCCTTTAAGTAGTTTCTTCTCTTACATGCATCATTGCCTTGCAGGCTCTTGCTCAGCCAAACAAGCGGCTGCGTTCACTATCTGAGCATGTTCCTCATGGTTATCGTAGGAAATCACTTTTTGAAGTTCTCACTCGATACAATGTCCCATTGTTAAGGGCAACATGGTTTGTGAAAGTCACATACCTCAATCAGGTTTGCTATCTCTTGTAACCTATCTCATCCTTTACTACCAAATGGCAACATCATTGTGATACTGTGTATTTGATTATAGCTACAGGCCCGTCCGACACCAAACAGTATTTCAGCTGGTGCTTCTGATAGTCAGCGATCTAATCAGTGGACAAAGGATGTTGTTGAATATTTACAACAGATTTTGGACGAACTTTGTTCGAAAGAGGGTGCTGTTGTACCTCCATCTTTTAGAGAGCAGTCATCACCAGGACTTTCTGGTACCAATCAAATAAAAATGAAAACTGAAGCATCCCCAGCTGGTGGAGATGGTGAAGAACCCTTGGTGCACTACAAATGGCGGTATATGGTTCGTCTCATCCAATGGCATCTCACAGAAGAATTGCTTGTTCCGTCGGTACTTATCGAATGGTTATCTAACCAACTTCAGGTAAGTTCGATACATCAAAGGACACAATATTTTATGTTTCAGCTTCTGTCATCTATTGGGATTATTGATCTGTTTATCTACTTTGTTCAGGAGAGAGATTCACTTGATGTTTTAGAGCTGCTTTTGCCTATTGTACTTGGTCTGGTTGACACCATTACTCTCTCACAAACATACGTGCGCATGTTCGTGGAGCTACTAATTAGATGTCTCAATGATGCTTCTGTTGTGGACAGTCCAAAAAGGCCATCAGTTTCTTCTGTTATAGCAGAGTTATTGCGATACATGGTACTAGCAGTGCCAGATACATTTGTTTCTCTGGATTGCTTTCCGCTTCCGTCATTTGTGGTTCCTGATGTATATGGTAGAGGTGCTTTGTTGAAGATAACTGGTGGTGGTGGAATTGCTAGTTCTAAGAGGCGAGATGCTTATCGCTACTTGTCTTGTGGTTATGCTGTTTGTTCAATCCAGAAACGTGCATCTGATCTTGCAACTGTTGCCAACCCTAACCTTCAAGTGCGTGGTGCAGCCAAAGTGGTACGGGCTTTGGACAAAGCTCTCATCACAGGAAATTTGTCAATTGCATACTCTTCACTCTTTAATGATTTATCTGATGCGTTAATGGAAGAGAGATGGATTAAAGAAGTCAGCCCCTGTTTGCAGTCTTCTCTGATGTGGATTGGAACTGTTGAGCTATCCCTAATCTGTTCCATATTTTTCCTTTGTGAATGGGCGACAAGTGAATACCGTGATTGCCGTGCATCTCCCCGTCAGAATGTAAAATTTACAGGAAGAAAGGATTTGTCTCAGATACATGTGGCAGTATCTATCTTGAAGAATAAAATGGACGAGTTGAATAACTTGTCCCGTTCTAAGAGTAGCAATCGCATTACCATGAATAATAATGTCAAAGGTTCTTCATTGAATGATGGTTTTTTGGTAGCAGCTGCTGTCAATGATTCTTCTGGATTAAGAAGTAATGCAAAGAATGTGGATGAGAAGAAGGATACGAATGGTATCTTTGAAAGCCCTGGTCCGCTGCATGATATTATCGTATGTTGGTTGGATCAGCATGAGGTTAGCAGTGTTGCAGGTTTTATGCGGGTGGATGTTCTCATTGTAGAACTTATCCGCAATGGTATATTTTATCCTCAGGCTTATGTCAGGCAGCTAATTATTAGTGGAATTACTGACAAGAATGACACAATGTCGGATGTTGAAAGAAAAAGGAGGCATCACAGAACTTTAAAACAGCTTCCAGGATCTTCTTTATTTGATATTCTTGAGGAAACCAAAACTGCTGAAGAGCAACAATTATATGAGATGATGTCAACATACTCTAGCGAGCGCCGCCTTGTTCTTTCAGAACTTTCATGTGGTCCCTCATTTTATGAAAGTAGCAGGGGTGAGCATACTTCAAGTTCAGGCATTCGGAAGCAGAATACAGTTGCATCAGGAGGTGATAAGCATGGAAGGGTGCCAGAACAAGTTGAAGATGTAAAAGCCCTAGTGTCAAGTCTGTTGAGTTTTACATATCCTCAGCCAGTGGAATCAGAACAATGCCAAATCAAAACAAGCTTTCAAGAATCATCAACTTCAACCCTCTCACAAGTTGAAATTGGAGAATTAAAAAATGGATGCGAGGATTGTATGAGGTCTGGGGGGCAGAAATTGGATGATGGTGCCACTCAATTCCAAGGGTTTCCATTGATTCAACCAGACGAGGAAGATATTTGGTGGGTTAGGAAAGGGACAAAGTTACATGAATCTTTCAATGTTGAACCTGCACAGAAGTCTGTTAAGCAAACTTCTAGGGGTAGGGCAAAAGTGGTTCGTAAAACACAAAGTCTTGCACAGCTTGCTGCTGCTAGAATTGAAGGTAGCCAGGGGGCGTCTACTAGTCATGTTTGTGAAAGCAAGCTGAGCTGTCCGCACCATAAGCCTAATAATGATGGTGACGATGTCAAAGATTTTGATCACACGAGGATGGCAAATCTGACTGAAGTTGGAAAGTCACTAAAAAGACTTAGATTGATCGAAAGACGATCTGTTTCTTTGTGGTTGTTGAAATCAATAAGACAACTTGTTGAAGGAAATGAAATGACAGCTTCTAAAACTACCAATTCCATGAGCACCCTTTCCTTACAACCTGATGATAAATCTGTTTCCAAATGGAGGCTAGGTGATGAAGAATTGTTGTCAGTTCTCTATGTACTGGATACATGCTGTGATTTGGTCTCTGGTGCTAGGTTTCTTGTATGGTTGCTGGCAAAAATTCGTGGTGGATTGGGCTCCTCAGGCCAACCTGGGAGGAGTTCTATGCATATGAGGAACAGAGAACACCAAGTTTGTCAGGTCAGCGAGGCACTTGTGTTCTCATCTCTACTTAGGTATGTTCGTCCTGATTTCTACTGTTTTCCAAAAGATTCCATGCAATGATTTGTTTAGACAAATGGGAAACATCCCGTTGACAAGGGAACAAGAAAAGGACATACTATGTTTTGATCAATAAATGACTTCTGGTAGACATTTTGCACCACTTTTTCACAATGATACCTTTAGTAGAAAGGACTAAAAATACTATGTTCTGGTAGTATTTGTAGTAAATCTAATAATATTATTTTTGAACAGCTTTATACATAAGCTGTCAAAGTTAAGGATGTTTGATCACTCCTAAAACTTGTTTCTTTGTTGTCATGTTTAAAAGTGTAAAAAACGTAGTGCTTATTATGATATGAGTTCTTATTATGATATGAGTTCATTTGGGCCCTATCTGGAGCCGGACATGCACAGTTGTCATCCTTTGTTATTTTTTTGTATGCCCTCCAATTCAAAATCTGCTTTGTGACTGGTTTAGTACACAGACATGCTTTAGCTTTTAATATTTCCATATACTTGTGGGTACTTCTTTAGTGTTTCAGTTGAACATTTATTTTTTTAAGAAAAATATTAAAAAGCATCTAAGAAATAAAATAAAACATATCTAGTATCCACCACCACCATACTTTTTGAAATTTACTTTTCAATTTTTTTGGTCTCAGATAATGTGGTCCATGTATGGAAAGGGAAACATGCACACAGTAGGACCATGTGCATCCCCTAGTAGATTTTTATGACGTTATCATGTGAAAGGTTGGAAAGAGGGACATGCCTGACAGATTGCATCATAGATAGGCGTGGTTAAGCCATATATTACGTGATTAATTAGGAAATAAATGATAATGGATGACTGTGTCAGTGAGGGATTTTAGTTAGCAGCTATACAAGATTGTTTGTCCATGGATTGCTACGGTTGCATTCCTATCTTCCAACATTTTGAACTTTGTCATGCAATATGGTTTTGATATCTTTAGTATGCAATGCTTGCAGGTATGAGAACATACTTCTTGCAACTGATATCTTGCCGGATGTTCTAAGTGCTTCAGTGAACAGAAATTCTGTGTCAGCAACTGGCAGGCATCCGGGTTCAGCAGCTTTTGCTTATGTCCGATACTTTTTGAAGAAATACAGAGACGTGGCTAGCGTGGCTAGGTGGGAGAAAAACTTTCGGACCACATGTGACCAGCGGCTGTTAGCTGAGCTTGATAATGGGAGGTCAATTGATGGCGATTTGGTTTCTTCTTCGGGGATTTCAGCAGGTGACGAGATTGATGAGCAGGTGCGCCAAAAGTTGAATGGACGGAGTTCAAGACTTTTGCAGAATATGAAAGAGATAGTGCAGCGGCAAGCTGATGAGGTTCAACGCAGTTTAAAGGAAAAGAAAGTTCTTGCTGCACCCAAGAGTCCACCCTCTTTCGAGAAAGAAGATAGTTATCAGATTTCACATGACATTGTTTTGGGCTTAGTAGAATGTATCAGACAAAATGGGGGTGCAAATCCAGATGGAGACCTGTCAATAGTTGCTTCTGCTGTTTCTGCAGTTGTTGTCAATGCTGGGCATGTGATAGCAAAGCATTTGGATTTTGCAGGAGGTAATTATCAAGGTGTTAATTCTGTGAGTAATTCGCTAAATTTTGTTCGACACACTTTGCGTATCCACATAAATTCTCTTTGCTTACTGAAAGAATCTCTTGGGGATCGCTTCAGTCGTGTATTTGAAATAGCTCTGGCAGCTGAAGCTTCTGCAGCTGTTACAGCAGCTTTTGCTCCTGCAAAGATACACCGCAATCAGTTTCAACCTTCTCCTGAGACCCATGATGCATATGGAAATAATACAAGTGACCTCGGCAACTCAGCGAAAGGTTTTGTTGGGAGGACTGCAAAAGTAGCTGCTGCTGTTTCTGCTCTTGTTGTGGGGGCTATTGTTCATGGAGCTGTTAGCCTTGAGCGGATGGTTTCTGCTTTAAAAATAAAAGATGGTTTGGACATTCTGCAGCTCCTAAGAGGTTTGAAAACAAGTACAAACGGTGTATCCCGTCCTGCTGGAACTTTCAGGATGGAGAATTCCGCAGAAGTTTCGGCACATTGGTTTAGGATTCTATTGGGGAACTGCAGAACTGTCTACGATGGGCTTATTGCTGATATTCTTGGTGAATCATACATTCTTGCACTCTCAAGGTTGCAGCAGACTCTGCCTTTGAGTGTGATCTTTCCTCCAGCCTACTCAATTTTTGCAATGGTTCTTTGGAGACGATATATTTTTAACCGTGAAGATCCACAGCTTTATCAGTCTCTATCAAACGCAATAAACGATATTACCAGACATCAGCCTTTTCGGGAAATCTGCTTCCGTAATACACATCAGCTGTATAATCTTCTGGCTTGTGATGTTGGTGATTCGGAGTTTGCAGCATTGCTTGAAAGTCATAACCCTGACAGGAATTCAAAAATATTGCCGTTTATACCTCTCCGCGCCCGGCTTTTTCTGGATGCTATCGTTGATTGCAACACACCAACTACTACTCAGGGTGATGGTGCTTCAGAACCTTGTGACCCCAAAGATAATGAGTTAAAGCTCTCAGAGAGGCTTATGCAACTACTTGATACTCTTCAGCCTGCAAAGTTCCATTGGCAATGGGTTGAGATGAGGCTTCTTTTAGATGAACAGGCTCTTATGGAAAAAGTTGCAGCAGGCAAGACAGCACTTGAATCACTTCGGTCATTGTCCCCTAACGCTGAGGGTTTTGCCCTCTCTGACAGCGAGAAAGGGTTTACTGAAGTCATTCTATCAAGGCTACTTGCTAGACCTGATGCTGCTCCTCTCTACTCAGAAGTTGTCCACCTTCTTGGAAAACTTCAGGAGTCACTTGTCATGGATGTAAAATGGATCTTACAAGGGCAAGACGCTATTCTTGGGCGTAGGTCAACAAGACAGCAGCTTGTTCATATTGCCCAACGAAAAGGGCTTTCAACAAAGGCACAAGTTTGGAAACCATGGGGTTGGTCCAGCGTGCTTAGTGATGTCATTGCTAATAAAACTGCAAAAAGGAAGTTGGAAGTCACATCAATTGAGGAAGGAGAAGTTGTGGATGACACTGTTGATGCTAAAAGGCCTAGCAAGACTTCCTCCCATAGTGTGGATAGAAGCTTTGAAGGAATTAGATCTATAAATAAATATTTAACTGAGAAAGCCCTAGTTGAATTAGTTTTGCCATGCATTGACAGAAGTTCTGCTGATATCCGTGGTATACTTTCTGGTGATTTGATCAAACAGATGGGAGCCATTAGTGAGCATATCAAAGCAATATCTCGAAATGGTGCTAAACAAGCTGGTTCAGTTTCTTCAGGAAATGAGATGCCATCAAGCAAATCCAGTGGTCGTAAAGGAATTCGAGGTGGAAGTCCAAATATTGGCAGAAGAACTCCGGTTGGTAATGACCCAAGTCCTCCTTCAGCATCTGCTCTGCGGGCAGCGCTGTGGTTACGCCTCCAATTCATCATTAGGTTGCTTCCAGTAATCATGGCAGACAGGTGAGTTTACATGCTTTGTTTATAGTTGACCTCGGCATTTGATTCTACGCGTGGTTTTGATAGTTATGCATGTACTTAGTTATGGAACTATAAATTTATGATGTTTATAGACAGGGTATAGCTGGTCCTCAAGTGAATATTGAGGTACCCTATGATAGAAAATGATCACTCTCTTATTCTTACATATACTATGGAAATTCTAGGAGCATGAGACATACACTTTCTTCTGCAATTCTGGGCCTGCTTGGAACACGCATGATTTATGAAGATGCAGATTTGCCCCTTCCTCCTACCAATGCAACTGCTTTAAGGCGGGAGGTGGATTCCTTGCTGGAGCCTCCCCTGGATGTCCTGCTTGATCGCCCTGGTGAAAGTCTTTTTGAGAGGCTGTTATGTGTACTCCATGCACTGCTTGGCAGCTGCAAACCAAGTTGGCTGAAGTCAAGGTCAGCCTCTAAGTCAACTATTCGAACTCAGCGAGATTTCTCCGCATTTGATAATGAAGCAGCTGAGGGCTTGCAGGTTAGTTTGTTTGATTGAATTCATATTCATAAATGCCTGTACAAAATTTTCTTTTAGACAGTTGGATCTGTCTGCACAAAGTTTCTTTTCCTTTATGGTTCGGTACAAGTAATTGGTTTGCACTTCATTTTTCCCCTCATATGCTAAAAATGATTGATGTGTACTTGTCTTCGTTTACTATGTGTCGTGATTTGCAGTCCTTGTTCTAATTTGAAATCTTTCTTGCAGTCTGCATTGGATCACATGGAGTTGCCTGAAACAATCAGGCGGAGGATCCAAGCAGCAATGCCTATTCTGCCCCCATCTCGACACCCTTCTATACAGTGCCAACCTCCTCAGTTGTCGTTGGCTGCATTGACACCACTCCAGAGCTGTACATCAAGTGCAGGTCCTCAACAGAAGCAAGGTTGTGTGAGTTGGGTGCCTACCAATGTCTCGAGCAGAAGCAAGGCGGTATTGCCTTCTCATGATCCTGAGATGGAGATAGATCCATGGGCTTTACTCGAAGATGGCACAAGCTGTCCCTCCACGTCATCTGGAAGCAATGGAACGAGTGGCGTGACGGGTGACCATGCTAATCTGAAAGCGTGCAGCTGGCTCAAGGGTACTGTGAGGGTGAGGAGGACAGAACTGACCTACATTGGGTCACTAGATGATGACAGCTGATGCATATATGATTATTTTGATGAATTGGACACAAGGAAATTAGGTTCGATTGTTGGCACCGGACCATAGTGATGCTCTTTGACATTTGTGCTGTGTGCAAATCAAACAACAAGCAAAGTGGAAATGGCGGCCTTATAGGTTGGTCTCGGTGCAGAAAACCATGGTCGCCCCCGTTTAGTTTTAAGGCCGGGCCTGCGGGCGCGACTATGTATATATAATGGAGAATATTTTTTCCGTTCTTCAAGCATGGCCCGAGAAGACACCCAGTGGGGAGCTGTGTAGCTTATTAAGAACTAGGAAGTGATGCGGTAGATATATATTTTTTGGGCTGGAAGTCATGTATCTGTTTTTGTTTGAGATGTAATGGATAGCACATACAGTATATTCTTTTGATCTACTAATGGCTAATGCATTTGCCCGTGCGGTGGTTTGGCCAACTGATGTGTCGTGGCAGGTGGCATTTGCCTTTCTCTGGTTGGATTGGGTGGAGTTGTATTTGCCTTTGCCTCGTGGCGGGCTGCATTTGCAAGAGATTCTACCTCTCTATGCCTCTCCATTAGGGATGTAGGATGTAAATGACACTGCCTCCGTTCCAAAATATAAGCATTTCGAGATTTGGTCAAAGTCAAATTTGTTCAACTTTGACCATCAATATTCTTATAAATGAGTTATTTTAAATATAAATATTTACATATTATGATAATTGCTTTCATAACAAATCTATTAATATTATATTTATCCTATAAATCTTTATAAATTATTTACAATTTATAGTCAAAGTTGAATAAATTTGACTTTGATTAAACCTAGGAATGCTTATATTCTGAGACGGAGGGAGTACGTATATTTGGTGACCGTATTTGAATTTGAGGTTCGGAATGATTTTTATCCATTTGTATCCGATTCCGGATATTTAATATCCGTAACCGATCCGTATTCGGATACTAAAAATTATATTTTTTATAATATTAGTATATATTATAATCTTATTCAGTAAAAACTAACATTATTCGTATTCGACTTCGTATTCGAATAAAAATATGAAAACAAATATAATATTCGTAATATCCGTCTGTATTGAATCCATTTACATCCCTATTTCTCAATAATAGTCCATCTGATTTGGACTTGTGCATTGCTCTGGACAATATTACTACAGTACTCCCTCCATCCACTTTTGATAGTTATATTTCAAAACTTCAAATGTTCAAAAATGATAGCTATATTTGCTATTGGCATGTGTTGTGGCAATAAATAGCACTAGAAACGAAGAGTTTCCATCTAAAATATTGGAGGACCAACAAAAAATCTATGTTGCATTTATGAGATTGATAAGCACACTTGGTGACTTTGGTCATTGTGCCATATGGAAATATATCAATCAAAACTGGATGGAGGAAGTACTTGATTATTATTTGTAACTTGCTAGTAGTAAGTACTCCCTCCATTCTCTTTTGATAGTCCTATTTCAGAAAGTAAAATGTTCACAAATGATAGTACTATTTTGCTATTGGCATGGGCCATGTCAATTAATAGCACTAGTAACGAGGAGTTTCTAATTAAAACATTGGAGGGCCAACTAAAAAGTCTGTGTTGTATTTATTATATGATAAGTAAGATTATTTTTTTAATCACTGTGTCAATTTGAAATAGGACTATCAAAAGAGAATGGAGGGAGTAGTTCATTCATTCATTCCTATGAGGCTGTTGAATGGATTGGGAATTTGGGAGGATCTAGAGTAGTAGTACTGCTGTTGTTTGAAGCTTGCAGTTGAGTCGCTGACGTGAGGGTCCACCTGTCTGTCGGTGATGTGCATGATCCATTCTCCGCCACAGAGAGGGCCGGCCTCGGGCCTCCACACCATTCAATGGGCAGGGCCATGGCGGCGCCGGCGCCCAAACCCCCGTCGACGGCGAACCTCATCCGCCACCACCTCCACGTAGCCCGCTGCTTCCCCCCCGACACACCTCCACCGCCACCGCCCACCTCCAACCCTCTGCTCTCCCTTCTCTCCGCGGTTCCTGACTGGGCCGACGCCGTCCAGGAGCGCCGCATCCGCGACCGCCGCCCGCTCTACGACCACGCCTCCTGGCGCGAGCACCGCAGCTCCCGCCGCCACCTGCGCCACCTCCTCACCTCGCTCTCCTCCCGCGTCATCCTCTCCCTCGCGCCCCCTGTGTCCGCCTTGACCGCCTTCGCCGCCGCCATCGCCACCTACAACACCCTCCTCCCGGCCTACGCCTTCACCGCGTCCGCGCTGCCCTACCAGCTCACCGCGCCCGCGCTCGCGCTCCTCCTCGTCTTCCGCACCGAGGCCTCCTACGCGCGCTTCGACGAGGGCCGCAAGGCGTGGATGCGCGTGCTCGCGGGCGCCGCCGACCTCGCAGGGATGGTCATGCATCGTCCTCGGCATCGCCAGGCTGAGGACGAGCCGCTCAGGCGCGCGCTCCTCAACTACATCCTCGCCTTCCCCGTCGCGCTCAAGGTGCGTATGTACTACCTAGTAGTACTTGACACTCTTCCTTCTTCAATTCATCGTCCTCCTCAATCAGTCTTGAGTGCGTGTTGCAACTGATGTTTCAGTGTCACCTCATTAGCGACTCCGACGTCAAAACGGACCTTCAGGGCTTGCTCACCCAAGATGACCTCGATGTTGTACTGGCATCGAAACACCGGCCCCGTTGTATTATCGAGTTCATTTCACAAAGTGTTCAGATGCTAGATCTCGACGAACAGAAGCGGAGCATCATGGTAACTATATATATATGTACATATTCTACTGTATGTATTGCTATATGGATGGAAAATCCTACTTACATATATAGCTGGAAATCACATCACTGGATCAGAGCGTATATATATAATTATATATTGATTCAGTGGCTATCCCGTAATAACCTAATGCTATTTATTTTTTCTTGCTTTGTAGGAGTCTAAACTGTCTTGTTTTCTTGAAGGAATCGGTGTGTGCGAGCAGCTCGTTGGGATTCCTATTCCTCTCTCATACACCAGACTTACTTCGAGGTTCCTTGTTCTCTGGCATCTTACACTCCCAGTGATACTCTGGGATGAATGTAAATGGATTGTTGTTCCAGCTACCTTTATCAGTGCTGCATCACTCTTCTGCATTGAGGAAGTAAGTTTATTCTTTCATTTCAGCCTGCAAATCACGCTTGCATCCCAAACTGTGCGAAAATCAGAGCACTAGCAGCCATTCTGTTGTACCACACCACCCTAAACCCTTTTTATATCACTAGCTCTCCCAAAACAGTGGACGTTCTCCAACTAGTACTTCAGGATAGCTATTTTTGTCAGTACAAAATTTAGTCATAGGTTAACTTGTAAATGATATTTTAGGTGTGTCAAGAACAAACAGCTGCAGTAGTAATTTGGGTCGACTTGGCAACCCGCATATATCTTAGGCAGTGCGGATGTTTATTTCTATCATGTCTACCATCAATCTTCAGAGATCCAATAACTCGTCCATTCCAGGTTGGTGTTCTTATTGAGGAGCCGTTCCCCATGCTAGCTCTTGATGCTCTATGCAAGCAACTCCACGACGGCATTAAGGATGTGATGGCGGTGCAGAACACAGTTCACACACGATTAGTTGCCCAGAATAAGAGCCATGAGGCCCGCAGCAGGTGTGCAGAAAATGGGTGGCCTAGCTCAAAAAGAGAAGAAGCGAAGATTGATTGAGCACGCAGATCAGTGAATTACTCAAGGGTACACTGCAAGCAATCCAGGCAACCCGATGTCATCATTGAATTGAATTCGATCGAGAACCTGAGCCCATGGTCCTGCCCCACTTCTTCCTGGTTCTATGTAAAAATCCACTCACTAGTGTATGTGTATATGGGTATAGTTTGGGAGCTACTAGTAGTTGGGAAAGCTGGGACCGGTCTTGAGATGAGTTGAGCCGAATTACTAGAATAAAAGTGAGGAACTGCTACCGTGTGGTGTAGGTCCCCTGAGCTGAGCATAGCAGAGCTCCCAGTCCCAGATATCCTAGCTATGTACATAGATAGTCTTGTTGAGCTATCGCTGACGCTCGATATGTTTGATATTAGCATGATGTGCATGAATGATGCGTCGCTCTGATTGTGGACTACTACTCAGAATTGAGCTTTTGAACTGGAGGCGCTTTGGAACTGACAGTTTCGGGCTCGGGCCGCCATTAATCTATCTACCGCTAGGCTTTCTGGAATGCAGTGCCGTTGCAGCCCTCGGCGTTGTTGCCGTGCATCGTGATTTGTTAAACAGTTACTACCTCCATCTACTTTTATAAAACATTTGCAACCTTTAAACAATAATTTGACTGTTGATTTTTTATTTTTATAATGCAAACTTTATATGTTTGGATTTGTAATCAAATATACTTTAGCATGATTACAAATTTATATCACAATTAATATAATATATGTTAAATGAATGGTTAAAGTATTATTTGGAAGATCGTGCCTTGTTATACAATACTCCCTTCGTTGTACAAAGATCGTTCGTTTAAAAAATTTCAGACATATTACTAATACTGGAAAATAACTATGTTACTCCTAATTAATTGTACCAGTTGTGATTAAAAATCGCAATGTTTATTTGGTTCCCTGGATCCTCAATAAATGTAAGTGCATTGGAACTATAAAAATAACATCTATTTAAACATTTAATCGGCTCCGTACTCTTCCCAATAATTCTTTCTTGGTATTTGATTTTGATGGAATTTACTACAATTTAAACAATCAGTCTTTAGCCTTTAAAAGCTAAACTTGTGGGTGAGAGTTAAAAAGGGAGCACAAAATGGTGCTGGGATCTCGAGTGGTCTCAGTGGGGAGTGTCATTTTACAATTACTAAGACTGGAAATTTGATAATTGTGCATCTTATGGAACTTCGCCTCCTCTCTCCTTGTAAATGACTCTGCCATAACATTTAATACTCAAAACACTGCTATGATACTCCAAAATTTGAGTGTTATTTTTTCGAGAACATGCCTGAGCAATGATGCAAGCCGAGGTCGCCGCACAACACAAACATCACACACTATCTTACATAGCAAGGGGAGCAACCCCTACACAACAAGAAAAACTACGAGCCTAATGAAACCACCAAGCGTGTAGCCTGAACTTGCTTGCAGCAACGAAACACCACGAAAGCTTGGCAATGAGAGGGCACAGGAAGAAAGAGCGAACACCTCAGCTCCGTAAGCAATGAAGTAAAACATGTCGTTGCCGTGCCCAAAAGGCCAACCCAGAGACCACAAGGAACCCCCACCCAGCGAAAAGAGAAAAATATCGTCAAGGCCAACCATAGCACCTACACCGATGCAGGACGGAGAGATCCTCAAGACGACGCCTTCAGGAAGAAAACGCCACTCAAGTGTTGTTGTCATCTGTCCGAGAGACTCGGTTTTCACCCAGGAATACAAGATCAAGGTCACCACAATGCCTCTAGCAAGGTGAACGGCATCCGTGGAAGGAGGGAGTAGGCTATATCGGAACTTCGGAAGTACGGTATTAGATACCCACATAACATTAAGAACCGAGCAACACGTGGTTCCTACTTATGAAAGTATGTTCAGTTATAGTAACTCCTATGCCATTGTTCCTATCTTACCATGAAAATATATATACATTGTTTGGTTATCATAAGTCACCTCTGACTTATGTTGGCGAATTATTTTAAAACCTCTTACTTATGTTGGTGACTTATTTTAATTTTTTTAGAGCATGTTCAACAGTATCTCAATCCCTAATTCAACTACCATATTAAGAGAGCAAATAAGAAAATAGTACTCCAGCGGTCTCTCAAAATCTTTTCTTTTTCTCAATAATTATTGGGACAATCAATTCACCCCAACTCTCCCAAAATAAATGAAGAGTTGTGACTCTCTCATTTATGTAGTTGGATTGTGATAAGATTATTTGAAGACTGCAAAAGTAACTCTTCTAATAATTTTAAAATTGCTACGAAGACATCTCCCAATACCAGAAATGATTGTTGGAGACTACTGGAGATGCTCTTAAATCACTTCATGTTTGGTTGTAGTGACTAAAGTGTTTTAATACTGTGAAACAAAGACAAGTATGCCCCTAACTAATCTAATGTGGTACCCTGACATATGGGTAGGTGGGGAAAGAGGCCAAATAAGTTCCTTTTATACTACTCTTGAGTGACTTATGGATTTACATTTCTTCAATCCATTTGGTCCTTACGAATCAGGTATGTTTGGATCTCAACTCATTTAAACTTAAACAGATCTAAAGTGGGGTGATTTAAAATAAGTTGGGTAAACTTAAACGGATCTAAAGTGGGGTGATCTAAAATAAGTCGGGGAGGACCTTATTTGTTGAATAGTTCACATATCGTAATATAAATTTTGTGCTTTTTTAAGGTTATGACTATCTTTTGCTAGAAAACAGTAGAATCATAATGTAGTTTTAGAGGCCATTGCAGGTCAAATCACGGGTTGTATACTCTTTGAAACGGGAGAAATGGAAAGAGTGAGTGTATGTGTGTGTCTATATATATATATATAGTGGAGGGACTAGGGAGCAAAGCAAAATAGGAAAAACAAAAATGAAGAGGGAAAGAGAAGAGGAGGTCGGAAGCGCCGGCGCCGCCATGTCGCCGTCCCTTGGTCCTCCCTCTACCGTCGCCGGCGCATCCTCCACTGCTAGGGCGCTCCTTTTAAGTCGAGCAATGGAGGCGCCCTCCGCTTTCCACAGCCTGCGGGCGCCTTCGCCCTTTGTGCGGGCCATGCGCACCCGCCTCGACCCGCCGCCGCCACCACCATCACTTGCTGCCGTTCCTGCTCCTCCGCTGCCGCCGCCGCAGATGCCGGAGAAGCGGCGCCGGGGGCGCCCGCGCAACTGCGACCGCGTCCTCCCGCCGCCGGGGTTCCTCCTAACTCCGCCCGCACGGGCGGCACCGCCGTCGCCGACTCGAGCTACCCACGGTGAAGCTTCCTGTCAACTCACGACCCTTTTAGACTGTCTGCCCTGTAATTTGCTGAATTTTGGTGCGTCTTTGTGGACAGGGCACTTGCAATTCCAATCGGGTGGGCTCCAGCCACACGTGCTCAAAATAGATGTGGGAGAGGTATGCTTGCTTTACCTGCGTCTTCTTAGGTAGTTTGGTCCCTTCTGTGCAGTCAGCCTTTTATTTAAGGCCGTGTTTAGATGTTTTGTAAAAAAAATTTTTGCGATGGAATCTTACTAATTCGAAGTACTAAATGAAGTCTATTTACAAATTTTTTTGTACAGATGAGTTGTAAATCGCGAGACGAATCTAATGATGCTAATTAATCCATGAGTAATTCATAATTAGCGGATGGTTACTGTAGCATCACTGTTGCAAATTATGGATTAAGCAGGCTCATTAGATTTGTCTCGCGATTTACAGCCCATCCATGCAAAAAGTTTTGTAAATAGACTTCATTTAGTACTCCATACATGTGTCGAAACATTCGATGTGACTTTTTTTTTTACGTTTACGGGGTTTACGGGTTGTGATCTGCCTAAATGTCGAGTGGATTGATCCGTCTCAGAGACGCTTCCTGAGCTTGTATGGACTTTACCTGCACTGTTAAAAGCATAGGAGTTTTGAGCATATCCTTTACACTCCGCAGCAATTCCATGAAGGCCAATTGCAGACTGCAGATGTGATACTACTGTATATAACACTACTCAATTGGCAATTTCTGTCAAAATAGTAATGCACTCTCTTGTTTGCCACAATTGCCTATTTGCCTGGTTGGAAAAAGGATCTGTTGCTTTTCTGTTTATCTTTTTCAAGAATTCTTATTTTTACTTGTGCTTATACAAATAGCAACAACTTTATCTTCTGAAGAAATTTACACAACTTGAGTGATATATAGTGTCACCTTTACCTAAGAAGGTATCAAGTCGTGAGTTTGGGTCGTATGACCATACGGTACGTGGAAGCATGGGATCCTGACATGAGATGGATCAGGGACATCATAACTTGGATGCATGTGCTAATAGAGTCAGGACATGGCCCTGGAGGAGTAGCTTTGCCTTTTAGATTGTGGGACATGACTCATGGATCTTGATATGCAGTGGACTCGACCAACCCAACTCTGTTCTTCTCTTACTGATCCTGTTGCCTTTTGTATGTCTGATGCGCACAACCTTAAACCACTTTGCATGAATCAATATATGGGATTGATCACTATGCAGTCCCTCTAATTTTTTTATCCATTAAATTGATTTATGGAATTTGATTATCTGAAAATGGTCGCACAGGATATTGTATCAAAGATTGTGGGGTTCGCGAAAATAATTGGGAAGGCTGTCTGTGTTCTCTCAGTGCTTGGGGTCGTTCAGGAAGCAAATCTACTACACTCTGCTGTCACCTTAAATCACAAGGTTTGAACCTTTTAGTCCCATAAAATAGGTTACATTGCCCAACGTCTAACCTTTTTATATCACGTTATTAATTTTATTCATATTCTCTGCAGGGTCCTTTAGAAATCATTCACGTGTTCGGATCCATTTTGACATCTGATAGCCCTGGATTTGGGTGCTTATCTGTGGCTCTTTCTTGTGTTGATTGTTCTGTGATCGGTGGTGTTGTAGCTGGACCTCTTGTGGCTGCAATACCTGTACAGGTACATTAAGATGTTAAGACTTTTTAAGTTATTTAGTACTTTGATAGAGTAATCCATTGAAATTATTGCAAACATCTATTTTAGTGTGCAATATTCTTTTGTGGTTTTATCATGGGAAGAATAATGTGAATCTGTGTGGTTGTGTATTTCTAGTTTCATAGTTCCATTTTTCTGTATATGTTGTATGTTTCATGCATCCACAAAACATATAGGTGATAAACTATACATCACAGATAATTAATATTTGGATATGAAAATCCAAGAATGCAGAATTGGAGATCTGACTTGGCTTTGGTTATCCCTAGAGCTTTTGCAGCCTTAGTATCTGTCTAGAGTACCTTTGAACCTCTCTTTTGTATATTCTTTCTTTCTTTTTATTGGTACATATGCTGAAGGGGACGATCCTATCATTTCAGCCCCCCTCCCCCCTACAAACAAACAAAAAATAATAATAAATAAAAACTAACTTAATGTACACCCTGCAGGCAATTGTTGGAAGCTTTCACAATGATGCTCTCTGCGCAAACAAGGCACCTAAAATGTGCTACACCAATTCTCAGGTTGCTACTGGCTACTGGGTCACACATGACCCTAATTCTCAGGTTGGCAGTGGCTTCGCGGTCACGCATTTCCCCAATTCTCATGTTGCAACTGGCATTGGCTGCAAGCCTTGCCCCAGTTCTCAGGTTGCCGTTGGCACTGGTAGCTTGCATTGCCTCAATTCTGAGGTTGCTATTGGCAGTTGGAGCAAGCATGACCACAATTCTCAGGTTACCATTGGTGATGGGAATGGGAGCACTAATCACTCCAATTCTCAAGTTACTGTTGGCGATGGAAGCACACATCACCCCAATTCTCATACTACTGTTGGCACTGGGAGCACGCAATACCCCAGTTCCCAGGTTCCCATTTGCAATGAGAGCACACATGAATCAAGTTCTGACTTCACTGTTGGTGATGGAAGCACAATTAACGCCAGTTCTCAGGCTACTGTTGGCGATGGGAGCAGGGGCCATCAACCCGATTTGTCATGATACCGTTGCCAATTCTCAGGCTACTATTGGCAATGGGGGCACACATCTGCCCAGTTCTCATGTCAGTGTTGGCGAGAGAAGAACAGAGAATGCCAATTCTCAGGCTGCTGCTGGTGATGGAAGCACACATTACCTCAAGTCTCTGGCTGCCGGTGGCGATGGGAGCACAAATAACACCGATTCTGGGGTTTCAGCAGGATATGGGAGCACAGGTAAGGGCAATTCTCAGGGGGGGCCTTGTTGATGGTAACACAAATTGCCCTAATTTTAAGGTTTCTGTTGGTGATGGAAGGTCCCAATACCCTAATTCTCAGGTTACTGTTGGCGATGGGAGCAGTCCATCCACTGAAGGCTCCAATCTGGAGGATGCATCCTGCACTGTAGTGGCGCAGCGTGAATTGGCAGGTGGTGGCTTATTTTAGCATCGGTTCGATTTAGGTGATTTAACTCAATGGGCAATATGTTTTCTTCTGAAGGCAATAGAGAAGTACACGTATTGGACACAGCAAAGCTGTTGTGAATGTGAACCACCAAAGTATCTATCTTTTCTCTGGGCCAGGATTTGTATGAAGTTTTTAGTCCAGAATTGAGGTAGGAACGTTCTAGTGTTTGGCTTCCCAATTGAGAATGGTGGTGCGGTTGGTTATCATAGCTTTTAAATGCTTGCTTCCCAATTGAGAATAGTGTTATTAGACTTGTGGTGAGCTGTGTGAGAATTTTGAGCATGGCCAGAGGGTGAGGGTGGGTATGTATGTTGGGCTGAATTGAGCTTTGTTTATGTACGATCTGGATTCTGCAAGGGGCAGGTGTTGGTGAGAAGCTGAAGAATGGGACGAGGAGGTTTTGAAAGGCCGGTGCAGTAAGGTAAGGAGCAGCAAGGCTCGATTGCAACAGATTTGATTTCACAGTGAACTCAAATAAATTTCGTATTCTAAATGCTATTACTTTTCTCTATAAATAATTTGGTCAAAGGTGACCAAATTTGATTTAGAAAAAAAAATCTAATACGACATGTAAATAAAAATATTGGAAGTATTTGGAATAAAAAATGAATGCAAC